>NC_057818.1:64475500-64779750 GCF_910594005.1 Cervus elaphus | reverse complement strand
TGTGAGAGTTGGATTACAAAGAAAGCCGAGCACCGAAGAACTGATGCTTTTGAACTGTGGTGTTGGAGAAGACTCTTGAGAGCCCCTTGAACTGCAAGGAGATCCAAGCAGTCCATCGTAAAGGACATCAGTCCTGAACATTCATTGGAAGGACTGATGTTGAAGCTAAAACTCCAATACTTTGGACACCTGATGTGAAGAGCTGACTCATTTGAAAAGACCCGGATGCTGGGAAAGATTGAAGGCGGGAGGAGAAGGGGTTGACAGAGGATGAGATGGTTGGATGTCATCACTGACTGAATGGACATGATTTGAGTAAACTTGGGGAGTTGGTGATGGACAGGGAGGCCTGGCGATCTGCAGTCTGGGGTCGCAAAGATTCAGACAGGACCAAGTGACTGAGCTGAACTGAGATTATAATACTATTCTACAATTAGATCTTCATTGCCAAAGTATGGGAATATGGATGGAGGTGACCTCTCCTACATTCTAAATGATCCCCTTCAACCTTCTCCAAACTCTTAGGGGGAAATCAAGATTTCCCATTTCTGCAAGTTCCCTTACTCCTTCAGATTGTTCTGATCAACAAATAAAAACAAGAGAATACACACACACACACAGCCACCCAGAAACAAACAAAAACAGTCAATAAATAAACAAATAAAGTACAAGAGATGGGCCCAGCACGCAAAGGGAACTGAAAATGATAGCCGCCATTTAAAAATAAAATTAACTAAAGCACAAACTGGAAAATAAAACCAAGTCAAGATGCCAACTGGGGAATAAAGTATAGAAACAAATCAAGCTAACAAACATGGTAAGAAAAAGAAAGAAGAGGAAGAAAGAATAGAAGAAGCAAAGTTAAGCAGAGGTAGGTAAAGATTTATACATATTAAGGAATAACTACAACAGGAAAATAGCAATAAGAAAAGCCAAAGAAAAAGTAGAAAAAGAAATAATAAAATTAAAAACTTTAAGAATTAAAAAGGAGAACCCCATAGAACCACAGAGGGCCAACATAGAGGCAGAAGTATAAACAGGAAATAAAAAGTGCGATAGAAAAAAATTCTCCCTGGGAGGGGACATTCTCAAAAGCTAAGTAGATACAATAGGACTAATAAAATCAACGACCACAGCAACAGAGTGGGGAAAAAAATCCAGAAGCAACTAGAGAGCAAGTCAAAAAAAATATAAGAACACTAAATGTTTTCCTTGGATCTCAGCTGTCACCGTCCTTTATGTCACTGGGAGTCTCCGGGCACCTCGCCTCCCCGGGATGCCCTCCAACACTGCGCTGGTCTCTGGCCCTGCTGCGTGGGCAGCTCAGACTCTAATCTGGTCCTACTCCTGCCTGTTCTTGCCTCCACAGTCCACAGCTGCCAGAGCTGTGTGTTTTCTTCTGCGGGAGCGCTCGGTGTCCTTTCATATGTTCAGAGACACAGAGTCTGCTCCTTGACCGAGTGGATTCAACCTGCAACTTGTGCAGCAGGTGGGAAGGTTCTGAGTTCTACTCCTCAGCCGCACTGCCCCTGGGTTTCAGCTGTGGCTTGGTCTCCACCTCTGCCTGTGAGTCGTCCACAGGGCTTTGCTGCTGAGGCTGCCCTGGAGGGCGTGGGTCTGCCCCAGGGAGGACGGGGTGCGGGGGGTGCAGCTGCTGGGGTGGCAGGGCCCGGGGCACCAGGTGCTCAGGGGAACTGGCGGCTAGGGCCGCAGGAAAGGGCTTTTTCTAGCCTCTGGCAGCTCAGCCCCAGTGAGGATCCAGCCTGGGGTGGCACAGCTGCTCTGATCGTGGGAACTCTGGGGCCGCTGAGCGAGCAGGGACCCCAGCTGTCTCAGCCGTGGGAGCTCTGGTTCTCCCAGGGTCTCGTCCTGGCCTCTGGCAGCTGCTCTCAGAGCTCCTCTGTGGCCGGTCCTTCTCTATGCACCCGGCTCCCTCCCCCGTGAAGGCAGTATGGGCCAGCCTCTCTCTGGGGCTTTCTGCTGTCCAGGGCTGACGTGTGGGGACAGAGAGGCTACCGCGATGGCTGCACCTTCTGTGTGTGACTTGCAAGGATCGCCCTGCCTCCACGGCTGCCCGGGTTTCCTGCACAGGCTTTTCCCACTGCCACCTCCTCCCCCACATCCTCTCGGGTGGGCGTCTCCCTGCAGTCAACAGCTGGGATAGCAGTCAACAGCTGGAACCGCTCCACAGTCCCTCCTCTACAGCTCCCTGCCCTGTGCCTTCCAGGGCACTTGTGTCCTTGCATCCCTTTCCAGGAAACGTATGGCTGCGGCAAGGATTGTCCCTGTGATTCTCATTCCATTCAGACTCTCACAGATCAGCTGCTTCACCCTCAGCCTCAAGTGCTTCTCCTCTGCTCCCCAGTTTCCTCACCCTCCAAGGGCGTACATGTGGGGATCAGATCCCTGCTTCAGTCCCCCGACCCTCCAAAAGCAAGTCCAGTCCTACTAACTCTCTTTCCCCCCACTTCCTTCACCCCACTGAGTTTTGTGTGGTTCTATATGTTCTTCTCTGGTGTCCAGGTGCTCCTGCCTGCTCTCACCTGGCGTTCTGCAAGATCTCCTGTGTCTGAAGGTGAATTCCTGATGTATCTCTGGAGAGAGAGGAACTCCATGTCTACCTCCTCTGCCATCTCGTTCCCCCTCATCTGATCAAACTTAGACCCCATCTGCTCAGAGGGACAATTTCTGCCGGGACAGCATTTTATCAGCCAGCCTGCCATTCTTATCTGGGCCAATTTGAGCACTATCTGGTCTAAGTTTTAGCTATAAAACTTTGACTAGAGAAGACAAAGATGACATTTTATTATGACATGCCGTGGCCACAAAATTCTCTGGACTCCACAGAAAACTGGCTAAGACAAAACTTTTTGAAATTGGGGGGAATATAAAGCCCCAAAGAACAAAAACAACCTCCCCAAACAAAAACAAACAAAAACTGGTTCTTTTTGCATGTGCAATTAGAGAAAGCTAGCTTTTAAAATACTTTTAATTTTTTTTTCAGCATTCTGACACTGAGAGAACAAGTCCTGTAGAAGAACATGACTTTCCCTGTGCCTTGAGATCGCACTCTCAGGTACATTTCTCTTATCTAGTCTCATAATCTCCAGTTCCTGAGACGGAGGGGGAAATGGAAAGGAAGTCTTTTAAACTTATCCTTATTAAAACTGTTGTCTATAAACCAGTGAGTTTTATAATACCTGATTCATGACTAAGTTTAGAAAATGAAGCTGTAAGACCCCTGTCTATCTGGATGTATGTATGTCTCAGTATTTGTCTTTCTTTTGAATTTTTGAGATTGATTTGTACAGGAGCTCTATTAAATTGGCTTAAGGAAAAGTAAACACTTGCAAATCAAGCAATTCTAAAAATAACAGACATTAAACTAAATGAATTTTAGGTTCACATGATCTGGGAAATATTCAGTGTTAAATATCAGATAAGAAAGTTAAAGTCTCATTATGGACTTTCAGTTCAGTTCAGTTCAGTTCATGTCGCTCAGTCATGTCCGACTCTTTGGGACCCCATGAATTGCAGCACACTAGGCCTCCGTATCCATTACCAACCCCCGGAGTTTACTCATACTCATGTCCATCGAGTCGGTGATGCCATCCAGCCATCTCATCCTCTGTCGTCCCCTTCTCCTCCTGCCCCCAATCCCTCCCAGCATCAGGGTCTTTTCCAATGAGTCAATTCTTTGCATGAGGTAGCCAAAGTATTGGAGTTTCAGCTTCAGCATCAGTCCTTCCAATGAACACCCAGGACTGATCTCGTTTAGGATGGACCGGTTGGATCTCCTTCCAGTTCAAGGGATTCTCAAGAGTCTTCTCCAACACCACAGCTCAAAATCAGTTCTTCGGCACTCAGCTTTCTTCACAGTCCAACTCTCACATCCATACATGACTACTGGAAAAACCATAGCCTTGACTAGATGGACCTTTTCTGGCAAAGTAATGTCTGTGCTTTTTATTATGCTATCTAGGTTGGTCATAACTTTCCTTCCAAGGAGTGAGTGTCTTTTCATTTTATGGCTGCAGTCACCATCTGCAGTGATTTTGGAGCCCCCAAAAATAAAGTCAGCCACTGTTTCCACTGTTTCCCCATCTATTTGCCATGAAGTGATGGGACCGGATGCCATGATCTTAGTTTTCTGAATGTTGAACTTTAAGCCAACTTTTCCTTCTTCTCTTTCACTTTCATCAAGAGGCTTTTTAGTTCCTCTTCACTTTCTGCCATAAGGGTGGTGTCATCTGCATATCTGAGGTTATTGATATTTCTCCCAGCAATCTTGATTCCAGCTTGTGCTTCTTCCAGCCCAGTGTTTTTCATGATGTACTCTGCATATAAGTTAAGAAAGTGGGTGATAATATATAGCTTTGACGTACTCCTTTTCCTATTTGGAGCCAGTCTGCTGGTCCATGTCCAGTTCTAACTGTTGCTTCCTGATCTGCATACAGGTTTCTCAAGAGGCAGGTCAGGTGGTCTGGTATTCCCATCTCTTTAAGAATTTTCCACAGTTTACTGTGATCCACACAGTCGAAGGCTTTGGCATAGTCAATAAAGCAGAAATAGATGTTTTTCTGGAACTCTCTTGCTTTTTCGATGATCCAGCAGATGTTGGCAATTTGATCTGGCTCAAATCTTATTTGGTTTCTCTGCCTTTTCTAAAACCAGCTTGAACATCTGGAAGTTCACGGTTCACGTATTGCTGAAGCCTGGCTTGGAGAATTTTGAGCATTACTTTACTAGCATGTGAGATGAGTGCAATTGTGCAGTAGTTTGATCATTCTTTGGAATTGCCTTTCTTTGGGATTGGAATGAAAACTGATCTTCTCCAGTCCCATGCCCACTGCTGAGTTTTCTAAATTTGCTGGCATATTGAGGGCAGCACTTTCACAACATCATCTTTTAGGATTTGAAATAGCTCAACTGGAATTCCATCACCTCCACTAGCTTTGTTCATAGTGATGCTTCTAAGGCCCACTTGACTTCACATTCCAGAATGTCTGGCTCTAGATGAGTGATCACACCATCATGATTATCTGGGTCATAAGATATTTTTTATACAGTTCTTCTGTGTGTTCTTGCCACCTCTTCTTAATATCTTCTGCTTCTGTTAGGTCCATACCATTTCTGTCCTTTATTGAGCCCATCTTTGCATGAAATGTTCCCTTGGTCTCTCTAATTTTCTTGAAGAGATCTGTAGTCTTTCCCATTCTATTGTTTTCCTCTATTTCTTTGCATTGATCACTGAGGAAGGCTTTCTTATCTCTCCTGGCTATTCTTTGGAATTCTGCATTCAAATGGGTATATCTTTCTTTTTCTCCTTTGCTTTTCACTTCTCTTCTTTTCACAGCTATTTGTAAGGCCTCCTCAGACAGCCATTTTGCCTGTTTGCATTTCTATTTCTTGGGGATGGTCTTGATCCCTGTCTCCTGTACAATGTCACGAACCTCCATCCATAGTTCATCAGGCACTGTGTCTATCAGATCTAGTCCCTTAAATCTATTTGTCACTTCCACTGTCTAATCATAAGGGATTTGAGTTAGGTCATACCTGAATGGTCTAGTGGTTTCCCCCACTTTCTTCAATTTCAGTCTGAATTTGGCAATAAGTAGTTCATGTTCTGAGCCACAGTCAGCTCCCGGTCTTGTTTTTGATGACTATATAGAGTTTCTCCATCTTTGGCTGCAAATAATATAATCAATCTGATTTCAATGTGAGAAATAGCAATCTGTAAAAAAAAAAATTACTGTACATACTTTGATTTAAAAATATTTTTTTCTAAGATATGGTGAACATTAACTGACAACATAGTGGTCACAAATCCTCAATTTGTGAAAAATGCAGCATTGGTAAAAAAGTGAAGTATGTGGGTACATGTATAATTGATATGCATAAAATATGTACCCATATAAGATATATGTACTAAATGTACACTTTACTTGTTTCACTACAAAAAAAAAAAAAAAAATTAAGACCTACTTAGTTAAAGGAGACACCTGGAGCCTGACTACACGTCTGTCCAAAGCACCAGGTCAAGACTGGGTGTCAGGCAAATTCTCCTGAGAAGAAATGAGATCTAGGGGACTTCCCCAGTGGTCCAGTGGATAAGAATCCACCTGCCCATCCAGAAGACACAGGTTCAATCCCAGAAAAGTTCCACATGCCTTGGAGCAGCTGAGCCTTTGTCCACAACTACTGAGCCTGCACTCAAGAGCTCAGAAGCCACTGAAACAGCAGCCCCTGCACCCCAACTGGAGAGTAGCCCCCACTCCCCGCAAACAGAGAGAACTCGCACGCAGCAGTGAAGACCCAGCACAGCCAAAAAATTAATAAATAAACGAATGATAGAAATGAGGTCTCCTTTGTCTACTAATGATCAGGTTGTCACCCCTCCAACTCCTTCTATCTGGGCCATTACACCTGCATCAACAGGAAGTGATGCTGAAAGCTCAGCCTCTCTGAAGACCAGTGTGGAGTCCAACCTCAGAGGCAGAGGTTTGGGTGGAGGAGGAAAGGACAGCTTTATTGCTTTGCTGGGCCCAGGGGACAGAGCAGGCTCCTGCCATTGAAACTGAGCCCCAGCCCAGGCGAGTTCAGTGAGGAGTTTTATGGCAACCGTCAAGGGAGGAGTTGCTGACAGATCAGGGTGTGTGCAGGATCCCAGGCAGTGGGTCTCCTAATCCTCAGGAAGATTAAACTTTAAAGGGTCTCTGGCCCCTTTAATTTTGCCTCAGGTAGTTTCTCAGCTGCTCCTTCCATGGTTCAGTTCAGTTCAGTGCAGTCACTTAGTTGTGTCTGACTCTTTGCAACCCCGTGGACTGCAGCACGCCAGGCCTCCCTGTCCATCACCAAATCACAGAGTTTACCCAAACTCATGCCCATTGAGTTGGTGATGCCATCCAACCATCTCATCCTCTGTTGTCCCCTTCTCCTCCCACCTTCAGTATTTCCCAGCATCAGGGTCTTTTCAAATGAGTCAGCTCTTCACATCTGGTGGCCAAAGTATCGGAGTTTCAGATTCTGTGAGTAGCAACTGCTTGAAGCTGCGCTTTGGAACTCAGGGCAGGTCATGGAGGCTGGAGTCTGGATACAAGAAACAAGGGACAGAAATGAACTTACTTACAAATCAGAAAGAAACTCAGACTTAGGAAATGAATGTATGGTTGCCAGGGGAAGGGATAGTTACAGACTTTGCAAAGGTCCTGTATACACTGCTGTATTTAAAATGGAAAACCAACCAGGACCTACTGTAGACAAAGGAATCTGCTAAGTGTTGGGTGCAGGCTGGATGGGAGGGCAGTTTGCGGGAGAATGGACACTTATGCGTGCATGACTGAGTCCCTTCGCTGTTGACCTGAAACTACCACAACATTATTACTTGGCTACACCCCAATACAAAATGTTTTTGGTATTAAAAATACTTTTGAAAAAGGAATAGGGGACAGAAAAAAGCCTTCATTCCCAGGAGCCGCATATGGTCCCGAGGTAGGAGCTAGTGGGCTCTGGGCTGGACATTTACAATTAGGCTTCTTTTTACATTTCCTGAGGAAGGAGGCAGGTGGGCTCTAGGCTAGACATTTACAACCAGCCTCCTGTTGGCACTTCAAGATGGAAATGACAAGAACAGAGTGAGTAGCTGGACTTTGTCTCCTGGACACTTTGAGGCAACAATTATGGCAGGGCTAAAACCTCTTTGATTTAAAGGTCAACAGTGACAGATTTCCCAGCCTCATGGCCAGGGGGGACACGGGCACATGTTGAGGGTCAGAGGGGAGGAGGGCATCCCCCCATAATAGGAGCTGCTGGGATCCCACCCCATCCCATGGCCTCCCAGCTGGAACCCACCTTGAAAAAAAATGGAACCCATCTTGAAAATGAGGGTTCAAGGGCAGGGCAGCTGTGGAAAAAGAAACCAGATAATTCGCCAAAGGCTAACACACACAGAAGAACTGCCCTGTATGAATGGTTTTACTGACTTTTGTGGGTTATGGGGCTCCTCCTCCTCAGAGAACGCCCACACTCTTTCTCTCCAGGTATGTATCTCTGCCTCGCTTCTGTGTTAACTGAACAAACTTCCTCTGTGTGCTCGCTCACTTGTTGTGCTGAGTCTCTAATAATACACTTTGTACCTATTTTTGATTAAAAAATTTTTTTTTCCTCCTTGAGAAATGTATTTTTCAATGGAGGCAAGAGTCAGGGGAACCTTGTCTCCAGCCTCTGGCCCCTGGAGGACGAGCAGTTAGGAGTCCTGGTTTTCCCCCAGGCCACCCGGGCTCAATACCTGCACACAGAGCTAAGCCACCCCTCTCGGCTGACTCTCTCCAAGAACACCTGATGCTGAAACCCAGGATTTTAAGGTAAACCCCAAACTGCTGGCTAGAGACCTCTGAGCTTCTCTCTCTTTCCCACGAGAATTTGCTTGCTCTCACTCTCTGCTTCCAAGACCCACAGGTTTCAATCTAGGTCTGCTCAGTGAAGGAGCCCAAATTCTGTTTCCTCTGTCTCTTGCTCTCCTTGAACTGCAACCCCTGCAGGTCCTCAGCCCAGCAGTGCTTCCTCATCAACACTGCAAGCCATGTGCAGGGACATGCAGGCACCATCAGCAAATTCCTTCCTGCTACACACCACACTTTATTTCCTAGGGGTGGTCGAAAAACTACATCCCCAGGTCCTCCAGTGTATTTCCTCTCATGCAGCCCACCAGCACACACACTGCGCTTTTCTCTTTTTATCCTGTGATTTTCTTTCCTACTTGAGAAGACCCGGGTTCGATCCCTGGGTTGCAAGATCCCTGGAAAAGGGAATGGCAACTCACTCTAGTGTTCTTGCCTGGAAAATTCCATGAATAGAGGAGCCTAGCAGGCTACTGTCCATGGCGTCATGAAGAGTTGGACAGAACTGAGCGATTAACACTTTCAAAGTTTCTTTTTCATCTAAGCTTTATGTCCCCTTTAACTTTACCTTAGATGCAACACAAACAAGTGCAATGTTAGGCATAATTCCAGTTATTTTCTGAGAGTGTTTTAAGTCACAGCAGTAACCCAGCTACTTTGTCAATTGCATTGCAATCACATTTTTAATGTGAAAGCCCCTAGAGACTATTTAATTAATTTATTTAATATTTGGCTGTGTCTGGTCTTTGTCACTGCGAGCTGGCTTTCTCTAGTTGTCTGAGTGGGGGCGGCTCTCCAGTTGCGACATACAGGCTTCCCTTTGTGGTCACGTCTCTTTCTGCGGAACCCGGGCTCCAGGGTGCGGGCTTCCGTGGTTGTGCTGCATGGGCTTCGTTGCACGACAGCATGTGGAATCTTCTGGTTCAGGGATCCAACTGTGTCCCCTGCATTGGCAGGTTGATTCTTTGCCACCGGACTCAGCAGGGAAGTCCATAGTCAGACTTTAAACATGCCTTCTTAAATCTTTTCTTTACATATACACAGTTATGGTTTCATTTGGATGCCTTTGCAAAAGTGCTACCTCTTAAGATCTATAGAGAGGGCTTTCCAAAATTGAATCAAAATTAATTAGGTAAATACATGTTGTTATTAATAGTAAGCTGTTGCCAGACTGGAATATGGTTTTCTCTGTTAAGAGAACAATGTTTTCTTGGAGCGCTGCTTTTGATAACAGACTGTGTGAACTCTTTGGGTCTAAGTGATTTGTAATTGCTTTTGAGATCTCTCACTACTTTGGTTGAGAAAATAAGGAGTATTTCATGATCTCTGAAGATTATGGCACATGTAGATAAAGTTCATTCTTCTACAAAACTTAACCTTTATTGTCAGACTTTGGACACCCTGATATCCTTCTGGCATAGCAACTGAAAGTGAAAGTATTAGTCACTCAATCGTGTCCGACTCTTTGTGACCCTATGACTGTAGCCCACCAGGCTCCTCTGTCCATGGAATTCTGCAGGAGAGAATACTGGAGTGGGTTGCCATTTCCTTCTCCAGGGGGTCTTCCCAACCAAGGGATCGAACCCGTGTCTCCTGCATTGCAGGCAGATTCTTTACCATCTGAGCCACCAGGGAAGAGCGTGGCAGAGGTCTACTCCTAACTGAGGGAATTTAAAATGGGTAAACAATAGGTGCTGATTAAACAGTCAGGGCTCTGGGATACCCAAGATGACTGCCCGGCTTTTCCTGGCTCCCTGAAAAATCTCATTTTTATTTGATGGGTTAAAGCCTTTCCTGGCTGCAAGACTGATGCCCTTACAATGAAAAGAAAATTGTAAAAAATAAATATGCATTCCACTTGGAGTATGCCTTCCAGAATCTCCAGTGATCAAGGTACTCACCTCACTGGACAAATCACACCAGCCTTAACAAAAACCTCACAAACTTCTTGAAACTATCACTGTCACCATCATCCTTAATCATCAGGCCAGGTCAACAGAACTAATAGAAAAACTGGACTCAAACGGAACAGAAGTGAATTACATGGCATTAAATGAACTGCTGGGCTTCCCTGGTGGCTCAGACGGTAAGAACCTGCCTGCAATGCAGGAGACTCGGGCTTGATCCCTGGGTCTGGAATATGCCCTGGAGGAGGAAATGGCAACTCATTCCCGTATTCTTGCCTGGGAAATCCCACGGACAGAGGAGCTTGGTGGGCTGCAGTCCATGGGGTTGCAAAGATTTGAACACAACTGAGTGACTAATATCCACAGATGAAATGCTAAATATGATTATAATCTTTATGACTTTTGTATGGCAAATTCTTGGCTTCTAATTATTGTTTTTTCAAACATAAGAAGACTGTTCTCCTCAAGCTACTTATGATGTACAGCAATCTATTAATTTACACTTGTGGGTAAAATAAAACCTGTTTATTCTGTCTCTGGCTGGTCGCTCCAGAAATTTGAGACCCTCCGGTCATGAATAGCTTTAACAGGTGCAGAGAAAGCACTATCTGTTGGCATTTCAAAAACATTTGGGGGATCTCTAGTAGAAAGAAATCTAGGGCACCAGGAGGATCCTAGGGCAGGTCAAGTGTGGAAAGAGAAACCAGACAGTTGGCCAAAGGCAAACACACCTAGAAGAACTGCCCTGTATGAATAATTTACCTGCATCTTTATGGGGATCCTACTCGTTATGGGGATGCCCACATTTTTCTCTACAGGCATAAACTCTGCCTTGCTTCTGTCTTAAATAAAAAACAAAAAACTATTTCTCTGTGTGTTCTCCTGCTTGTTGTGTTGTGTCTCTAGTAATAAGCTGCTTTCTTAATTTTAATTTTTTTTTCAGTTTTTTCCTCCCATTTTTCAGTGGGGGCAATAGCCAGGGAAACCTTGTTTCTAGCCTCTAGCCCGTGTTGGACAAGGAGGAGGATTCCTGGTTTTCATCCAGGCCGCCCAGGTCCAATTCCCGGGCGGAGAACTAAGACCTCGCTTCAAGCTGCCACTCACGGCTCTCTCTCTCTCTCTGAGATCAGCCCCGCTTGGTTACAGAAGATGAGGAGAGCAAACGATTGGTTAACAAATGTTTGCCCCTCTGTGCTGACAAGCCTTTCTGAGACCAGAAGTTCTCTCTGATAATAGCTCTCTGGGGACATGGAGCTGTTAGGTCCCCTAATCTAAATTACTTTCAGCCACGAAGGGACAGGCAAAAGGCTTTTCTTCAGGTCACAGTATCTTCATTGACTTCATCTCAAGACAGCCCAAAAACCAAAGTGGCACCCTCGGGAAGATGTATTCTGCGCCCCCCCATCCCTCACTTCTCTTTAAGCAACCTTTCCAGCAAGTTTGCAGCATATTAAATGTCTGATTTATGTTTGAGGAAACCAAAGCGCAGAGATGGAGAACTTGCCCATGTGTCCTTGTACCGCCTGCCCCTCATCACTCCATTGCTCCGTGGAATTGGACTCCCAGGGCCAAGGGCAGATGGACCTGCTTGATGACTTTGTGTCTTGTTTTCTCAGCAGACCGTAACCTCCTCAGCTCCGTCTAGGATGCTGCGTCAGTGTGTTCGCCAGTTTGTTCAGAAGCTGGTCCGCAGGCGGCCACTGGAGCCCCGGGAGGAGCCTGAGAGTCGCGGAGCTCCGCTGAGCACTCTCGGCCTGGTGCTCTTGGGCGTGGGCAGGACTCTGGGCGCTGGTGTGTACATCCTGGCCGGCGTCATGGTCATGTTCATCACTGGACCGGCGATCATCATCTCCTTTTCGGTGGTCGCCCTGTCTTCTGTGTTGTCTGGACTCTGCTATGCCGAACTTTGGGCTTGGGTACCACGCTCCGGTTCTGCCTAACTCTACAGCTACGTCACCATGGGAGAACTCTGCGCCTTCGTCATTGGCTGGAACCTCTTACTGTATTTAGTGGCTGGTGAGATGATGGGGAGGGGGACGAAGTGGGGCTTAAGAGTCAGTAAACTATGAGGGTACCTAGGGTCTTCACTAGAGGAGAGGGCACTGTAGGGGGTGGATGAGAGGGAGGCAGTTCCCACAGGCTCTTCCCCTCACAGTATGAAAGTCTTTGCTCAGCTGTTGCCTTCATGGAGTTATCCTTTACCACTTGATTTAAAATGTCAACACTCATCTCCCAGCCACCCCCAGGTCCCACCTCACCATGTTCTTTTTTTGCATAGCTTTCGTCTCTTCCTCACATGTTAAATAGTTTACCTATTTTGTGAGTCATCTGATTCTTCTCTCCCCAATCCCATGAAAAGGAACTATTTCAGAGTATTTTGTCTGTTTTCCCCCTAAATACATCCCAGGGTACATTGTACGGGTTTAATTATTGTCCATTAACCTCTCTTCTGCCACTGCAGCTGCTTCCTGTTTAACAAGGGCTTGGAGTTACACCTTTGACAGCCTCATTGGGAACCAAATCTCTCAAGCCTTAGAGAGAACTTTCTCTCCACATATGTCCTCTTTCCTGGCCCCATACCCAGACTTTATTTCGTTGGGCCTGGTGCTGCTGATGACTGGTGAGAAGGGGTCAGGCACTGGATGGAAGGAGTGGGGTTTGGGGGAGGGGGCTGGTACGGGAAAGGCTTAAGGTGGCGGAAGGTAGAATTAGGACTGGAAAGAAGGATCAGGGTTATGAGTAAGGGAGGCAAGACATAGAGAATTGTTTCCCACCCTGGGTCTGTCCTAAGCTTCATATTGTAGGGAATTAAAAAAAAAAATCATAGTCGGATGTTGAGTAGCATCTCCAGCCTTGCTCACTAGAATCTGGTGCTAAACTGTGATCATCAGAATGTCTCCACACATTGGGAAATGTTCCTTGAGTGACAAACCACCCCAGATCAGAATCATTTACTTAAGGTGACAAGACTCTTCCTCAGTATTGAGAGCGAACATTTTTTTTTTTTTCATTGAGAGGAAATTCTCATAGCATAAAACTTATGCATTGTTTTTCCTGGTTTTATTGAGATATAATTGATATACAATATTGTATAAGTTTAAGGTGTATAAATTGATGATTTGATAGATGTGCATTGTGAGATGACTGCCACAGTAAGAAATTAACCATCTTAAAATGCATGTGTGTATATGGGCACTAAGTCGATTCAGTCATGTCCAACTCTTTGCAACTCTATGGACTGTAGCCCACCAGGCTCCTCTGTCCATGGGATTCTCCTGGCAAGAATATTGGAGTGGGTCACCATGCCCTCCTCCAGGGGATTGTCCCAACCCAGGGATTGAACCTGTGTCTCCTGTGACTCCTACGTTGTGGGCAGATTCTTTACTGCTGAGCAACCAGGAAAGCCTCTCAAAGTGTGCAATTCACTGGGACTTAGTCCATTCACAGTGTTGTATCCCTTACTCCATCTAGTTCCAAACATGTTTATCTCCCTGAAAGGAAACCCTGTACCCACTGAGCAGTCACAGTCTATCCCTCCATGCCACCCCACCCGATAACCCCTGGCAACCACTGGCCTGCTTTCTGTGTCTATGGATTTAATTACCGTGGATGTCTCATATTCCAACTTTCCCACAGGACTATTGATTCTGGGAGCTCGTGTGACAACCCTGATATTCAAAGTGTCCACAGGCTTGAATCTTTTTGTTCCCATCTTCATGATCCTCTCGGGCTTCATTAAGGGAGACCTGCACAACTGGCAGCTTACAGAACAGGACTACAGAGCTAACACATTCGGATCCAGCAGCACCTTTAGGTCAGGAGGATCCTCTTGGTAATACATGGGTGGTGTTGGTGCAGAGCTCGGAATATGGTGGGGACTAAAGACATCTGGGCTGGTGGATCCAGATTATGGGGGCCCTGGGGCCCAGGACTTGAGGTATGAAGGGAGGAGCCCAGTAGAAGTGGCTGAACTCACCTCACCCATGTTCTTCCTCTTTCCTTCTCTCACCGTAGCTTGGGCCCTCTGGGTTCTGGAGGGTTTGTGCCCTTTGGTTTTGAAGGGATTCTCCAAGGAGCAACTATACTTTTCACCTCATGTTTTGGTGCTCATAGCATCGTCACTGCAGGTAACGTGGTCATTATGTGTCCCATCAGGGGTGTGGCCGCTGGTTGGGCTGCCCCTGGGCACAGGGGTTGGTAGAGGGTAAGACCCTGATGCTGAGAAAGATTGAGGGCATAGGAGAAGGGGGTGACAGATGATAAGATGTTTGGATGGCTTCACCGACTCAATGGACATGAGTTTGAGGAAACTCAGGGAGATGGTGAAAGATAGGGAAGCCTGGTGTTGGACATGCAAAAGGAAAGGGTATTTTCAGCTTTCATTCCAGTGTTTTTCCTGACACAATACTTCCACCTCTCCTGCAGGGAAAGAAGCCCCAAATCCTCAGCGTTCCATCTCCTTGAGCATGGTGATCTCCATCTTCATTGGCTTTCTGGCGTACTCTGGAGTCTCAGCGGCGCTCACCCTCATGGTGCCCTACTACCAGATTTACCCTTACAGCCCCTTACCACAGGCTTTCCTCCAGGTTGGATGGGACCCGGCTGCATATGTCATGGCTGTTGTCTTACTGTGTACCCTTTTATACAGGTCAGTGTCCTGGTTTCCTCATCTACTGTCAGATTCTCAGGTGTCCCAGCCCTTGGGATTGAGAGTCAACAGGAAGGACACCATGTAGACTAGGAACTGAGGGTGCCCTGGTCTCTCCTGCTTCTGCACATCCTCACACGTTTCCATTTTCTCTTCCAGCTTCCTATGGGCCATGGTCTCCATGTTTCAGTTGATCTATGCAATGGCAGCTGATGGGCTCCTTTTCCAAGTTCTTGCCCAGATCCACACCCATACAGGCACCCCCGTCATGGCCATCTTGGCTTCTGGAACTCTGACAGGTGAATAGAGGAAGCCTTTTCTTTCCTTTTCTTTTTAAAGAAATATATTTATTTATGTTTAATCAGTTGATGATTGGTTTACAATGTTGGTTTGATATGTCATACATCAAGATGAATAAGTATGATAATAAATATGAATTTACTTGAATATGAAGATTAATATGAAGAATATGAAGAAAAATATGAAGAATAAATATGAATAGGTATACATATGTCCCCTCCCTCTTAAATCACCCTTCCACCCCTCGAGGTTATTACAAAGCCCCAGTTCGAGTTCCCTGAGTCATACAGAAAATTTCCATTGGCTGTCAGTTTTGCGTACATTAGTGTATATGCTTCCATGCTACTCTCCATTCATTTCACTCTCTCCTTCTTCTCTCCTGCCATTGTCCATAAGTCTGTTCTCTATGTGTGCATCTCCATTGCTGGACTGAGAATATGTTCATCAGTACCATCTTTCTACATTCCATATATATGCATTAATGTATGATATTTGCTTTTCTCTTACTGACTTACTTCACTCTGAATAATAGGCTCTAAGTTCATCCACCTCATTAGAACGGACTCAAATGTGTGCCTTTTATGGCTGAGTAGTATTCCATTGTATATATATACACCACAGCTTCTATATCCATTCATCCGTCAATGGATCATTCTTTCTTTGACCAATTTCTTTAACATGAATGTATCCAGTGACTTCTCATCCCCCACCTCCCGCCCTCATTCTAGGGTTCACGGCATCACTCCTCAGCATCCTTGATCTGGTGAAACTCATGTCAGCCGGGATTATTCCTGCTTACACCCTTGTGGCTGTTTCCATACTTGCCCTCAGGTGAGGCTCCACTAACCTTGGCTGAGAGTCTTGGACTCTTGGGGGGTGATGGGGAGGTGATCCTCTTGTCTTCTTGCTGCCTTCTGTATGTCTCATTAGCCTAAGGCAAGAAAGAGGTGGATTATGCTGTCTGATGTTGAATGAGTAGGGGCTGCTGTGAATACAGCCTTGATATCACTCCTTCAGGTACCAACAAGACCAAAATTTAAGCAAGAATGAGAAAATAAAGGAGGAAATTGAGATTTCTGATCATGTACCAAGTCCTTCAGAACCTGTAACTGAAGCAGGAACCTCAAGCATTCTGAAGACTCTGTGGTACCCTACCAGCCCCATTCCCACCCAGAAATCTGGCCAGATTGTCTATGGATGTGCCTTCCTGCTCGGAGTGGGGTTTCTCTTTGGTCATATTTTGAAATTGACAACATAGTTTGGGATTCTGTGTCTTTGGCAGTTGAGAAGGAATTGGGGGATACGATGGCTCTTCCTGATGTTGGTGGTTTCAGGGAGGGGTGTGACCCGAGGTCCTGACGTCTTTGTCTTCTGGGTCCTTCCTGTTCTCCTCCACCTTGACCCTTGCAGTTCTCCTGCTGACCATCCTGAGCCTGATCCTGGCCCAGTGGCCCAGCCAGGTGTTCTCTGGAGACCCTGGGCTTACAACAGTGATTGTGCTGCTGCTGCTGCTCATCACTGGGGTCACAGTCATCATCTGGAGGCAGCCCCAGAGCCCCATTGCTCTTCACTTCAGGGTAGGTAACCTTACGTGCCCAAAGTGTTCACCTTGAATGAAGTCTTTGTGCTTTGAAGAATAAACATCTTTGTTGGGTCAGGGAGCAAAGGGAACTGCTAAAACCAGTGGGCACTTCCTGGATCCACACTCAGCATCCACACTGGTGCTTTACAAACCCAGTCCCAGTAGCCACTGAACACACAACCTGAGTAGAACTGGAGTCTTCCTGCTCTTCCTGGGGTAGAGTCTCTAATTCAGATGTCTGGGGTGTGTTCAGGGATGAATTGACTCTGCCCACAGGTCCCTGCTCTGCCTGTCCTCCCACTGGTGAGCATCTTTGTGAACATTTACCTGATGATACAGATGGACGCTGGGACCTGGGTCCAATTTGGCATCTGGATGGGGATTGGTGAGTGGCTTTTTGGGGTGAAGAGTCCTCTTGAGTGACAGAAGCGAGTCCTCTTCCTGGAAGCCCTCCCCAAATATGTCAGATGCCGTAATAAGAGATCTATTGGGCATTTGTAAGTAGGGAGAGCACCTACTTTCCCTTCTCACTGTCTCATCTCCCTACTAGGATCTGTCATATACTTTGGATATGGGATCCGACACAGCTTCAAGGAGAAAAATGAACAGCCACCAGCCTCCACCTCCCAAATGCTGGACAAAAATGTCCCCGGTGATGAATCGTCTTAACCATGAGAAACAGATGCTGTGTGGAATCCTTCCATACACTGGAGGGATCTTCTGCTTCAAGAGACAGTTTTAGCCTCAGTGGGCTGTGACTGTGGAATGCACTTAGAGCCCTGTATTTATTGTTAGTGGACAAAGAGACTGTAATATTGTACAGTTTTTACATACACTTTTCAAAGCATAATATGCATACATAAAATTGCATGTTCATAAGTGAGCAGCAAGACCAATTTTTCACAGAAAAGTACAATATAACTATCATTTAAAGGGAGTAATGAAAGATTAATGGGTGTATAAGAAATACTTTCTCATGCTTATTTCCAGTGAAAACACAGAGACTGTGACCTAGGAAGGAAATGCAGGTAACCACATTTCGTTTCTGTCTAGTGTTACACTTCAAATATTAGGACACAAATAGATCAAAAGGGAAAAGGAAGGAACAAATACATAGTGCAAACATTAACTCAAGAAAGCTAGCATAGCTATATCAATGTAGGAAAAAGTAGAATTTAAGAAAAAGAGAACAGAAAAACTGCATTATTGAAGAATGACAGAGAAATGCACATTTTAATCTCTTCCCCCAGCTTACTGAGATATAGTGTAACATCATGTAAGTGATAACTGTCTCTACATTTCTGTCACCAAAACACTGTTACACAATAAATAAAAGTGTGTCATGAGAGAAAGTTGTAAACCGGAAAAAAAAAACAAAACAAAACAAACCCACAATAACAACAAATGCATTGGTAGAGAAACGGGAATGGAATGGGAAGTAATGGTCAATAAATGCTTACAGTTGGGTGGGATGGAACGGAAGTGAAACTGAAAAGTCAGGATAAAAAGTGGTTACTGAAGAAGAGAATGCTGGAAATTGAGATCATGAACTTTGACAATGTTGGTAAAAATGAAGTTAAAGATTTTTTGTGGGAATGAACAACTGAAGAAGAGTGAAGCGGGGATAGAGGTCAAGAAACTAACAGCACAATTATTAGATGAATTAAAAAATAAATGGAGGAAGATTAACTGAATTAGAAATATCATCATGCTGTGAGTTCTAATGAAATTACAGACTTACGACACAATTAATGGAGACTGACGATGCCAAAAAATGTTGAAACTACCATACAATTGTGCTTATCTCACACACTAGTGAAGTAATGCTCAAAATTCTCCAAGTCAGGCTTCAACAGTACGTGAACCGTGAACTTCCAGATGTTCAAGCTGGATTTAGAAAAGGCAGAGGAACCAGAGATCAAATTACCAACATCTTCTGGATCATCAAAAAAGCAAGAAAGTTTCAGTAAAAAAACTTTCTACTTCTGCTTTATTGACTATGCCAAAGCCTTTGACTGTGTGGATCACAACAAACTAGAAAATTCTTCAATTGGTGGGAATACCAGACCACCTGACCTGCCTCCTGAGAAATCTGTATGCAGGTCAAGCAACAGTTAGAACTGGACATGGAACAACAGATTGGTTCCAAATCAGGAAAGGAGTATGTCAAGGCTGTATACTGTCACCCTGTTTATTTAACTTATACGCAGAGTACATCATGAGAAATGCTGTGGATGAAGATAAGCTGGAATCAAGATTGCCAGGAGAAATATCATTACCTCAGATATACAGATGACACCACCCTTATGGCAGAAAGTGAAGAAGAACAAAAGAGCCTCTTGATGAAAGTGAAAGAGGAGAGTGAAAAAGTTGGCTTAAAATTCAACATTCAGAAAACTAAGATCATGGCATCTGGTCCCATCACTTCATGGCAAATAGATGGGGAAACAATGGAAACAGTGACAGACTTTATTTTTGGGCCTCCAAAATCACTGCAGATGGTGACTGCAGCCATGAAATTAAAAGGTTCTTGCTCCTTGGAAGAAAAGGTATGACCAACTTAGACAGCATATTAAAAAACAGAGACATTACTTTGCCAACAAAGGTCTGTCTAACCAAAGCTATGGTTTTTCATTTTATTGTTTATGTTTTAATTTTAATTGGAGGCTAATTACAATATTGTGGTGGTTTTTGCCATACGTTCACATGAATCAGCCATGGGTGTACATGTGTTCCCCCATCCTGACCCTCCTTCCCACCTCCCTCCCCATCCCTTCTCTCAGGGTCATCCCAGTGCACCAGCCCTGAACACCCTGTCTCATGCATTGAACCTGAACTGGCAATTCATTTCACATGATAATATACATGTTTCAATGCTATTCTCTCAAGTCATCCCACCCTCGCCTTCTCCCACAGAGTCCAACAGCCTGCTCTTTGCATCTGTGTTTATTTGCTGTCTCGCATATGGGTCATCATTACTGTCAGGGAATGTTTAACGGGAGGATTCCTACGTGCTGTCTCTCATGAGTCCTTTGTCCCTCTTCAAGCGGAACAGCACGCTGCTCCCAGGGACTGAGGTCATTGTGTGAGGCAAGCATGAGTCTCCTTTAGTAAACATTCCCCTTAGGACAAAACAGCTTAGTCTCCTTCCCCTTTCTTGAGATAGGGATTGTCTTCTGACCTTGTGACTAACTTTAGCCCATGTTTCCTTGGTAACGTTTGCTGTACATTTGGTTTTCTGATCTCTATCATTCCCGAAAGAAGTTTCTTGTACTGCAGCCTATATATACTCATAGAAAAATCATTAAAGCACCTTTGCTCCATCAGAGCTTGGGTCCCCGGGTCTTTTTTTGTCTTTCTCTCTCTCTCTCTCCTTTTCTGGCTGACTCTCTGGAGCGTGGAGACCCGTCGTGCTCACTTTTCTGCCCGGGCTTCTAAGACCCCCTCGAGAGGGCGCCTGGTGCCTTCGTGAGCGATGCAAGTCCTGTGTCAAGGACTTTATTGGTCCTCTGCGTAAACCAAGGGACATCGGCCTCTTTCTCTCTTTCACTTTCTTACCGTCGACTCCGTACCTCCAGATTCCGGTCCATTAAGGGACCCCAACAATTACCATATTTCTAAATCCCATATATATGTATTAGTATACTGTATTGGTGTTTTCCTTTCTGACTTACTTTTCTCTGTATAATAGGCTCCAATTTCATCCACCTCATTAGAACTGATTCAAATGTATTCTTTTAAATAGCTCAATAATATTCCATTGTGTATATGTACCATAGCTTTCTTATCCGGTTGTCTGCCAATGAACATGGAAGCAACCGCTTCCATGTCCTGGCTACTGTAAACAGTGCTTCGATGAACATTGGGGTATACGTGTCTCTTTCAATTGTGGTTTCCCCAGTGTGTATGCCCAGCACTGGGATTGCTGGGTCATATGGAAGTTCTATTTCCAACTTTTTAAGGAAGCTCCACACTGTTCTCCATAGCGGCTGTACTAGTTTGCATTCCCACCAACAGTGTAAGAGGGTTCCTTTTTCTCTGCACCCTCTCCAGCATTTATAGTTTGTAAACTTTTTGATAGCACCCATTCTGACCAGCGTGAGATGGTACCTCATTGTGGTTTTGATCTGCATTTCTCTGATAATGAGTGATGCTGAGCATCTTTTCATGTGTTTGTTAGCCATCCGTATGTCTTCTTTGGAGAAATGTCTGTTTAGTTCTTTGACCCATTTTTTTTATTGGGTCACTTATTTTTCTGGAATTGAGCTGCAGGAGCTGCTTGTATATTTTTGAGATTAATCCTTTGTCAGTTGCTTCATTTGCTATTATTTTCTCTCATTCTGAAGGCTGTCTTTTCACTTTGCTTATAGTTTCTTGCATTGTGCAAAAGCTTTTAAGTTTAGTTAGGTCCCATTTGTTTATTTTTGCTTTTATTTCCATTACTCTGAGAGGTGGGTCATAGAGGATCCTGCTGTGATTTATGTTGGAGAGTGTTTTACCTATGTTCTCCTCTAGGAGTTTTATGGTTTCTGGTCTTACATTTAGATCTTTAATCCATTTTGAGTTTATTTTTGTGTATGGTGTTAGAAAGTGTTCTAGTTTCATTCTTTTACAAGTGGTTGACCAGTTTTCCCAGCACCACTTGTTAAAGAGATTGTCTTTTCTCCATTGTATATTCTTGCCTCCTTTGTCAAAGATAAGGTGTCCATAGGTGTGTGGGTTTATCTCTGGGCTATCTATTTTGTTCCATTGATCTATGTTTCTGTCTTTGTGCCAGTACCATACTGTCTTGATGACTGTTGCTTTGTAGTATAGCCTGAAGTCAGGCAGGTTGATTCCTCCAGTTCCATTCTTCTTCCTCAAGATTGCTTTGGCTATTCGAGGTTTTTTTGTATTTCCATACAAATTGTGAAATTGTTCTAGTTCTGTGAAAAATACCGTTGGTAGCTTGATAGGGATTGCGTTGAATCTATAGATTGCTTTGGGTAGTATAGTCATTTTGACAATATTGATTCTTCCAATCAATGAACATGGTATATTTCTCCATCTATTGTGTCCTCTTTGATTTCTTTCATCAGTGTTTTATAGTTTTCTATACGTAGGTCTTTTGTTTCTTTAGGTAGATTTATTCCTAAGTATTTTATTCTTTTCATTGCAAAGGTGAATGGAATTGTTTCCTTTAGTGTATAGGAATGCAAGGGATTTCTGTGTGTTAATTTTATATCCTGAAACTTTACTGTATTTATTGATTAGCTCTAGTAATTTTCTGGTGGAGTCTTCAGGGTTTTCTATGTAGAGGGTCATGTCATCTGCAAACATTGAGAGTTTTACTTCTTCTTTTCCAATATGGATTCCTCTTCTTTTTCTGCTCTGATTGCTGTGGCCAAAACTTCCAAAACTATGTTGAATAGTAGTGGTGAAAGTGGGCATCCTTGTCTTGTTCCTGACTTTAGGGGAAATGCTTTCAATTTTTTACCATTGAGGATAATGTTTGCTGTGGGTTTATCATATGTGGCTTTTATTATGTTGAGGTATGTTCCTTCTATTCCTGCTTTCCAGAGGGTTTTTATCATAAATGGATGTTGAATTTTGTCAAAGGCTTTCTCTGCATCTATTGAGATAATCATAAGGTTTTTATCTTTTTTTAATGTGATGTATCATCTGATTGATTTGTGGATATTAAAGATTCCTTACATCCCTGGGATAAAGCCCACTTGGTCATGATTTATGATCTTTTTAATATGTTGTTGGATTCTGTTTGCTAGAATTTTGTTAAGGATTTTTGCATCTATGTTCATCAGTGATACTGGCCTGTAGTTTTCTCTTTTTGGCGCATCTTTGTCTGGTTTTGGTGTTAGGGTGATGGTGGCCTCATAGAATGAGTTTGGGAGTTTACCTTCAATTTTCTGGAAGAGTTTGAGTAGAATATGTGTTCACTCTTCTCCAAATTTTTGGTAGAATTCACCTGTGAAGTCATGGTGGACTTTTGTATGTTGGAAGATTTCTGATTACGGTTTTAATTTCTGTGTTTGTGATGGGTCTGTTTTCTATTTCTTCCTGGTTCAGTTTCGGAAAGTTATACTTGTCTAAGAATTTGTCCATTTCCAAGTTGTCCATTTTATTGGCATAGAGCTGCTGGTAGTAGTCTCTTATGATCCTTTGTATTTTTGTGTTGTCTGCTGTGATTTCTCCATTTTCATTTCTAATTTTGTTGATTTGATTCTTCTCCCTTTGTTTCTTGATGAGTCTGGTTTGCTAATGGTTTGTCTATTTTATTTACCTTCTCAAAGAACCAGCTTTTAGCTTTGTTGATTTTTGCTATGGTCTCTTTTGTTTCTTTTGCATTTATTTCTGCCCTAATTTTTGTGATTTCTCTCCTTCTACTAACCCTGGGGTTCTTCATCTCTTCCTTTTCTAGTTGCTCTAGGTGGAGTTAGGTTATTTATTTGATTTCTCTCCTGTTTCCTGAGGTAGGCTTGTATTGCTACGAACCTTCCCCTTAGCACTGCTTTTACTGAATCCCATAGGTTTTGGGTTGTCGTGATCATTCGTTTCTATGCATATTTTGATTTTTTAAAAATTTCTTCTGTGATTTGTTCATTATTCAGAAGTGTGTTGTTTAGCCTCCATGTGTTTGTATTTTTAATAGTTTTTTTGACTGTAGTTGACATTAGATTGACATCTAATCTTACCTCATTGTGATCAGAAAAGATGCTTGAGATGATTTCAATTTTTCTGGATTTACCATGGATAGATTTATGACCCAGGATGTGATCTATCCTGGAGAAGCTTCCATGTACACCTGGGAAAAAGGTGAAATTCATGGTTTTAGAGTGAAATGTCCTATAGGTATCAATGAGGTCTAACTGGTCCATTGTATCATTTAAAGTTTGCATTTCTTTGCTAATTTTCTGTTTGGTAGATCTATCCATAGGTGTGAGTGGGGTATTAAAGCTTCCCACTATTATTGTGTTACTGTTAATTTCCCCTTTCATACTTGTTAGCATTTGCCTTACATATTGCGGTGCTCCTATGTTGGGTACATATATAATTGTTATATCATCTTCTTGGATTGATCCTTTGATCATTATGTAGTGTCCTTTTTTGTCTCTTTTCACAGCCTTTATTTCAAAGTCTATTTTATCCGATATGAGTATTGCTACTCCTGCTTTCTTTTGGTCTCCATTTGCGTGAATTATCTTTTTCTAGCCCTTCAGTTTCAGTCTGTATGTGTCCCTTGGTTTGAGGTTAGTCTCTTGTGGACAGCATATATAGGGATCTTGTTTTTGTATCCATTCAGCCAGTCTTTGTATTTTGGTTGGGGGACTCAACCCATTTACATTTAAGGTAATTATTGATAAGTATGATCCCATTGCCATTTACTTTGTTGTTTTGGTTTTGAGTTTATAAACCATTTCTGTGTTTCGTGTCTAGAGAAGATCCTTTAGCATTTGTTGAAGAGCTGGTTTGGTGGTGCTGAATTCTCTCAGCTTTTGCTTGTCTGTAAAGCTTTTGATTTCTCCTTCATACTTAAATGAGATCCTTGCTGGGTACAGTCATCTGGGTTGTAGGTTTCTCTCTTTCATCACTTTAAGTATGTCCTGACATTCCCTTCTGGCTTGAAGAGTTTCTACTGAAAGATCAGCTGTTATCCTATCCCCTTGTGGGCTAACTGTTGTTTTTCCCTTGCTGCTTTTTATATTTGTTCTTTGTGTTTGATCTTTGTTAATTTGATTAATATGTGTCTTGGGGTGTTTCACCTTGGGTTTATCCTGTTTGGGACTCTCTGGGTTTCTTGGACTTGGTTGGCTATTTCATTCCCCATTTTAGGGAAGTTTTCAGCTATTATCTCCTCAAGTATTTCCTCATGGCCTTTCTTTTTGTCTTCTTCTTCTGGGACTCCCATGATTCGAATGTTGGGGCGTATGATATTGTCCCAGAGGTCTCTGAGGTTGTCCTCATTTCTTTTTTCTTTTTTCCTCTCTGTTTCATTTATTTCCACCATTCTTTCTTCCACCTCACTTATCCTATCTTCTGCCTCAGTTATTCTCCTGTTGGTTCCCTCCAGAGTGCTTTTGATCTCAGCTAGCTATTGCATTATTCATTATTCATTTTTTTTTATTTCTTCTAGTCCTTGTTAAACTTTTCTTGCATCTTCTCCATTCTTGTCTCCAGACTATTTATTTGTACCTCCATTTTGTTTTCAAAATTTTGGGTCATTTTTACTGTCATTATTCTGAATTCTTTTTCAGTTAGACTCTCTATCTCCTCCTCTTTTGTTTGGTTTGGTGGGCTTTTATCATGTTCCTTTACCTGCTGAATACTTCTCTGCCTTTTCATCTTGTTTAGGTTGCTGTGTTTGGGGTAGCCTTTCTGTATCCTGGCAGTTTGTGGTTCCTCTCCTTTGTGGAGGTTCCTCCCTATGGGTGGGGTTGGACGAGTGGCTTGTCAAGGTTTCCAGGTTAGGGAAGCTTGCGTCAGTGTTCCGGATGGTGGATCTGGATCTCTTCTCTCTGGAGTGCAATGAAGCGTCCAGTAGTGAGTTTTGAGGTGTCTATGGGTTTGGTGTGACTTTTGGCCACCTGTATTTTTGTGCTCAGGGTTATGTTCCTGCTTTATTGGAGAAGTAGCTTGGTATGTCTTGCTCTGAAACTTGTTGGCTCTTGAGTGGAGCTTGGTTTCAATGTAGGTATGGGGGCTTTTGGATGCTGCTGCTGCTAGGGAGAAGGCAATGGCACCCCACTCCAGTACTCTTGCCTGGAAAATTCCATGGATGGAGGAGGCTGGGAAAGATTGAAGGCAGGAGAAGGGGACAACAGAAGATGAGATGGCTGGATGGCATCACTGACTCAACGGACATGAGTTTGGGTAAACTCCAGGAGTTGGTGATGGACAAGGAGGCCTCGTGTGCTGCACTCCATGGGGTCACAAAGAGTAGGACACGACTGAGTGACTGGACTGACTGACTGGTTCCTTTAGTTTTGTCTCAGGTGATTTCTCAGCTGCTCCTTCCATGAGAAGCAACTGCTTGAAGCTGCCCTTTGGAACTCAGGGCAGGTCATGGAGGCTGGAGTCTGCCTACAGGAAACAAAGGGCAGAAATGAACTTACAAACAGAAAGAGACTCACAGACTTAGGAAATGAATGTATGGTTGCCAGGGGAAGGGACAGTTAGGGACTTTGGGAGGTCATGTACACACTGCTGTATTTAAAATGGAGAAGCAACCAGGACCTACTATAGACACAGGGATCTGCTCAGTGTTGGGTGCAGCCTGGATGGGAGGGGAGTTTGCGGGAGAGTGGACACATATACATGTATGACTGTGTCCCTTTGCTGTTGACCTGAAACTACCACAACATTGTTAACCAGCTACACCCCAGTGCAAAATGTTTTTGGTATTAAAAAATATTTCAGAGAAAGGAACAAGGAACAGAAAAAAGCCTCTGTGCCCAGGAGCCCCATATGGTCCTGAGGTAGGGTTAGGTGGGCTCCAGGCTGGGCATTTACAATTAGACTTCTGTTTACATTTCCTGAGGAAGGAGGCAGGTGGGCTCTAGGCTAGGTAGTTACAAGCAGCCTCCTGTTGGCACTTCAAGATGGAAATGACAAGAACAGAGTAGCTGGACTTTGTCTCCTGTGGACATTTTCAGGCAACAATTATGGCAGGGCTAAAACCTCTTTGATTTAAAGGTCAAGAGTGACAGATTTCCCAGCCGTGTGGCCAGGGAGACGCAGGCACATGTTGAGGGTCAGAGAGGAAGAGGGCATCCCCCCATAATAGGAGATGCTGGGATCCCACCCCGTCCCGTGGCCTCCTGGCTGGAGTCCATCTTCAAAGAATCTTTTTCAACCCTGCAAAAATAGAGGCAGAAGGAGAAGAGATGGTGACAGAATGAGATGCTAAAATGGGTGTCCCAAAGAGAAGCTAACTTTTGTTTACCATCACAAGGATATTGCTTTACCTCCAGCTTCACGCAGAGAGATTCCAAGGTACTAGAGCTCCTTTCCATAGAAAAGCACGAAAGGAAAGAGACAGGAAATCCCCAGGAAAGATGATGAAACAAACTTGACAGGGTAACTGAGGTCGCTGTCACTGTACTGAAATCCAACTCCTCTTCTTTGTATTACTAACACACATTCACAGACTTTTGAGGAGGTCTTGGCATGCTCTTCTCTGAGAAGAGGTTAGGGTCTGGGTACCCAGTCAGAAGTCCCCTCCCCAACATGGGTAACATTCACAATCAGTAAGGGGAGACTTGTCCATCTGTGGTGGTCACCATCTCAGATCTTTGAAAAACACATGACTTGAAATTGGTGCAGCCACAATGGAGAACAGTAAGGAGGAAAAACTAGAGTTACCATCTGATCCCGTAACCTGACTCCTGGGCATACAGCCAGACAAAGCTATACTTCAAAAAGGTACACACAAGCCAATGTTCACAGCGCTGTTCACAATAACCAAGACACGGAAGCAACCTAACTTCCCACCGACAGTTGAATGGGCAAAGATGCGACATATAGTCACAGTGGAATATTACTCAGCCATGAAAAAGAATGAAATAATGCCTTTGGCAACAACATGGATGGACCTAGAGATGATCATACTAAATGAAGTCAGATATATGGTATCACTTATATGTGGAATCTTAAATATATAAATATATATACACATACACATACGTATGTATATGCACAAACACATAAACTTATACACAAAACAGAAATAGACACACAGACATAGAAAACAAACTTTACAGTTACCAAAGGGGAAAAGAGGGGGAGAGATAAATTAGGAGCTTGTAATTAACATAAACACAGGATTACTAAATATATATATATATATAAAATCAACCAGCAAGGACTTGCTGTAGAGCACTGGGAACTATATTCAATATTTTGTAATAACCCATAAGGGAAAAGAATATGAAAAAGAACAGATATAATTGACACAGTATGCTTAACTGAATCACTTTGCTTTACGCTTGAAACCAGAACAATTATAAATCAGTCATACTTCAATTTTTAAAAATGTATGACTTAGCATCTGTGGAGACATGGATGGACCTAGGGACTGTCAAACAGAGTGAAGTCAGTCAAAAAGAGGAAACAAGTATCATATGTTAATGCATATGTATGGAATCTGAAAAAAACTAGTCTACACAATCTTATTTAAAAAGCAGAAATAGACACACAGATGTTGAGAGCAAACATATGGACACAAATGGGGGAACAGGGGTTTGGGGTGCATTGGGAGATTGGGGTTGACATATATACACACTGTGTATAAAATAGGTAACTAATGAGAACCTACTGTATAGCCCAGGGAGTCCTACTCAATCCGTGGTGCCCTAAATGGGCAGGGAATCAAAAAAATGAGGGAAAATATGCATATATATACATGTGGCTGATTCACTTTGCTGTACAGTAGATTAACACAACACTGAAAGGCAACTATCCTCCAATAAAATTGTTTAAATGTATGTCTTAGTTATGACGTTGCTAATATGAAATCCTCAATGCAGAGATTTTGACCAACTTCTGAAAGTGGGCAAGGTTCCCTGGTATTGAAGAGGATTCATGCTAAGACGTGCTTAGTTTAATGTCTCTCTTAAAAAAAACAAAAAACCCTGCTGCTTATCTTTCTGACCTCATCTACAGGATATTAAACAAGGTGGAAGAGTGTTCTAATTAACTGCTCTTCTTTCAGACGAACTTACGCCAGTGGGAACGGCATAGGTAGGGAGTTTGGGACGGACAAGTACACACGGCTGTATTTAAAACGGATAACCAACAAGGATGTACCATATAGCGCACTGAACTCTGCTCAGTGTCATGTGGGGGCCCGGATGGGAGGGGAGACTGGGGGAGAACGGATACATGTACACGTATGGTGGAGTCCCTCCAATGTTCACCTGAAACTATCACAACATTGTTCATCGGCTATACCCCAATACAAAATAAAAAGTTTAAAAAATAAAAAATAAATGCTCTTCTCTCAGTGGCCCCAAGGGTCACACAGAGCTCGGTCCAACCTCGGGGCTCCGCACATGATCCTCTGACTTCCTCAGAGCACACGCCTCCCTCAGCTGCAGTCACTGTCCGTCTTCCCCGCCTGACACACAGTTCGCCCCCTCAGCCTCACCAGGACCCCCCCAGACATGCCTTCCCTCACCACCCTGATCTCCACCACAACCCGAAGCTTCCCTCCCAGCATTCATGGCAGCTAACCCTGCTTTCACGGGTCTCGGATTTGTTATCTCCCAAAGACAAACACACCCCACGATGAGAAGGCCCAGGACCGTGTATCACACCAACTACCACGCCCTTGTGCTCGGCCAAGGTCAGTACTGGGAAGGAAGTCGCTGAGTGAACGTCTGAGCGAGACACAGTCAGTGCCAGAATCAGAAAAGTAGGGGACTCACTCCCCAAAACACCCAAGTGCGTAGGACTGCGCCATCCAGTCTGGGGACCACCAGTCACACATGGCTGGTTAATTCAGCCTAAAGCCTAAAAAGTCAGCTTGTCCATCACAGGAACCACATTTCAAGTGTCCAGTACCTGTGCATGGCCAGCGGCTCCTCTGCTGGACAATGTGGATACAGACCACCACGCATGACATCAGAAGCTCTGCTGGCGAGAATCACCTTGGGAAACTGGTCACCCTGGGAAACTGGATGCCCTGGGAAACCGGACGCCCTGGGAAACTGAACTGTAGGCTCGCTTTAGGCCCTCGTCCCATTCATCCCCATCCCAACAGTCGCTTCCCCGTGTAGGAGTCGGGGGATTACCCGAGTTTCCACAGCTTGCACGCTGACTTTCTCAAGGGTGTCCACAGCCTGCTGACTCCATCCAGCCCCAGGTCGTTTCCTAAAAGGTTCAGGTTCTCCAGGCTCTTACTGCTTCTGAGAACAGAGGACAGCGGCCGGCAGCAAGCAGCCATCAAACTGCATTTCTCCAGCCTAGGGATGGTGGGACAGAAGCGTGAAAGATGGCCCTCCAAGACGGAGGAGTTACAGACAAAAGGGAGTCAGGATTTAGGGGCAAACACGCTACTGAAGGGCTTCCCAGGCGGCTCAGTGGTAAAGAATCCGCCTGCCAATGAAGGAGACACAAGAGACACGGGTTCAATCCCTGGGTTGGGAAGATCCCCTGGAGGAGGGAATGGCAACCACTTCAGTATTCTTGCCTGGGAAATCCTATGGACAGAGGAGCCTGGTGGGCTAAGGTCCACGGGATCGCAGAGTTGAACATGGCTGAGCGACTGACACTGACTCACTCGTGTTCTCAGCAGCTTCAGGCACCAAGAGAATTTGGCTCTCAACCCAGTTAGTAAAAGCCATGGATCCTTCTGAGAACAGACCCCTCCGGTGGCTCCCTGCTCCCACGCAGTCAAAATGGATAGCACTCTGGTTTACAGGCAGTGTGGCTGTACTTCAATGCACAGGAGTCGCTCATGCCCCAGTCTGCTTGCTGCAGTCTCCACCTTGGTCTCACAGGGAACACCTTTTAGTCATGCTCTGGTTTCCTAAGCATGACTGTCCCTGTCTATTTTAGATTGCATTTTCCCCTTCAGTCATGTGTTTGAAATCATTTTAGATTCACAGGAAGCTGGAAAAATAACTCAAGATACTTGTGCCTTTCACCTGGTCCGTTGGTCCATCATTGGTCCCAATGGTCCATTATTCACCCCAAACAATATCAAATCCAACAAGTTGACATTAGGCAACTATATAGAAAACCCAAAAGACTCCCCACAGAAACCATGAGAACTGATAAATGAATTCACCAAAGTTGCAGGATATAAGACTAGTATATAGAAATCTGTTGCTTTTCCATACACTAATGATGAACTATCAGAAAGAGAAAGCTTTAAAAAAAACTCGTTTAAAATCACATCAAAAAGAATAAAATATCTAGGAACAAAGTAAGCCAAAGAAGTGAAAGACCTATACTCTGTAAAGTATAAAACACTGATGAATAAAACTGGAGATGATTCAAAGGAATGGAAAGATATCAGATGTTCTTGGATTAATAGTTAAAATGGCCATACTACCCAAAGAAATCTACAGATTTAATGCAACCCCTGTCAAATTACCCATGACATTTTTCACAGAACTAGAACAAATACTCCTAAAATTCACACAGAAGCACGAAAGATCCTGAATTTGCAAAACAAGTTAGAGAGAAGAGAACAAAGTTGGAGCTATCACTCTCCCAGACTTCAGACTACACTACAAAGCTACAGTATTCAAAAGAGCGTGGCACTGGAACAAAAACAGACACATAGATTAACGGAACAGAGTAAAGAGCCCAGAAATAAACCTGCACATTAACAGTCAATTAATTTACGACAAAGAAGGCCATATACAAGGGACAGCTTCTTCAATAAGTGGTGCTGGGAAAACTGGACAGTTACATGCAAAAGAACGCGATTAGGGCATTACTAGGGAAGTATGTTAAATAACCTGTGGTACACCATAATGGAAAAGAATATTAAAAAAAGAGTGTCCATATGTGTATAAGAGTCACTTTGCTGTAAGAGGTTGGCACAACGCTGTAAATGGACTATACTTCAATTAAAAATAAATAAAAAAAGAACTAATTCAGTCAGTACATGAAGACACTTAAGACAGTGCTATGCACACAATCACAGCCCCCCAGATTTCTTCACACCATATACTAAAATAAACTAAAACCAGATTAAAGACCTAAACATAAGACCTGAAACCACAGAACTCCTAGAAGAGAATACAGAAGAACATTCTTGGACATACATCCTAGCAATATTTCTTGGGATCTGTCTCCTAAGGCAAAAGAAATAAAAACAAACATAAACAGACCTAATTAAAATCAAAAGCTTTCGCACTGCAAAGGAAACCATAGACAAAATGAAAAGGCAACCTGCAGGATGGGAGAAAATATTTGTAAATAATATGATGATAAGAGGTTAATATCCAAATACATAAACAGCTCATACAACTCAGCATCAGAAAAACAAACAACCTGATTAAAAAATGGGCAGACGGCTTGAATAGATATTTCTCCACAGGAGACACACAGATGGCCAACGGGCACATGAAAAGATGCTCAACATCCTTAATTACTAGAGAAGTGCAAATCAAAAGAAAACCGACCCATCCCCTCACACCTGTCAGAATGGCTATCCTCAAAAAGTCTGCAAATGACCAGTGCTGGCAAGGATGAGGAGAAACAGCAGCTCAGGTAGGACCAACCAAAAACTTGCACTCCATCGCCACCTACTGAGAAAGAAAGGGCTGCAGTTACTCGCCTGCTGAACTGATCTGCGTGCATGCTCAGGTCCTCAGTCGTGGCCGACTCTTTGCCATCCCGCGGACTATAGTCTGCCAGGCTCGTCTGTCCATGGGACTCTCCGGGCAAGAACACTGGAGTGGGTTGCCGTTTCCTCCTCCAGGGGATCTTCCCGACCTAGAGATGGAACCCAGGTCTCCTGTGTCTCTTGCATTGGCAGGCAGATTCTTTACCACTGAGCCACCTGGAATCAAGTAAAACAGACAAGCAAAAAGCTTTACCTGAAGAAGTAAGGTGTTTGCTACTTCAAATGTACCAGCAGACGACAACTCATCAAGTGCCACGAAAAACCACAGTAACATAGTGCCAGGGTCCAGCCTCGGCAGGATCCAGGGGGTACTCTCGGGATGAACGGCGTCGGCGAGAGAGAGAAGACACGTGAGACCAGCCTTGATAGGGCCAAGTCTATCTTTTATTTTTTGACAACAGTTTATATACCCTCACTCAGAATGTATCCAAGATACAAGATGCTTACTCATGCTTATACAGGGTTAGTTTACATTACATCAGTTTGTTCTTTAGGAAGAACAAGATGTTTTCTGCATTCTGTTTCTATAACAAATCTTTGCACATTATCTTTTGGTCTTGGGGCTTATTAACATTTTACGTAAGTCAGGTGAATGTAAACCTATTTTCCGTTTCTGTGGTGACCTTAACAGAAAAGTTACAGTCTCATAGGGCAACAGTACAGCATGTCACAACATAGTAGAGTATGACCCTGTTAGTACCAACATCAATTCTTCTGCAAAAGTTGTCAGTTAAATTTATCTATGAGGTCTATCCCACACAGACTCTGCAGCTTCTGTGAGGCAGCCTCTGCCTAGCACTCCTGGCTAATAATTAACAACTATTTCATTGTTACAACACTAGGGCTAAGTTCTTATTTCTCTAGATCTATAACTATATTAACAGTGGTTTCCATAGCACAGCCTTAGCACATTAAAAGCAAAAACACAGCAAGCAAACATTAACCCAATAACCACTTTTATAATAATTTTTTTCTTATATTTTCTAATAGGACTTCCTCACCCCCCAAAAAGGCTCTATGTCTATTAGGGCCTTTATATGATCAGGTTCTTTATGCTGTTTTATGATTAGGGTATTATAAGCAGTCATGCATGTTAGTACCAAGGGCATAAACGCATTTGCTAAACAAACTAAAATACCAGCAAAGGAGTTTAAATTAAAACCCTCCTTTCACCCTGGATAATCTCATAAAATACCACCACCCGGGAAACTTATTGATTAAAGTTCTAAATTGATTCTTATTTGGAAAGAGATAGAGGAAGGCCTTCTGCCTATGTCACAGAATTAGGGAGTAGTCTATTAAAGCAAGCATCAGAAAGACAGATATCATCTTTAAGGTGAGTGCTCGGGGGCAGCTTTTCGGAATCCCTGAAAACCTGATCCGCCTTGCCCGTCGGGTTTTCTCCCTCATGACCTTGTCATGGGTAGGATCTCCTGTGTTGGCTCCCGGCAACACAGTATTGTAAAAGAAAATGACAATTCTCCAGAAACAGACTTTAAAGTGATGAACTTTCTGATCTAACCGATAGGGAACCAAAAATATCTATCATAAAGAAACTCAACAGGTTACAAGAAAACTCAGAAAGGCAGTTCAATAAGCTCAAGAATAAAATTAATGAACAATGGATGGACCTAGACATTATCACAGAAAGTGAAGTAAGTCAAAGAAAGAAAGACATATCATACGATGTCACTTATATGTGCAATCTAAAAAAATGACACAAATGAACTTATTTACAAAACAGAAACAGACTCACAGACTTAGAAAACAAATGCATGGTTACCAAAGGGCAAACAGGGGAAGGGATAAATTAGGAGACTGAAATTAACAATATACATACTACTACATATAAAATAATCAACAAGGACCTACTGTATAGCTCAGGGAACTCTACTTACTCAATACTCTGTAATAACGTAAATGGGAAAAGAATCTGAAAAATAGATATATGTAAATGTGTAACTGAATCATGTTGTTGTACATCTGGAACACAATATTATAATCTATGCTTCAACATAAAATAAAAATTAAAAAAGACCGAGTATTAAGTGCTGGCAAAAAATAAATATAATGAGCGGAAAGAATACTTTATTAAAGAGATTAAAACACTAAAAAAAGAAGCAAACAGAAATTCTAGAGTTGAAAAACTCAATAAATGAATTGAAGGATGCATTTGAAAGCACTGGAAATTGAGCAGACCATAAGGAAGAGAGAATTAGCAAGACTAAAGAAATCTAGAAATGATACAGGTAGAAGAGGAGACGGAACTAAGATCTTAGAAAACGAGAAAACTCTACAGTAGCTGTCTGACTGCATTATGAAGGGCAACATTAGGATAAAGGGGATCCCGGAAGAGAGGGAGATGGGGGAACAGGGGCAGGTGAGAGAGCTTATTTAAGAAATAATAGCTGGAAATTCCCCAATTTGGGGGAGGATCTGGATGTCCATGAAGCTAAGAGAACACCTCATTAACTCAATGCCAAAAAGACCTTCTCCAAGACACATGACATTAAAACTGTCAAATGTCAATGAGAAAGAATTTCAAAGGCAGCCAGGGAATAACTATCTACAAAGTGAAAGTGTTAGTCACTCAGTTGTGTCTGACTCTTTGCGACCCTTTGGACTGTAGCCCGCCAGGCTACGTGTCCATGGGATTCTCCAGGCAAGACTACTGGAGTGGGTTGCCATTTCCTTTCCCAGGGGGTCTTCCCAACCCGGGGGTCAACCCAGTCTCTTGCACTACAGGTGGTTTCTGTACCATCTGAGCCACCAGCCCATCTACAAAGGAACTAGGCTATCAGTGGATTTCTCAGCTGAAGCCACAGACCAGGAGAGAGTGGAATGACATTCTCAAAATACTGAAAGATAAAAACTGTCACCCAACAAAACTCTATTCAGAAGAGTTACCCTTCCTATGTGAATTAGAAATAAAGGCTTTCCCAGGCAGAAAAAAAGTTGACAGAATTTAACACTAGACCTGCCTTACAAGAAAATTCAAAAGGAGCTCTTCTTCAGTGAACACCAGAGAAGTACATTTTTCCAGAGAGGACACCCAAATGGTCATCAGGCACGTGAAAAGATGCTCAACATCACTAATTATGATGGGAATGCAAATTCAAACCACAATGAGCCATCACCTCACACCTGTTAGAAGGGCTACCATCAGGAAGGCAAGAGACAACGGGTGCTGGTGAGGATGTGGTGAGAAGGGAACCCCACACAGCATGGGTGGGGATATAAACTGGTCCAACCACTATGGAAAACAATATGGAGTTTTCCTCCCAAATTAAAACTAGATCTACCATAGGATCCAGCAATTTCACTCCTGGGAACAAAAACAGGATTTTTGAGAAGATACCCACGCTCCCGTGTTTAACACGTTATTCACAATAGCCAACATATGGAAACCCACCCAAACTGATTAACAACAGATGCACGGGTAAAACGATATGGCCCATATACAGGATGGAATATTATACAGCAGTGAAAAAGGAGGGCATCCTGCCATCTGTGACACCACGGGTGGACCCTGAAGTCATTAAGCTAAGTGAGATAAGTCATACACAGAAAGCAAGTCCCCTATGATATCACTTACATAGGGAATTTAAAAAGTCAAGGGGGATTCCTGGGTGGTTCAGTGCTTAGAACTCAGAGCTTTCATTGTGGTTGGCCTGCGTTCAACCCCAGGTCAGAGAACTAATATCCTGCAAGCCACACCCTAAAAAACCACCCCATAAAAACAACAAAACAAATACCTACCCCCAAATAAAAAAGTCAAACCTATAGAAAATAGAGTAAAACTGTGGTTACAGTGGCAGATGGAGGGGTGGGGTGGGTAAGACAGACGGAGCTAAGGGTAAACATCTGTAAGAAGCAGTAAGTAAGCAATAGCCATCTAACGCACAGCCATACAACGAACACAGATGGAAACACTATAGTATAATTATGCAATGTGATAAACACAACGTTTATATACAACAGTACATAAGTGTATTAAAGTAACAGCTATACACCTTAAATCTGCACAATGTTACAGGTGAAATCTGGGCATCCCAGGCAGCTCAGGGGTAAAGAATCTGCCTGCCAATACAGGGGACGAGGGCTCCATCCCTGGGTCAGGAAGATCCCCCTGGAGAGGGAAATAGCAACCCGCTCTGGGATTCTTGACTGGGAAATCCCATAGACAGAGGAGCCTGGAGGGCTACAGTTCATGCGGTCCCAAAGAATCGGACACGACTTAGCAACTGGCCAACAACATGTGAAATTTATTCAGGTTTTTTAAAATGACATGACAGTGAGCATGCCTAGCGTGCCCGATTTTAAGACTTGAACTAGATCACCAGCCCAGGTTGGATGCATGAGACAAGTGCTCGGGCCTGGTGCACTGGGAAGACCCAGAGGGATCGGGTAGAGAGGGAGGTGGGAGGGGGGATCGGGATGGGGAATACATGTAAATCCATGGCTGATTCACGTCCATGTATGACAAAAACCACTACAATATGTAAAGTAATTAGCCTCCAACTAATAAAAATAAATGAAAAAATTTTTTAAAAAAGTGAACTTAAAAAAAAAAAAGTAGTACGTCGGTTACATTAACAGCAGACGCTGGAGAGAAAAAGAACCTCTCACATATTTAGGGCGCTCTTTAGAATGCCACACTCTAGCACCTGAAATCAAACAACCCCGTCTCCTCCCGGCAGGGCAGAGGCAGCGGGAGAGCAAAGGCAAGCCCCCTGGCCTCCCCACCCCGCCGCCCACCCCACCGCCGTGAGGGCGCTACCAGCCGCACCCGCGCCCCGCTACCTGCTCGCCCCTCCGCGCCCTGGCCCGCCAGAGGCGACTGGGCGGCCCTCCAGGGCGCTGGCGGTCGCTTCCGACGACGGGGCTCGGGAGCATCCTCCCCCGGAAAGCCCGCTCATCTGGCGACTCCGGTGGTCGGCGGGGAGCGAGCCCGCTGGGGACACGGTTTTTCCTCACCAGGACGCGAGAGATCCCCGGGGACCCCACGCTTAGGCTTCTTGTAGGACACACCGCGGGTCAGCTGCGGGCCCCTGGGCGGCCCCCGGGGCGGATGGTTAGGCGGCGGCGCGCACGCTCGGACTGCGGTGGAGCGCAGGGCGCAGGCCCGCGGACCACCGCGCCCGCGAGCGCAAACTCCAGGCTGCGGGCGTGGGGTGGGCGAGTGGGGAGCGAGGCGCGTGGCGCGGGGGTGGCCTCTCCTCGTCCGCGGTAGACCGTGCGTCCTGCGTTCGCTGCCCAAATGTAGCAAAAGTGCAGTGTCCGCCCACACGAATGCCGTGTGAGTCCCGGCCGGTGAGAGCCCGCCGCCCTCCGCCGACCCTTCCCCGACCCTTCCCCGGGAAATGCTCCAGCGTTTATTGGTGCATTTCGGTGGCGGGAGCTCTGCTCAGCGCAAAAACCCAGCCCCGTGCCCCGCCCCCAGCGCCCGGTAACCTGGGCCAGGCCCGCTCGGGCTCATGGGACTTGTAGTCCTCAGGGCCTGGCCGATCCACCTTTCCTCCCTTTCGGGAATCGTACGTGTGATATGCATCGAAAACGAGTCTGTTATTTATTGATGGCCTACTGTGTGTGAGGTGGCAGCAGTTGTAAAGAATCCACCTGTCAATTCAGGAGACGCGGGAGATGCGGGTTCCAGTCCTGGGTCAGGACGATCCCCTGGAGAAGGAAACGGCAGCTACTGCAGTATGCTTGCCTGGGAAATCCCGTGGACAGAGGAGCCTGGCGGGCTACAGTCCGTGGGGTGGCAGAGAGTCGCACACAACTGAACACACACGCACACAAACTCTGTGCGCTGAACACCTTCCTAGGGTTGGTGGAGGGTAGGTGGGTTCAAGCCCCGGCCCTCCTCCTCACATTAGGTTAAGCAGAAAGTTGCGTCTGCAAAGTAGAATTTAATGAACAGCAACAACAAAATACGAATTATAGTGCTGTCGGAGGTCCCGGGAGGGGCCAGAGTCAGAAAGAACTCCCTGGAAGATGCGCGGTTGCAATCAGGCTCTAAAACCTGTCACAATCTAAAACAGGCAGAAATCGCAAAACAAACAAACAGACGAAAACAACAACAACCAAAAAACCCCCAGAGGCTGCAGGTGGAAGGTTTATGGGGGCAAGTGGTGAGCAGGGCTTGGGTGGGGAAGGGGACGCTTCGCAAAGGGCCTCCGTTTACAGTTCCTCTCCAGTAGAGACTTATAAGTCCAGGCACTTATGGGTTTAAATTAGAAGTTTAAATTAAAAAAAAAAAAAAGAGCACCGTCACAGGACTTATCCGTGCCCAGTTTCTGGCCCTCTGGGCTCATGTTTGGGTGAACCTCCTGTGAGAGCAGGAGGCCTCCGGGGTCGCGGAGAGAAGCCTTGGGTCCCTTGCTCCCCCGTTCTCCTGGCAGGGGGTTCTCATGGAGTGGGGGAAGGACAGATACCTGACCTCACCCTCTTTTTCCCTCTGATTCCAGGAAGGAGGTGTTTCCCTCCTAGGAGCCCTGGATCAAGCCAAGGCATCACCTCGGTCCCTGCCTCTCTCCATCTCCCCTCCCAACAACCCTGGAGGGGAGACCCGCTCTGCGTCTCTGGGTCCGCTCCCTCCCTCGTCCCCTGGCCCCGGGGCCCGGCCGTCCTTCCCAGGCGCCCCCTCACCCGTCACCAGCAGCAGCAGGGCGTCACTGGGCCCTGAGCTCCCGCGGGGATCCCCCGTCCCGTGGTATTCGCAGCTGTATTCTCCCGCGTGCTGGACAGTTACACCCGGGAGGTGGAATTCAGCCCGGCCCTCTGTGGAGTCGGGTGACTGGACCATCTCCCAGACGCGTCCCCCCTTCCTGAGAGTGAAGCTTACGTCCCTGGTGGGAGCCCCGCATCGCAGGGTCACGGAGCTCCGGGCGGGGACCACCGAGCTGGGCCAGGCCCTGAGGGAGGGCTTGGGAAGCACCTCTGGAAGGAAGCGGGTCTCAGGTTTGGGGGCGCCCCACCCACCTGCTCTCGGGAAGCCCATGGGGGTTGGGGGGGGGGGAGAAAGTGCGGGTCCCTGCCGGGGAAGGATCAGGAGGGTCCATGGAGAACCACTCACCAGCTCTTCCTCCGTCTGCTTGGCCGACACACAGCCCTGCAAGGAGAGACACAGACACCAGCCTGGAGCCCGCGTCACCTCCTGGCCCCCAGGGGCCGTCCTGGGCTCCCGCCCGCGGGCGCGCGCACGTCCCCACGCTGGAGCCTGGGCCCTGCTCTGCCCCCAGCTCCTCCACCCCGACCTCAGGGCTTCTCCTGGGCTGCGCTCACCCCCCAAGACCCCAGGACCTTTCTCGGCTCCGCAGAATCCCCCCGAGCCTCTTACCCTCTCCTTCTACCTGAGCCCACTCTCAGTACAGAATCTTTGAACACAGTCAAATTCCCATCTCAAATTCTAACACACCTGGATGAATTCTAACACATCTGGATGAGCCAGAAATGCCGAAAGCCAGGATTCTGTTGGGGAGAGGGAAAAAGTTGACACAGAGAAGTTGATAAGTTCTTGGCCAGTAGGAAAAATACTGCACGCTAGAATCGAGGGAAGGGGGACAATGATAGTGGATATTGTTGAAAGACTGTGATGTGAGTGTTTCTCTTAGGTTGTTTAAAACTGATGTTTTACATCGGAAAATATGACATAGCCGTTAGTAAGTCAAGTATAAATTATCAATAGAGTCATCTCAAAAAGAATAGTACAAAAAATAATGTAGAAGTAAAGAAAATTGAGTAGTTAAAATGGCATATTATTGGTGAAGCTAAAAAAGAGTTGGTTAAGCAGAAAAAAGCTAAAATGACACAGTAAAAATATTTTTTAAAACTAAGAAGTTGGAAATAAGGAGACAGAAGAGAGATGGGCAAATAGAAAGATTAGCAAGATTATAAACTTACAACCTAATTATAAATTAGGATATATATAATCCTAGTTATAAGATGTAATTATAAATAAGTAATTTATAGAAATAAGTAATTGCATAGAACATCAATGGACCCTGAAATTCAGTGAAAAGATCTAATTGATGTTTTAAAAAGACCTAAATAAATGTTGTTTTTTTTCAAGAGAAACACTTTAAGTATATGCACAGATGTGTTGAAAGCAAAAAGATACAAAAAGATATACCATGCAAACAGCAGAAAAACAAAGGTTGTATGTCTATATTAACATCATATAAAGTAGATTTTAAAGCAAGAAATAGTATTCAGATATGAAGGTGCATATTTCCTAATGATAAAATAGTTCAAGAGAAATATATAATAACCCCAACTCTGTAAGCAGCTAATAATATAGATACAAAATCCAAGAATATAGATGAAAGTGAAAGTTGCTCAGTCTTATCCGACTCTTTCAAACCCCATGGATGATACAGTCCATGGAATTCTCCAGGCTAGAACACTGGAGTGGGTAGCCGTTCCCTTTTCCAGGGGATCTTTCCAACCCAGGGGTCGAACTCAGGTCTTCCACATTGCAACCAGATTCTTTACCAGCTGAGCCAACAGGTAAGTCCAATAATATAGATACAAAATCTATAAAAGAATTGTTGATAGTATTAAAGGAGCTAAACCTATAACTGTATTTTTTATTTTGACATGCCTCTCTCACTGACTGCATTCCACATGAAAAGTTCAGAAAAGAAAAAGAAAGACATTTGCTATTCCAAGAAATCACCCAACGCAGGAAAAGTCAATAAAATGTCATCTTGCATTATTGATTTTACAATTTTTTCATGCTAAAATCTAATGTTAAACAGAATTTGGAAAAAGACACATGATCAGGTTTTAGAATGATGAATCAATACTAGTTACTAAGGGCAACTGGGCTATGAAGCTCATCTCCCCCTCCAACATTTACAGCCTTCAGCCTGAGAATTTATATCCCCAGTAGTTTACCCCAAGGAATAATTAAGTCCAGCCAAAGATTTACAAGTTATTTATTTTCATTATGGTTATAGTAGCAAGTGAGTTGGAAATAATATAAATGTACAGTGATAGGAGACTGGTTAGATAAAAGTTTTTACTTCCACAGAGGATGATACAGCAATATAAATCAAGCTGGATTGTAAAAATGAAATCTCAGTGTTCCAAGATGGTATGATAATGTATAAACAAAAGAACCAAAAATAAAAAATAAATCATGCTGGGGAAACAGCTTATAACTATGTTGTGGGGAAGTATTTATGGGCATGAAACACTTTAAATTTTATAGGTCAGTGACCAAATATATATATATATATATAATAACTGCTATCTTGGACTTCCCAAGTGGCTCAAGGTAAAGAACCTGCCTGCAATGCAGAAGAAGCCAGAGATACGTGTTTGATCTCTGGGTCGGGAAGATCCCCTGGAGGAGGGCACGGTGACCCCCTCTGGTATTCTTGCCTGGAGAATCCCATGGACAGAGGAGCCTGGCGGGCTACAGTTTGTGGGGTCGCAAAGAGTCGGACACGACTATAATAGATAAGCAATGGGATATGCTGTGGAGCATAGGGAATATAGCCATTATCTTGTAATAACATTTTTTAGACTTACTATGTGTTTGTTTCTGGCTGTCTGGGGTCTCCATTGCTGCCCAGGGTTCCTCTGGCTGCGGAGAGCGGAGGCTCCTCTCTGGTGATGTGTGCGGGCTTCTCACTGCGGTGGCTTGTCTCTCTGTGGCCCACAGGCTCTAGGGCTCATGGGCTTCAGTAGCTGTGGTACATGGGCTTAGTTGTCCCACGGCATGTGGGATCTTCCCAGACCAGGGATTGAACCCATGTCCTTGCATTGGCAGGCAGATTCTTTACCACTGAGCCACCAAGGAAGCCCTATCTTGTAATAACTTTAAGAAAATCTATTTATTTAGACTGCTGGGTCTTTATTGCAGCACGTGGGCACCTCTCATTGTGGCACACGGATTCTCCAGTTGAGGCAAACAGGCTTAGTTGCCCCATATGGGAATCTTAGTTCCCTTACCAGGGATGGGACATATGTACGCTGCTTTGGAAGGCAGATTCTTTACCACTGGAAGTCCCAGTAGTAAGTTTTAATGGAGTATAATTCATAAGAATCCTGAATCACTAGGTGGTACACCTGAAACTAATATAAGCCATTTATACTTCAATTAAAAAGTTAAAGTAAAGCTGTTTAAAAGACAAGTTATGAAAAAAAAAAAAAAGACAAGTTATGTTTTTAAATTCTTTCGTTTTGGGGTCTAGCCAATTAACAATGTTGTGAAAGGTTCAGGCGAACAGTGAGGGGACTCAGCTGTCCATCCACATGTATCCATTCTCTCCCAAGTTCCCATGTAACGCTGAGCAGAGTTCCCCGTGCTCCACAGTAGGACCTCGTTGGTTATCCATTTGAAATATAGCTGTGTGTACATGTCCGTCCCCAACTCCCTAACCTTCCCTTCCCCTCATCCTTCCCCCAGCCTCCCGTCACCATAAGTTCATTCTCTCTAAGTCTGTGAGTCTCTTTCTGTTTTGTAAGTTCATGTGCATCATTTCTTTTTAGAGTCCACATAGAAAGGATCTTACAGGGTACTCCTCCTTCTCTGCAAAGACAAACTATTTTAAGGGAAAACGTCTTGGGCCAGACTTCAGATGAGATCGGAGAGGTCTCAGGGTGGGTGGAGCCACACACACTAGATTTACGAGGAAGATGTTGTCACTGGTGGCTTCTGGCTTCCTGAGTCAGTTGTGAGAAGGAAATTGTACACCAGATGGTGGAGGAGCCAAGGGTCAGGGCGAAACCTCTGGCCACACATCCCCGGGACCGAGAGGGCAGGAGGGGGCTGTGGTCGCCCAGGCCCCTGTCTTCCTCTGAACTGCAGAACTGAAGGCGGGATCTTGGTCCGGACAGAAGGGACACCATGATCACGGAATTCCTGTCCCTGCTTTGCCTTGGTGAGTCTCCAGGGCTGGGACAGATGGGTTTGAGGGGGAGAATATTCACCGTGTAGTGGAGGTTACCATGGGGAATGTGGCAAGTACAGAAATGGTGGCCTCCGTGTACTAGGTACAAGCGACCTGTCACAGTTTTGTGGGCTGTGGTGTCTGCATGCCCTGGTTTTGGTGCCTGCACATAAGGGATGAGAAGCAGAGACATGTGGTAACACCCTCAGGGTACTCGGCTCAATAATGCACAGCTCAGATGGGACCTCCAAGTCGGTATCGTCTACGTACCACCATCTTGCCTTGAATGTCCCATTAGCATATGGGAGGCAGAGTCTACAGGTTGTGAAAGTCTGTGAGTTTGGTTATGAACAAGGAATATAGAACAGACATGTTATTACTGAGTCCAAGCTTGTAATGCTCACTGCATGATGGGCCAATAGCTTGAGAGATGAGTTGTTGGGGCAAAAAAATAGCACCAGTTGACCAAGAAGATGGTGGACTAATGTCCCAAAGAAACATCTTGCTGGGGGTCTGGCTGCTAGTTACTTTTATAGAACAAAGAGGGGGAAGTGAGGAGATGAAATTAAAAAAGGCAATAAATTATTGCAAATATTTCATACTTCTGGCCAGAATCCAGGAGGGATGTGTTAATTTCTTCTTTCCTGCAGTCATTCACAGGTGGGCCTGGTCAGGATATTTCCTGTGAGCTTAAGCAAAGGTATTCTAGCTCAAGACTCAGGCATGAGAAGCAGGGTTCATGGAGAAAAGCACTATGTATACCTTAGGCTTGCAGGCAACATCCCCTTAGTGATTAAGTTGTAGCAAAAACAACAGACTACAATGGTTAAAGTAAAAGAAACAGACCCAATATGGAGTCAGATTTGTTTTTCCCTATGACACCAAGGTGGGGCTTCCCTGGGGGCTCAGACGGTAAAGAATCCACCTGTGGTGCCGAGACTCGGATTCAATCCTGGGTCAGGAAGATCCCCTGGAGAAGGGAATGGCCACCCTCTCTATTATCCTTGCCTGGAGAATCCCATGGACAGAGGAGCCTGGCGGGCTACAGTCCATGGGGTTGCAAAGAGTTGGACACGACTAAGCACCGAACACTTCACCTCATGATACAAAGGCAGGAAGCGGTGGATAAGAACATTTTCTGACCAGCCATATCCTGAGCATGATTTTAAGCTGATATTCAACTTGAACATAAGGTGATCAAACAGACCTCAGCCTGTAGGAAGGAAGCCCTAGACTATGATCTTGGCCTGGTGTCTCCAGACTTTGGAAAGGCAGCCCCACCCGACTGAGTGCCCAGTTCCTCCTCTGTGAGTGGAGCTGGCTTCGGGAGGGGGGCGGCGGGGAGGACACAAAGCTCCCACCCGCGGGTTGCTTCCTCCTTCTTCTGGGCTAAGCCCTTCCCTTTGAGGTCACGCCCATCCCACACACGCATGTGAGTGTGAGAGGCGGCTGCTGGTCACCATACCCCAAACCTCCAGTCTCAGGACAGAATAAATGGGGCAGTCAAGAGACGGACCTCATTCTTCCCACACTTATTTCTTTGGGCTGCTGTAACAGACGACCGCAAATTGGGTGGCTTAAAACAACAGACGTCTATTCTCCCACCATTCTGGAGGCCAGAAGTCCAGAACCAGGGTGTCAGCAGGGCTGATTCCTCCTCGGGGCTCCAAGGGAGGGTCTGTTCCACGCCTCCCTCCTCGACTCTGGCTGGGAGATGACTAGGAATCCTTAGCACCCCTCAGCTTGTGGAGCCTCACATAGTCACATGGCCGTCTTCCCTTGGCATGTTCTGTCTCCAGGTCTCTTCCCAACCTCTTATCTTTTTTTTAATGATTAATAGATTCGTTTAAACAACAGTACATATAGTCATCAATGCCAGAATTAATATGAGATGTTAAATGTTCAATCCAATTTTCCTTCCTGGATCAGTTTTTCTTTCCCATCTCTGTCAGTTTTGAAAACATAAAACTAGAAGAGGAGAGGCCCAATCCCAAAAAGAGCTCCTAAGACCAAGCTCTTGGGGGTGGGTCCGAAACTGGGATAGATATTTGCTGACCTTGCTTAGGTCTAACGAACCAAGGCAGGATCTTCAATAAGCCCTCAGTGGCGAGGGTCATTGCATTGAAGCTGGTACTCCCATTTAAACCAGGATCTTATGGCCAACAGGTTGGCTTGTGACTTCTGGGTTTCCAGAGATATATCCTATTCAGCTGGGTCAAGGGTAGTAGGTAGGGCGGCCAGGCTCACAGCTTGTACTTTGGGAGCAGTATCTTGGCAACCTGATGCACAACAGTGCCTGCCCTTCCAACTTCCTATGAGGACATCGGTCATATTGGGTTAGGGTTCCAGTCAACTCCAGTAGGACCTTGTGTAAACTGTCAGCTGAAAAAAATTGCACAACATAAACGTTGAGAGTTATGTTTTATTCAGTGGATGTTCTTAGGACTTCCAGCCCCAGAGACAGCATCACAAGTAATTCTGAAAAAACTGCTTCAAGGAGGCGAAGAGGGGAGCCAGGATGGATAGGAGTTTTGTAACTAAGGGCAGGGGTGGTCTGAACATCAAAACACTACTACTAATAAAAGAAAACCAGATATCTCAAACTAAGGAATTAGCACTTTTCTATGTATGAGAAGACGCAAGAGTCTGGGCTGACTGAAGTCATTCCCTGGATGTACACCTCAGCTGTCCGAGGCCAGCATCCTGTGTTTTCACATCCTGAGCTCCCCCGGGGCTCGCCGTGGGCAGTGGCTGAAGTCTGATGGCTGTGGGATGGCAGGCGTTCTTTGCTTCCTGCGTTGCCTCAGAGCTCACCAGCTCACTGTCAGAGGCGTGTGCAGTCACTGATGACGGTGACACCATTTGTTTACTGACGTGGCAGGCAGTGTTTAACTTCTCAGATGTCAGTGAGGACTCTGCACCCAGTTCCCATGTGTGTGAACATGGAGGGGTGGTTTTTCACACCACCAAGCAGCTGACTCAGCTGGTTGTCCTGCAATTCAACTCCATTCTGACACGAACTACCTGGCGATACTATCAGATCCCACAGATTAAGGGCTCCGTCCTAGAAGATGACCTCCCTCCCACTCCAAGTGCCAATCAAGAGCCCTGGTGGTTACCTGTGTTTCTGTCCAACTGGCTACAGACTGAAGGTTCTAACGAACCCCTCCTTGGGCCCATCAATTTGTTAGAACTCAAATTTGTGAGAACATGGAACACAGAGAAACATTTCACTCACTAGATTACCAATTTATTATAGAAGAATCTGGGCTTCCTGGGTAGCTCAGCAGGTAAAGAATCTGCCTGCAATGCAGGAGACCCTGGTTCGATTCCTGGGTCAGGAAGTTCCCCTGGAGAAGGGATAGGCTACTCACTCCAGCATTCTTGGGCTGCCCTGGTGGTTCAGATGGTAAAGAATCCACCTGCAATGTGGGAGACCTGGGTTTGATCCCTGGGTTGGGAAGATGCCCTGGAGGAGCACATGGCAACCCACTCCAGTATTCTTGCCTGGAGAATCTCAAGGCCAGAGGAGCCTGGTGGGCTACAGCCCATGGGGTCACAAAGAGCTGGACACAATTGAGCGACTAAGCACAGTACATAGAAGGATTTAACTCAGGAACAGCCAAATGGAAGAGGTGCACAGAGCCAAGTGTGAGGAAAAGGGCTTCTGAGCACATCACACTCGAAAAATCTCCACGTGTCCAACACGGAAGCTATCTTAACCCACCCTTTTGAGTTTCTATGGAGGCTTCACTACATAGATGAGAAACGGAATATTTCCTGCCGTATCAGTAAATAAAGGATGTCTCAGTCATCAGTGATTGAAGACACTTGAGGGTGAGCCCTGAGGGCACTCAGGAAGGAAAGAACACCTGCCGTCTAGCATGATCAGACTGCAGCCACTCCCCACAGCGCGCCCTGAGGGAACTCAGGGATCAGAAAACACAGGGATGCTGGCCACAGACAGCTGAGGTCCATATCAAAGGGATGACTGCCGTGAGCCCAGACACTTGCGTCTTCCCATACTGAGAAAAGCACTAAATTCTTTAACCTGAGACATCTGATTTTCTTTTATTAACAGTAACATTTTGTTCTGACCTCCTGCCCTTTGTTGCAAAACTCATACATATCCTTCCCACCCCACCCCCACCCCCAACAGTTCTCTCAGGGAACTGCTGGGAGATGCTGAGCATCTGAGAGATGCAGAACTACCTGAGATGCTGCCTCCTGGGCTTGAAGTCCTAAGAATATCTGATGAATACAACATAACTCTCAACTTTTAGGTTTTGCATATTTTCTTAGTTGACATAGGCATGATTCATTGAATCACTGGCAACTGGTAATCTCCAGCCCTTCTTCTCTTCCTGGAGGTCGGGGTTGGGGGTGGGGGGTGGGTAAGACTGATAGTTCCAACCCTTTAATCACTTCGTTGTTTCCCTGGCAACCGGCCACCACCGTTAGGTTACCTAGAGACTTTTCCAAAAGTTATATTAACATAACAAAAGACACCTTTCCCTCTCACAACACTCAGGGAATTTTAGAGTTTGAGGAGCTCTGTACGGGAACCAGGGACAAAGACCCAATGTGTTTCTTATTATGTCACAACATCAAAGTAATTTTTCCTCTTCTCTGGGGAACTATAGATTCTAGTGTCACTCGCCTCCTCCCTTTCTAGCTTGGAAATCGAGCAGCTCTCCACGCGGTGTATTTAAAGGCCATTGTTGCTGCTCAGTGACTCAGTCATGTCTGACTGTTTGCGACCCCGTGGCCTGTAGCCCACCAGGTTCCTCTGTCCATGAGATTCTCCAGGCAAGGATACAGGAGTGGGTTGCCATTTCGTTCTGCAGAGCCCATACTAAATGTTAAATGGATGATGCTTGGCTGAGTCAGGCAGAGAGGGTAGCTGTATGGTAAATGTCAGTTGCCATAGAGGACCCAGTAGATAATATAAGTGGGCACATGGCTGACATATGTGAAGAGTCTGTCAAATGATAGATTCTCACTGACTGGTAGTTATTTACTGCAATTACTTCCAGATAAATATGCTTACTTGTGTTGCCTACAGCTCCCTACGTCAGAATTCTACTAAGGCTTCAAGGAGTGATTCTTTTATCCTTCGCTTTTTCAAGCTACCCTACATGCCAGTATGTCTCTTCTTAGTGGCAAGTATGTCCATTGCAGCCAGTTCTCTGCCCATGTCCACTGTGGCCCTTTATTAAGAAAGACGGGACTTCCTTGGTGGCCCAGTGGCTAGACCTCCATGGTCCCAGTCCAGGTGGTCGGGGTTTGATCCCTGGTTGGGGAATTAGATCCCATATGCTGCAGCTAAGACCCAGCACAGCCAAATAAGCAATTACAAAATAAATAGATATTTTTTAAAAAGAAAGATAAGTTCTGAGGATCTAATGGCCAGCATGGTGACGATGGTTAATAATACTGAAATTGGCTCAGAGAATGGATCTTAAACATTCTCCCCCCCACCCCGCTCCCCCCACACATACAAGGTAACTATGTGAGCTGACTTATCTGTTAATTAGCTTCATGGTGGTGCTCACTGCACAATACATATGTGCATCCAGTCATCACATGTACACATTAATACAATCTTATTTGTCAAAAACAGAGAACTCCTCTCTCAGTTTTCACCTAGCCCTCAGTAAGGTTTCATGATGAAAAGTGAGTCTAAGGCAATCGTGTGCTTATTTAAAAAAAAAAAAGAAAGGAAGGAAGAATGGGAATCAGCACTGGAGCAGAAGACTGGCTGATAACAGAGCTGAGATGACTTTAGACTAAAAGCAGAGAAGAGAGGGACTAAAAAGAGACCACAAGACCTGGGGACACCCCCTACCCCCCTGACCACCCGGAAACCAATTTCCTGCCTATAGGTGCAGCCGCTATAGCCAGAGCTAACGCGGGCTCCGTCCACTGCCAGGCGCCCACGTCCCTGCTTCCTCATGAAGCTTGGGGGCTTGTGTTTTGAGTCCACACTTGAGTGGAAACAAGGGCTGGATCTCCTGAGTCACTCTCTGTCTAGATGTATATCTGCAGATCTAGATATATAACTGGATCACTTTGCTGTACACCGAAAACTAACCCAACAAATCAACTATACTTCAATTAAGAAAAAAAAAAAAAAAGACAAACATATACTTCCTCCCTCATGAGTGTTTCTCTTCCAGGGCTTTGTCTGGGCAATGAAGATGAGGAAAAGAATGGTAAGTCATCTCCCAACCTAGACTCTGTTCCCGCACCCCAAGTTTCACGACCTTTTCCCTTTCATCCTCTGAATTCTAGGAGGGTTTTGGTGGTCACCAAGATGAAGAGTCAAACTCCAAATTCTTTCCAGAGAAACTTCCCAACCCCTCCTCCATGCCTTGCCCAACTCAGAGGTTGGACGCGGCAGCAACGTGACCCTGACATGCCAGTCTGATGTCCGGAATGCGACATTCACGCTGGGAAAGTCACAGGACTCTGGGTACAATAAAGGGCAGAACTCAACAGGAAGGCGGCTGAATTCCTCCTCACTCACCTGGAGCCTGGGCTTCCTTGGTGGCTCAGATGGTAAAGAACCCGCCTGCCAATGCAGAAGATGCGGGTTTGATATCTGGGTCAGGAAGATCCCCTAGAGGACGGCATGGCAACCCACTCCAGTACTCTTGCCTGGAGAATCCCATGGAAAGAGGAGCCTGGAGGGCTACAGTCCACAGGGTCACAAAGAGTCGGACGTGAGTGAGCAACTATCCCGCCTAAGGTGGTCCTGGGCTCCTTGACAGGTGGTCTGGGCATATTTTCTCTCTGTCCTTCACCTCGGACAATCCCCCTCTTTATTTCTCAAACAGGTTAGTCTTGAATGTTTGGCAAATGTAACACAGAGATCCCTCCAGCCATAAAATCCTTGGGTGCAGTCAGAGAGCCAATGCCTTTATCCAGGTGATGTCACTGACCCTGGGCACCTCACTGTAAAATGGACCCATGAAACCTGCTACCGAGAAGCTGTTTTCCCCATCCCAGAGCATAACTGAAAATGTGCTCTGCAAATCATGCTTTGCTATGCCCTGGAGGAGGAAATGGCAGCCCACTCCAGTATTCTTGCCTGGAAAATCCCAGAGAGGAGCCTGGCAGGCTACAGACCACAGGGTTGCAAAGAGCCTGACATGACTAAATTGACTTAGCACATAGTGACTGAACACCATCGCCACCTATGGAGTACAGAAAGGGGTCTGCGTGGCAGATTAACCGATGATCCTCTGGGGGAAGGAGGGGTCCCTGTGACAGATGACCCCACTGGTGCTGACCTAACAATTCCCAACTGACTATTTAAGATAACATTTCTGGGCATGGGCTTCAAAGCTTCAGTTAGATTCGGTATTGAGCCCTAGCACGGTCTACACAAATGATTCCATTTTGAGCCTATGATTTTTTTTCCTTTTTCTTTTAAAAGAATAATCAATTAATTTTTGGCTGTGATGGGTCTTTGCTGCTGCACATGGGCTTTCTCTAGTTGGGATGAATGGGGGCTGCTCTTTGCTGCGGTGCGCGGGCTTCTCATCGTGGGGGCTTCTCTTGTTGCAGAGCATGGGCTCTAGGTTCGAGGGCCTCAGTGGTTGCAGCTCGTGGGCTCAGCAGTTGTGACTCTCGGGGTTAGCTGCTCCATGGCATGTGGAATCTTCCTGGATTGGGGATCGAACCTGTGTCCCCTGCATTGGCAGGCGGATTCTTACCCACTGCACCACCAGGGAGGTCTGCCATTCCTTATTTTTGTACCCTCACTCCAACAACTAAAATTTGGCACTCATTCATGAGCAAAAGTGCCTTGTGGGAGCTGTGGGATCCACCACCAGACACCAAAGGCCCCAGGAGGGGCCTCACCCGCCTGGGAGTTGGATAACAGGCAGACAGACCTCAGTACTAGTCGTGGAACCAGCAACCTGATTCCAGCCCCTCTTGGCCATCGTCTGGGAGAACACGGACGTGGGTAGTACCTACAGACAGGAGAACGTTTGCGGATGTTTACTAATCAAGACTGAAGTATGGAGAAATGGAAAACTGGAACAGATCAATAACAGATAAAGAGATTGAATCAGCAATCAAAACTCCTGACAAAGAAAAGCGCAGGACCAGATGGTTTCACTGGTGAATTCCACCAAACATTTAAGGAAGAAATAACACCAGTCATTCCCAGACTCTTCGCAAAAACTTCAGTGGAAGGAACACTCCTGTGTTCATTTTACAAGGCCAGCATCACCTTGATGTCAGAACCAGACGAGGACACTGAAAGAAAGCTATAGACCGATATCCCTGATGAATACAGATGTGAAAGTTCTCAACAAAATCTTGGAAAGCAATTTTAACACTACATTAAAAGACTCACACACCATGATCAAGTGAGATTTCTTCTTTATACCCAAGGATGGTTCAATATACAAGTCAATAAGTGTGATACACACTTTAATAGAATGAAGGATAAAAATCATATGTTCATCTTAACATACGTAAAAATTTTTGATAAAATAGATCATTTCAATATAAAAACTCTCAATAAATTGGGTGTAGCAGGAACATACTTCAACACAATAAAGGCCAATATAACAAGCCCACAGCTGAGGTCATACTTAATGGTGAAAAGTTGAAAGCTTTTCCTTTGATATCAGGAGTAAGGAAAAGATGCCCACCACTTCAATTCAACGTAATACTGGAAGTCCTCTCTGGAACAATTGGGAAAGACAGGAAAAAAAAAAAAAAGGCATTCAAATTGGGAAGGAAGAAGTAAAAGTGCCTTCATTTGCAGATGTGATCTTATCTACAGAAAATTAGCAAAAATAAATACTTTAGCTACCTGATGTGAAGAGCCAATTCATTATGAAAGACCCTGATGCTGGGACTGATTGAAGGCAAAAAGAGAAGGGGAGGACAGAGGATGAGATGGTTAGATAGCATCACCGACTCAATGGACATGAATTTGACCAAACTGAGATAGGGGAGCGTGGCGTGCTGCAATCCATGGGGTCACTAAGAGTCGGACATCACTTAGCAACTGAACAACAACAGTATATCAACCAAAAAATCTTCTGCACAGCAAAATAAACAATCATCAACATGAAACGGCAACCTACCAAATGGGAGAGAATACTTGCACAATGCTGGTGCTCTTTCCTGGGATAGGATTGGAAGGTGGGGGATTAGTAGCGTTATTCATAAATATTTTTGTTATTAAAATAATACCAAGCTCCAAGAAGACTAACCTAGTGCTCTGGGCCGGGTTTGGGGACCCAGTGAGCACCTGGGGAATGAAAAAAACATTCTCCTCTCTGCTTCCCAAAGAGGGCACGAAGTCCGTAAATAGAACATGAGGGTTTATGTCCCCAAGGTTCCCATATAAACATTGTGATTCCTTGTCTCCTTTCCTCTTTTCTAGGGAACCAAGAGGAAAGCAAACCTGCCTCTTCACAGACAGGTAACATAATTAAAAGGGACTTGTTTCCCCAATTATATCCACCTCTGAAAACGCTGGTGAATAAAACAGCACAAGGTACATTGTCTGCTGTTTTTCGTGGTGAAAAGCTCTGGTGGAGTTTCGGGAAGAATGGGGGTGAGTCGGAATGACTAGTTTGGGGAATGGAACCAGGACCTGCGGAGCCTATACTTTGGGATGATGTATGATCAAACACTTGCTAAAACTTTCAAGTTCTCAAAAAACAGGGAATGTTAATTTTTTTTTTCTGATACTGGTTTTCCACAAAGAATTGACTAAGTTTCTACCCTCAGTCCAGTTCAGTTCAGTTGCTCAGTCATGTCCGATTCTTTGTGGTCCCACGGACTGCAGCACGCCAGGCCTCCCTGTCCTTCACCAGCTCCTGGAGTTTACTTACACTCATGTCCATTGAGGCGGTGATGCCATCCAACCATCTCATCCTCTGTTGTCCCCTTATCCTCCCACCTTCAATCTTTCCCAGCATCAGGATCTTTTCAAGTGAGTCAGCTCTTTGCATCAGGTGGCCAAAGTATTGGAGTTTTAGTTTCAGCATCAGTCCTTCCAATGAATATTCAGGACTGATTTCCTTTAGGAGAAATTCTCATAAAAACTAGGGCTTTCTGAAGGCTTAGACTGAAATGGGCTTATCCATCACGGATTCATTTTTGCTGTGCCATGCAGCTTGGGGGATCTTAATTCCCTGACCTGGGCTTCCCAGGTGGCTCAGTGGTAAAGAATGCGCCTGCCAATGCAGGAGACTCAGAGTCAATCTCTGGTTGGGGAGACCCCCTGGAGGAGGAAATGGCAACCCACTCCAGTATTCTTGCCTGGAAAATCCCACAGACAGAGGAGCCTGGTGGGCTACAGTCATGGAGTCACAAAGAATCGGACACAACTTGGTGACTGAGCATATACATGCAATTCCCCAACCAGGAAGCGAACCCAGGCCCCGGGCCGTGGAAGCTGGAAGTCCTAACCACAGGACAAATGGGGAATTTACCTAGATGCTTGATCGTTTTTTCTTTCAGCAATGCATAACCCTCCTGCAATCTGCTCCACAGGGTCAAAATTGTTCAAGGTTGTCATTAGAGTCTATGCAAGTATAATAGAAATAATTTTTAAAAAGACATCCTTGGAGTGTTAGGTAGTTGGCAAAAAAAACACACACAAAAAAACAAAAAAACGACATCCTTGGAAATTCTCTGGTGGCCTGGTGATTGGGACTCCACACTTCCATTGCAGGGGGCACAGGTTCCATCCCATGTGGCGTGGCCAAAAAAAAAAAAAAAAGATTTCCTGCATCCTGTCCTTCCAAAATATGTATTTGCCTTCGAAAACATTTTTATTCAATATTAGCAGGCTGATGACTGCTACTCTGGCTCTGTGAACACAATGCGTTCCACAGTTTCTTGGAGAGATCTGAAATCTGACAGAGTCAGAGAGCTTGGAAGTATCAGAAATGGGAGATGGAAAGTCGAAGGGTTCGTGTTTTTAGCTCTTCTGTCATTGCTTTTCTTTTGTAGTTGGTATATTATTCACATCCCATAAAGTCACCCTTCTAAAGTGTACAAGGCAGAGGCATTTGGCACATTCACAGGGCTCTACACCACTCCTCTAATTCCCCAAATGAAGCTCCATCCAGCAGTCGGTCTTCGCTCCCTTCGATCCTGACACGCCTTGCCAATCTGTTCTCTGACTATGGTTTTGCCTCTTGCAGACATTTCATATAAAACGCAGTCCCACAGTATGAGGTCTGAAGACTGGCTTCTTTCACTTCCTACAATGTCTTCAAGGTTCACCTATGTTGTAACACGTATCAGTACTTCCATCCTTTTCATGGCTGAATAATATTCCATCATGTGGCCAGACCACATTTCGTTTATCCATTCATCAGTTGATGGACATTTGGGTGGTTTGTACCTTTCGGCTATTGTGAATAATGCTGCCATGGTGTACACGTATCTGAGCCCCTGCTTTCCATCAGGTATCTGAAAGAAGAAAGGAGAAAGTATAAGTCGATTAGTTGTATCTGACTCTTTATGACCTTGTGGACTACAGTCCACCAGGCTCCTCTGTCCATGGGATTCCCCAGGCAAGAATTCTGGAGTGGGTTGCCATTTCCTACTCCAGGGGATCTTCCTGACCCAGGAGTTGACCCTGGGTCTCCTGCAATGCAGGCAGATTCTGTACCGTCTGAGGCACCAGGGAAGCCCCTGATCGGGTATCTACTACCTAGAAGTAAAACTGCTGGGACACATGGTAACTTTTTGAGCAACAGATACGCCATCTCCGGAGAAGGAAATGGCAACCCACTCCAGTATTCTTGCCTAGGAAATCCCTTGGACAGAGGAGTCTGGTGGGCTACATTCCATGGGGTCACGAAAGAGTCAGACATGACTGAGCAACTAAACGACAAGAGGCTGTCTCCAGCCTACATACGTGCGCCTCCAGGCTACTGGAAAGGAACCCTCTGCTCTAATTCTGGGCAGAGATGACGATGAAGTTCATCCCCTAACTTTGCCACAAGGCCAGGCTTCCTTTCTGGGATTTCATGACCTGTGTCAAGCTGTATCCCACTGCTTGGTCAGATGCCTTAGATCAGTGTCACAGACCTTCTGCAAGTTAATTTTGGCAATGTGTCAATAGTTGATGTGAAATTTGGCCAGGATATGTGGCCATCTCAGGGCAAACCCAGTTCAGTGGGCTGTGGACAGTTTTGCAATCATTCACTTCTCGTTTCTAGCGAACTGCACCATGAGATAAACTGTAGGGTCATCAAGGGGAGGGCTGAGAGCATAAGGCAAGGCTGATGTTCCTTTGCCGCCATCCAGGAACGGGTGTTTCTGCCCCACTTTTCCAAGTCCATGGGGCTGTGTGGCTCCCACAGATGTCCGCTGTTGGTAAAGGGGTGTCCCTGGGCCACTTAGGTTCCCAAGGCATTTTCTGGGCAGTACCCCACCACCACTACCGCCAACAGACACCAAAGTGCTTACGTGGGGAAGGGGGAGAAACCATGATCGAGCATGCCTAAGAATGGCAAAGGAATCTGGGGGACCATGGGCGGAGGGGCGCTGATAGCATCTGCTACAGAGGGAGGTGGGTGTGGGTGGGATGCCGTGTGAGAGAATGATCCTGATCACTGCAACCTCCTTATCCAACACGGTGAATCAGATGCTACACTGAGTGCTTCCGAGTCAGGGTTTTTCATCATCACGGCTCTCTTCAAGGGAGCTCTCCTTACCTCCCTTTCCTACACCTCCTTCCCCTCACTGCCCCCCACCCCCCGCCCGCCAGTTTCATGGAGGTATCATTGACAAATAAAGCGGTAAGATATTTAAAGTTACAATGTGATGATTTGATACAGGATAGGGGCTTCCCTGGTAGCTCAGTGGTAAAGAATCTGCCTGCATTGCAGAAGACGCAGAAGACTCAGGTTTGATCCCTGGGTGGGGAAGAGCCCCTGGAGAAGGAAACGATGACCCACTCTAGTATTCCTGCCTGGGAAATCCCATGGACAGAGGAACCTGGCAAGCTACAGCCCAAGGTGTCGCAAAGTTGGGCATGACTTAGCAACTAAACAACAACAATACATTGTAGAAGGATTCTCCCCACAGAGTTAATTGCACATCACTCAACTCAAGTCATGTCAGGGGCTTCCCTTGTGGCTCAGCTGGTAAAGAATCCGTCTGCAATGTGGGAAATCTGGGTTCGATCCCTGGGTTGGGAAGATCCCCTGGAGAAGGGAAAGGCTACCCACTCCAGTATTCTGGCCTGGAGAATTCCATGGACTATATAGTCCATGGGGTCACAAAGAGTCAGACAGAACTGAGCGACTTGCACTAAAAGTGAAATTTTCACCTCATGTCATGTATTTGCTTTTTTTGTTTTTTGGTGAGAACACTTAAGATCTACTCTCCTAGTAAGTTTCATGATACGCTACAGTGCCATCAACTATGGTTCACGCTGTCCATTAGATCCTCAGACCTCAGTCATCTGAAACTTGTTTGTGCTCTTTGACCAACTTCTCCCCAAACACCCCACTGCCCAGCCTCTAGCAATCACTGTTTTACTCTCTGTTTCTATGAGTTTATTTTTGCTTTTTAAAATATTTATTTATTTGGCTGCACCAGGTCTTAGTTGCAGCTTGTGGGATCTGGTTCTCTGACCAGGGATTGAACTCAGACTCCCAGCATCGGGAGTGTATGTGCATATATACCACATCTTCTTTATCTGTTCATCTATCGATGGACACTGAGGTTGCTTCCTTACCTTGAGAAAATGATTCTTGGACTTTGATCCATCTGTTGCTGGACTTGTCTTCACTTCTGTAGCATCACAGTTAGTCTGGGTAAATGTGTTTCTCACTAGATCATGACTTACCTGGAAAAGGTTCAGAATGTCACTTCTCTTGAATGCCCACACCCAGGGGTCAGCACAGAGCTACCCCGACCTTGGGGCAGACTGGCCATAAAGGTTAGACATAGCAGCGTCCAAAGCCCATCCCAGCCATGTGAGTCTGGGGAACTCAGTTTAATTCCAGGTGCTTGATTTATGTATGAATGAAATGGGGATGGCAAACTTACCTTGTGTACTTATTGTCAAGATGAGAAAGAACAGGGAATTCCCTGGTGGTCCAGTGTTAGGACTCCAGGCCTTTACGCTAAAGGCCTGGGTTCAATCCCTAGTTGGGGAACCAACATCCTGCAAGCTTCATGGCAAAAAAAAAAAAATTAATACAGAAAATTTTTTTTACTGAGAAAACACTTGAGTGCTAATGGCTCACAGTTAATAAGTATTATTCCTGGGGATGAAACGTTTACTGGGTGTTTGCCATCTGCCGGGCACTGTGCTAGCCCTCTCTGTAGCCACTGACCCACTCCATCTCTCTACCAACCAGTAAAGCAGCCACAATTGCTATCCTCGATTTGATCGGGAAAACAAAAGCTTAGGGAGATGACGCAAATTCTCTCAAGCGATTGGACGTTCCAGCTGGGGGGGTGGCAGCTCCGAGTCTTGAAGCCAGGCTGTCTGGCTGCTTGTAACTCTTCTGCGAAGCTGCTCAGTGAATTCCCGGAGCCAGCCTGACTCTTGGCCCCGTTGTTCTCCCGCCAGATACCAGGGTCGTCTTCGTGGCCACCTTCAGCTGCCTCTCCCTCTTTCTCCTCTTCCTTGCCATCTTCTTCATCTACAGGTGCACTCAGCAAGGTGAGTTCAGAGCAGCGCGGGTTTCACACTCCAAGGAAGGGGACTAAAGTGAAGGATTCTCTAGGGAGATACATTCCTCTCTCTCTCTCTCTTTTTTAATAGATTCATCACAGGAAGAATCCACCAAGAGGTAGGTACACTTGACAGACGTCACGCCCTGCCTTAACTCCCACTCCACTCTTCAGAGACCCCGTCTGCACATCAGTGACTCTTACGCCCAGCCCCACCTCTCTCAGCCCTATCCCGCCCCCCCCCCCCCAGATCTCCAGATCCCAGACTTGAACGCGTTTCTCTTTCTCAGAACCTGCCGTTCCAAAGTGCGCAAGCAGAGGGATGCAGGTAAGTCATCAGGGACGAAACCAGGAGGAAACTTGGGATGGAGAGACTACGATCTGACTCTTGCCATCTGAGAACTGAGTTTTGTCTCCTTGTACTCACACGCAGATGCACCCATGCTGGAAAGGATATCTGAATCGGTGAGTTCTCCCCCATGGAATAACCCAAGAGCTCATGTACCACCAGAGGCTGGTCTATCTGCCTCCTGGCTTAGCTCAAACGCTGGTTATATTCATGCGGCCATGTAATATTGAGTTGAAAAACATCTGAGGAACCCATAAAAAGAGAGTAGATAGGAGGTTAACAGGGGCTGGGGGCAGGTGGGTAGGGGACCTAGGAAGATGACATTTAAGGGAACAAACTTGCAACTTGTAGATGAGTAAGTCCTGGGAATCTAACACACAGCTTGGGGATTATAGTCAGCAATACTGTATTGTAAACGTCAAAGATGCTAGGAGGCTAGATCATAATTGTTCTCATCACGAAAAAGAAATGATAATTATGTGACAGGATGGAAGTGTTAGCAAGGTGGTACGCTATATCAATGTATCACATCAACATGAGTACACCTTAAAGATGCACAGGGTTACATATCAGTTACATCTCAAACAAACAAACAAACAAACAAAAAAACAGATGCTTTGAATTTCACAGTAGCTGGATTCCAGCTCCCAATGGCTATTTATCACCAGTGTGGTCTGAGACAAATCACAAAACCCCCATTAGAGGGGATACATGTATGTGGACAACTGATTCACTTTACTGTATCCCTGAAACTAACACAACATTGCAAGTCACCTATACTCCAATAAAAATTAAACAAACAAGACACAAACCCACATGATTTGGACCCTTCCTTTCCTGGTGGCTCAGATGGTAAAGAATCTGTCTGCAATGCAGGAGACCTGGGTTCAATCCCTGGGTTAGGAAGATGGCCTGGAGAAAGGAGAGGCAACCCATTCCTCTCCATAGACAGAGAAGCCCGGTGGGCTACAGCCCATGGGGTCACAGAGAGTGGGAGATGACTGAGTGACTAACACTTCTTCACGTCTTTCCTCCCATATCTAAGGGGAATCCAAATCCCCAGTTAAAAGGCTGTGTGAGTCTAATGATGTCATAAATGTAAAGGGTTTATTGGCATTTCTGACAGATTTTAAGTGTCAAATGGATGGCATGAAAGCATCATTTAACAAATATTAATCAATTTCAGTTCAGTTCAGTTCAGTTGCTCAGTCGTGTCCACGAACCGCGGCATGCTGGGCCTCCCTGTCCGTCACCAACTCCCGGAGTCTACCCAAACTCATGTCCGTCGAGTCGGTGATGCCATCCAACCATTTCATCCTCTGTTGTCCCCTTCTCCTCCTGCCTTCAATCTTTCCCAACATCAGGGTCTTTTCAAATGAGTCAGTTCTTCACATCAGGTGGCCAATGTATTGGAGTTTCAGCTTCAGCATCAGTCCTTCCAATGAACACCCAGGACTGATGTCCTTTAGGATGGACTGCTTGGATCTCCTTGCTCTCCAAGGGACTCTCAAGAGTCTTCTCCAACATCACAGTTCAAAAGCATCAATTCTTCTGCCCTCAGCTTTCTTTATAGTCCAAATCTCACATCCATACATGACCACTGGAAAAACCATAGCCTTGACTAGATGGACCTTTGTTGGCAAAGTAATGTCTCTGCTTTTTAATATGCTATCTAGGTTGGTCATAACTTTCCTTCCAAGCAGTAAGCATCTTTTAATTTCATGGCTGCAATCACCATCTGCAGTGATTTTGGAGCCTGAAAAAAATAAAGTCAGCCACTCTTTCCCCATCTATTTGCCATGAAGTGATGGGACTGGATGCCATGACCTTAGTTTTCTGAATGTTGAGCTTTAAGCCAACTTTTTCACTCTCGTCTTTCACTTTTATCAAGAGGCTCTTTAGTTCTTCACTTTCTGCCTAAAGGGTGGTGTCATCTGCATATCTGAGGTTATTGATATTTCTCCTGGCAATCTTGATTCCAGCTTGTGCTTCATCCATCAATTTACATCCATCATTTTTTTCTGTTTAAAATACTGCTTGTTGGGTGCATGCTCAGTCAGTCAGATATGTCCAACTCTTTGTGACCACATGGACTATAACCCCCCAGGTTCCTCTCTATACGGGATTTCCCAGGCAAAGAATACTGGAGTGGGTTTTCATTTCCTCCTCCAGGGAATCTTCCCAACCCTGGGATTGAACTGGCATCTCCTGCATCACCTGCATTGCAGGTGGATTCTTTACCACTGAGCCACCAGCCCCTAAAATACTTATTTGTTATTTAATATTAATCAGCATTATAACATCTAAGCGCAATAGCAAATAAAATTCACACCTTTTCCCACAGGGCACAGAGGTTCACTGGCTCATTCTTGAAGCCAAAGCAAGTTAAATAAAAGCATTAGCAGGGAATTCCTTGGTGATCCAGCAGTTAGGACTCTGTGCTTTCACCGTCGAGGGCCCAGGTTCAATCCCTGGTCAGCAACTAAGATGCTGCAAGCTACTGGCCAAAAAAAAAAAAAAAAAATAGTAAAAGATTTAAACATTGTTGTGTTTAAAGCAATATTTATGTATGTTGCATTCATTTAGATATATATATATATAAATATTAAGTAATGGAAAAGCATAATTTATCACAAAGTAAATGTCAGTGATTAAATCTGGGCTATTTTAAGTGTTGGCTTAATAACCTTGATTAGCACATTGTTGATAATTATGATATTATGATAATGTCATGTTGTGATGGGATCCCTCCATACAACAGAATACTATTCAGCAGTAAAAGGAAGAAATTACAGATATACATGAGAAGTGACTGCACCTCAAAAACAGTTTGCTAGGTGAAAAAACTCAGATACAAAAAACTATATATAAAATTGTCCCATTTACATAAAATTTCCAGGAAAGGCAAATTAGTCATTGCTTATGGCTGGGGTGGGGGTGAAGGGCAGGGAGAGCAAGGCTTAACTGCAAACAAGCACAGGGAACTTTTGTGGGGCGATGGATATTCTCCCGCTGTATGGTGGTGATGGTTGTATTGTTCTACAAATTCACTAAAAGTCATGGAACTATACACTTATCACAGGGGCATTTTATGGTATATACATTATATCTCAGCAGCATTATTTTTTAAAATACAATACTATGTCACCAGTAGGTATGCATATAGGAGGGCAGTTCTTATTCTCAAAACCTACGTTTGCACTGATTTTTAATAAGCACACGTTACCACTGATTGATGGTATCCTGTTATGGGAGTCGAAAGCACGGCTATCCTAGAACGTGTTGTCCAACAGAACTTCCTGCGATGAGGGGAACAGCCTACAGCTGTGCTGTCCCGTACACATCCCAGCCTCCCGCCGCATCTGAAATGCAACTGGTGAGACTGAGGACCTCAGTTTGAGTTTAGCTGACATTTGTCTGAAGTTGAATGGCCATGTGTGGCTCCTGGCTACCCTACTGCAGAACTCAGCTCCACAAGCCTGTCTCTCTTCTCCCCAAAGCCTGAAGAGCCCGAGGGGGTGACCTACGCCCAGCTGAACACCACAGTGCTGTCCGGGGCAGCTTCTGTCCCCGCCGAGGAGACCCCAAGTTCCTGTGACTACACAACGGTGAAGGTGTAGCACCGAGAGAAGAGCTTTCCTCCGGGAGGGAGAGTGTGGATTAACACGGCTGGGATGGCCGGACTTGGGAAAATCCAGGGGACTCTGTCCTTGGCTCGTTTATTCATAATAAGAGAATTACGTTTCCCTTCTTGCTTCCCCTCCTCTCAAAAATTACGGGGTGAGTTTTCACGAGACTTGGAGTGTCACCTTAGTATGAAAGTGTTAGTCGCTCAGTCGTGTCCAACTCTTTGCAACCCCGTGGACTGTAGCCCACCAGGCTCACCTGCCCATGGGATGTCCCAGGCACGAATACTGGAGGGGGTTGCCATTTCCTTCCCCAAGGGATCTTCCTGACCCAGGGGATCAAACCCCGGTCTCCTGCATTGCAGGTGGATTCTTTACCCTCTGACCCACCAGGGAGGGTTTGAATGAAATCATAGGCTAAGAATACGTACTGTACCTACAGGCTGGTGGGACTGGGAATATTCACTTAGGGAGTTCAGGATGACATCATGCAAATGGAAAATGTTCCTCAGAGAAGACTACGTGCCCCCACAGACACAGGGATTTCACAAAAGGAGCAGAAAAAACGGCCCTGGAGGGAGATACTTGTGAATTAACAAAAAGCATCCCTAAGTAGCACACACCTAGGATAGCGGCTGGAAGTATTTGGTTCCTGATTCTTTCAAGCCCGCTAGTCTCAAGACCAGTTTCCTCTCTGCTAAGAATGAAAGTGTTTTCTTACTGCATCATATTTCTGTTTTTATTCTTATTATTAAAATCAAGGGCTGCAATAAAGTTAGACTTACAGAATCTATGTGGATTCTGTCACTTGGCACCCTTAACTTAATGAACTCATGTGAATACAGCATTTTGAGGATTTTTTTCTGAGTGTGGACTTTTTTGTGTAGATGACAGTAGTACTGAATAACTGCGTCTGGATAAGCCCGGGTATATGAGCTTTGCTTCCAAAGTTGCATCACTCAATTAGGTTTGCAAGTCATTTAAAAATATGTGGATGGATCAAAGTATAAATATTTGGAATGTATATATGAATATTCTTCACTCAGTAGCACACACTGGATAGCTTTCTTTTTTTCGGGCGTGCCTGCAGCTTGTGGGATCTTAGCCCTCCTACCAGGGATTGAACCCAGGCCCTCAGCAGGGAAAGCCTGGAGTCCTAACCACTGGACTGCCAGGGAATTCCCTAGATAACTTTTCTTCAAGTTTTTAAATTATGAAATACTTCTGTCATAAAGAAAAACACCCCAAAATATAAGTGGAAATAAGCACACTGACCTTATTTTCAAACCATGAACACTTTGCTGTGTTTTTATTCTATCCCTCCCAGTCTATTTCCCTCCTCTTTTTCTAAGAGGTCAACATTACTCAGAGTAGTATATATTATACTGATGGATTTTTTCATACTTTTACTCCTCAAGCATCTATCAACAGTCAATATATTATATTTTATTGTTATTACATTATACAAACATAGGGAATCATTGTTACAATTCTGTCACCTTTTTTAATTTCCATCAACATTATGCTTTTGAAATTCATCCAGGTGATTTTTGAATATCCATTTCCTTGCTTGCTGCACAGAATTCAGTTGTTCACCATACCATGGAATATTACTCAGCCCCAAAAAAGGATGAAGCACTGGTGCATGCCATGACCTGGATGACATTGGGAAACATTATGCTAAGACACAGAAAGCTGTGCCTCATAGCATTTTATTTATATGAAATATCCAGAATGGACAGATCCTTAGAGAGAGAAAGTGGATTAATGGCTGCCGTTGATGGTTGCCATTAGTTGGAGAGAAGGAGGAAGGGGGAGTGACTAGGAACGGGCATGGGCACCTTCTTGGGTTGATGACGGTGTTGTGGAATTAGTCAGTGGTGACAGTCACTCAGCCGTGTGAATAAAGACCACTGGACTGTACGCCTTAGAAGTATAGGTCTTACGGTATGTGATTACAGCTCAATAAAAGAAAACTTTAAAAAGCATACTTGGTTGTATGCACAAACCTTGGTTTCCCTTTGTTCCCTCCTGGACTGCTAGATATTTGGGTTCTTCTCCTGCTTTGCTGTCAGCAAAATGCTGCAGTTAAACATCTTTGGAACCTGCCTTCTTGCTCACATCTCTTGTGATCTCTTGAGGTTTATATTTAGGAGTAAAATCTGTCTTCTGTGACGTCCACAACTTTCATCCCACTGGAAAAGGCAAATTGATAACTAAGGTGGTTTCCCCCATTTATTCTTCCACCAAGGATGTATAAGCTTCCAGTTCCTTGAGTCATTACCAATTCACACACACACACACACACACACACAACTTTGTAATTTTTGCTGATTAAAATATGTGAACTGGTAACCTATACTTTGGCCACCTGATGCAAAGAACGGACTCATTGGAAAAGACCCTGATGCTGGGAAAGATTGAAGGCAGGAGGAGAAGGGGACGACAGAGGATGAGACGGTTGGATGGCATCACCGACTCAATGAACGAGAGTTTGAGCAAACTCTGGGAGATGGTGATAGACAGGCAAGCCTGGTGTGTTGCAGTCCATGGGGTCACAAGGAGTCAGACACGACTGAGCGACTGAACAAAAAAACCTATTTTAAGCTGTGTATATAAAGATACCTCGTTGTTGTTTTAATTTGCATTTTCCTGATTACAAATGAGGAATATTGACCATTTGGGGTTTCTTTGCTGTGAATTGATGGTATCTAGCCATTGTTCACTTTTCTATTGAATAGCTGGTATTAATATTTTCCTCACTGACTTAAAGGACATAAGTACATAGTAGGCACACCTGTCCTTGGTAAGCTATCCATTGCAAAGACTCTTTTAAGTCTGACTCATATTTTCATTCTTCTTTGTATTTCTTAATACTAGTTACTCTAAGTAATTCATCTTTTTATTTATATTTTGAGAGACTTCTTTGTGTCTGGAAGCTTCATTCGGGAACATACTCTCTCGTGGTGGAGGTGGTTTAGTCACTAAGTCATGTCCGACTCTCAGGACTGCATAGACTGTACCCCGCCAGGCTCCTCTGTCTGTGGGATTTCTCGGGCAAGAATACTAGATTGGGTTGCCATTTCCTTTTCCAATACTCTCTTATATATTCTTCTAAATTTCAATTTTAAAAAGCTTGTTTCTCATATTTAATCCATCTGAAATTAATTTGTGCCAAGGACTGAGGTAAAGGTCTAATTTTTCCGTCTGGATAATCAACTGTCCCAGTACTTCTTATTATTTATTCATTTATTTTGAATTTTTGGATGCACCGCACAGCATGTAGGATATTAGCTCCCCCACCAGGAATCGAACAAGCTCAACCAGCAGTGAAAGTGCAGAGTCTTAACCCCTGGACCACTAGGGAAATCCCCCAGGATCATTTATTAAAAGGAGGGACGTGCCCCCAGGACCCCTTAATGAAAGGCTTGTTCCTTTTCATTCTAGCTCTGCTTTCAATTTGATGAAATATGACCATTTCTGTTTCATCTGCACCACCTTCCATTGCCAGCATAGCTCATATAGTTGGATGGAAATGACAGACTGAAAAACCGAACTTGAAAAGACTTTAAAACAATAAAGAGAGAAGGAAGGAATGTGAAAAGGAAGGCAGGAAGGAAAGAGGGAGGGAAGGAACTGAATCACGTCACCAAACTAAGGAAAAGACGCTGGAGATAGCCTCAGACAACTATATCCACATACCCAAATGCTATTTTTTCCCTTACGTCTCTCATCTATTCTATTTCTGTGTTATCATTATTATTCATACCAGCTGTCCCTATGAGTCTGGAATTGATAGTGACGAGTCTAGGCTCACAGCCTTGCAGACTTCCAGCCAAAGAGGTAAAGGCTGGTGGTGGGGGTGGGGAAAGGGCTCCTACTTACTGGATCAATTTAGAAAAAGATATTACTGGCTATCTCTGGAAGATGCTAGAAACACAACTTTAAAAAATTTTAAATGCCAAAGAAAGCAAGCAAGCATTTCTCCTGCCTTTCATTTATAACCTGTACCTCAGGAAAACCAAACAGATGAAGAAGCCAAGATTCTGCTCATGTGGTTACTACAGCTAATACATAAAGGAGAAACCCCCCAAGCCTTATCTTTGGTTAGCGCATGGCCAGTTATCAGAAATAATAACAGAGGATGTGGTTGGTATCTTTCTGTCCAGAAATGGTAGCTATGTGATAGACAGGATATCCAGAGATGGAGCAGAAGGGACATCAGATGGTCAGAGTCAAAGGGATTTGTCTTTTTCGAAGAAGCTCTGATAGCAGTGATGGCTCTGGTTTAAAGTTGCCACTGTTGGAGGCGTAAGAAACACGGGTTCGACCCCTGGAGGGAATACCCCCTGGAAGAGGGTGCTGCAACCCACTCCAGTAGTCTTGCCTGGAGCATCCCAAGGACAGAGGAGCCTGGTGGGCTATGGCCGATAGGGTGACAAAGAGTTGGACACGACTCAAGCAACTTAGCAAGCACGTGTGCACTTATCTCTAATAATTAACTAAAATACAGATGGATTAGAAAGTACTGAACTATAATCATTCTACAGTATTTTGATGTTATTGTTGTTTAGTGGCTAAGTCATGTCCAACTCTCTGTGACCCCATGGACTGCAGCACACCAGGCTTCCCTCTCCTTCACTGTCTCCCAGAGTTTGCTCAAACTCACATCCATTGAGTCAGTGATGCCATCCAACCATTTCATCCCCTGTCGTCCCCTTCTCCTCTTGCCCTCAATTTTTCCCAGCATCAGGGTCTTTTCCAATGAGTTGGCTCTTTGCATCAGGTAGACCAAGTATTGGAGCTTTAGCATCAGTCAAATTACAATATTTGATGTTATAATTGTCAACATATAAAAATAACAACAGCGGGCATAACAATAAGGCTTGCCAAAGGGTTTCATTAAGAAAAATTCAAACACGGGGCTTTCATAAATTACAAATAAAAGACTTTTTCTGTAAGGACTTGCCCTGTTAACTATATCCAAACTATGACTTTGCTTTTGAAAAGGAAGGAAATAAACATAAAGCCTGTTGCCACGTTCACTGTAAGACAGAAGAAACAAAACATAAAAAATAGAGCTTGCCAAACACACTCTTCTAACACAATCACCGAGGGAGCTACATAGAGCCTGTACACATACACAATCACACACCAGATCACACTGTTACCGGTTGAATTTTCTACCCCCCGAACCCACATCTTTAAGTCCCAAACCCCCAGTAGCTCAGATGTGGCCTTACTTGCAGAGGGGTCATTGCAGATCAATAAGAGGATGAGGTCATCCTGGAGTAGGGTGAGCCTTTAACCGGTATGACAGCGTCCTTGTCAAAGGGGAACCCGGGACACACACGCACACCGGGAGAGACCGCCATGTGACGATGAAGGCAGAGGTCACGGTGATGCGTCTAGGAGCCAGGAAACGCCAACGCTGTCCCCCGGGACGCACCAGATGCCAGAGAGAGGCGCGGAACACGAGGAACCAACGCTGCCCACACCTTGACTGTGGACTTCTGTCCTCAGAAGTGTGAGAGAACAGACGTCTGTTGTTCCAGCCTCCCCAGGCTGCGGCATTTTGCTAAAGCAGCCTGAATACGGGGAAGCAGGGAGGCAGCGGAGGCTAGGGGATGCAGACGCTCTCAGCATATGCTCCACGGTCCCATTGGAACCCGCCAACAAAGCACAGAGATATAAGATTAAGAACTTCACCATTGGGACTTCCCTGGTGGTCCGGCGGTTAAGAATTTGCTTTGCAATTTAGGTGACGCCGATTTGATCCTGGCTGTGGGAACTAAGATCCCACATGCCAGGGAAGCAGCTAAGCCCTTGAGCTGCAACTCCTGAGCCCACATGCCACAATTAGAGAGTCCGTGTGCCACAGTGGAAAATCCTGCTTGACTCGGTGAGGATCCCACGGGCCGCAGCTAAGAGCTGACACAGCCAAATAGATAAATACATATGCAGTTCAGTTCAGCTGCTCAGTCCTGTCTGACTCTTTGTGACCCCCATGGACTGCAGCACGCCAGGCTTCCTGTCCTTCACCATCTCCTGGAACTTGTTCAAACTCATGTCCATCGAGTCAGTGATGCCATCCAACCATCTCATCCTCTGTCGTCCCCTTCTCCTCCGGCCCTCCATCTTTCCCAGCCTCAGGGTCCAATGAGTCAGCTCTTCGCATCAGGTGGCCAAAGTATTAGAGTTTCAGCTTCAACATCAGTCCTTCTAATGAATATTCTGGGTTGGTTTCCTTTAGGATGGACTAGTATGTTAAAAAAAAAAAAAAACACAACAGCTTAAGAACTTCACGATGGCCAGGACTTCGCTAGCAGTCCAGTGGCTAAGACTTCGTGTTCCCAATGCAAGGGGTCAGGGTTTGACCTCTGGTCAGAGAACAAGGACCCAGGTTCGATCCCTGGGTTGGAAATATCCCCTGGAGGAGGGCATGTCAACCCAATGCAGTATTCTTGCCTGGGAAATCTCATGGACAGAGGAGCCAGCTGGGCTACAGTCTACGGGGTGGCAGAGAGTTGGACATGGCTCACCGACTAACACTTCCAGGGAACTAGATCCCACATGCTGCAACCAAGAACTGGTACAGCCAAATAAGTAAATATTTAAATTAAAAAAAAAAAAAGAACATGATGTGACTGCAGAGCATCAGGACCCAAGTGCGGGTCCCCCTCTGAATTCGAGGTCCCCTTCGCCCTGCAAGCTGACCCTGTGAGCATCTCAGCTTCAACCTCCATCGATGGTTCACCAGAAGAACTCACTCGGCTCCCCTCCCCGCCAAGCCACCCAGCTCCCGGGTGCCAAGGTGCTGAAGTCACAGCGGGGACGATCAGGATGGAGGTGGGGGGTGCCTCCCCATTCCTCTTGCCCGAAAAGTCATCCTCTTTGAAACCTGGGCACTCTGGGGGGCCATCTGTCTCACCATGTGGAGGAAGCCCGTCTCTAGCGAGAAACACGAAGATGACTCAGAGAACTTCAGAAAAAGGAAATGGAGTGATTGTGCCTTCAAGCTTTTGTATCTGGCTTCAGATGGCTTTCAAAACCACATTTCTTCCCTCCTTACTGCTTTCTTGTTCAGTCATTCTGGGAGCCTTCTGAGCCAACACCAAAAACAAACAAACAAAAAAATACAGAAAAGTCCTTTGTATCTAAGCTAGTCTGAGAAGGGATTTTGTTCTAATCAAAGAATCTTGACAAATATTATTAAAATCAGTGACCCTGGTGCAGGGGGTGGGAGGCAGGTTGCAGCGGGAGGGGATATATGCATACTTGTGGCTGATTCACTTTGCTGGGCAGTAGAAACCAGCACAACATTGTAAGGCAATTACCCTCCAATTAAAAAAAAAATCAGTGGCCGGAATAGATGTCTTTTATGGACATCTGCTCTGGTATTTATCCTCCGTAAATGCCCATGTGTGCTTAGTCACTCAGTCATGTCCGACTCTTTGCGACCCCACGGACTGTAGCCCACTAGGCTCCCCTGTTCATGGAATTCTCCAGGCCAGAATACTGCCGTGGGTGGCCATTCCCTTCTGCAGGGGATCTTCCCAACCCAGGGATCGAATCCGAGTCTCCTCCACTGCAGGCAGATTCTTTACCGTCTGAGTCACCAGTCTTTAATTTAAATGGAGTGATTCTTGACCTTTTATTTTCCAGGATCACAAATGCCGTAGCAAGTGTAGTCCAGTTTCGTTTTCCTAACTCGTGTCTTCCATGTGGGACACGCTGGAGAAGAGGCCAAGATTCAGGGGGCACAGGTTCTATCTGTGGCCGGGGAGCTAAGATACCATGTGCCTCGGTGCCAAAAATCCAAAACATAAAATAGAAGCCATATTGCAACAAATTCAACAAAGGTTTTAAAAATGGTCCACACAAAAAAAATAAGCTACTGTACACAAAATTGATAAGCAACAAGGATTTCCTGTATAGCACAGGGAACTATGAGGCTTTCCAGGTGGTGCTGGCAGTAAAGAATCTGACTGCCAAGGCAGAAGACATAAGAGGGACGTGAGTTCGATCCATGGGTAGGGAAGATCCCTTAGAGGAGGGCAGAGCAACCCACTCCAGTGTTCTTGCCTGGAGAAGCCTGGCAGGCTATGGTCCATAGGGCAGCAGAGTTGGACAGGACTGAAGCAACTTAGCATGCATGCACAGAGAATTATACTCAATATTTTATAATAAACTACAATGGAATATGGGCTTCCCTGGTGGCTCAGATAGTAAAGAATCTGCCTGCAGTGCAGGAGACTCTGGTTCAATCCCTGGGTTGGGAAGATCCCCTGGAGAAGGGAAAGGCAACCCATTCCATTATTCTTGTCTGGAAAATCCCATGGACAGAGGAGCCTGGTGGGTTACAGTCCATGGGATCGCAAAGAGTCCGACCTGACTGAGCACACACGCAGGAATGCGGGAACAGTGAAATGTAATCTGAAAAAAATAAAAAAATAAAAAACTGAATCACTTTGCTGTATTCCTGCACCTAACACAATATTGTGAATCAACTAGGCATGTGTGTTCAGTCACTTCAGTCGTGTCCGACTCTTTGCGACTCCATGGACTGTAGTCCGCCAGGCTCCTCTGTCCACGGGATTCTCCAGGCAAGAGTACTGGAGTGGGCTGCCATGCCCTCCTCCAGGGGATCTTCCCGACTCAGAGATGGAACCCATGCCTCTTACGTCTCCTGCATTGGCAGGTGGGTTCTTTCCCACTAGGGGCCCCCTGGGAAGCCCAAATTTACTTCAGTTGGAAAAATAAAAAATCTGGCACTCACCCTCTGCGATGGCCCACATTCTGTCTGCGGAGTGTCCTCCTCTCTGCATCTGAATAAATCCACTTATCTATCAAAACCAAACAAATTAAAATCTGAGTCAGAATTTTTAAAAAGAAGTCTCCAGGGCTCTGTGACCTCATCATAGAGATAAAGAGTTGTAAACAGCAGAACTAGCCAAGCCAGTTTTCCTGGAACAGGTTGTTGAGGGTAGTGATGGTGGAGGAGTGGGGGGTGGGAATGAGAAGTTTCCTAGGACATGAACATTGCAGGGTTAAAACTGAGACATTTCCGGGCAAATCGGAGTTGGTCACCCTAGTTGTAAGTATGAAAGTGAAAGTCACTCAGTCGTATCCAGGTCTTTGCGACCCCATGGGCTATGCAGTCCATGGAATTCTCCAGGCCAGAATACTGGAGTGGGTAGCCTTTCCCTTCTCCAGGGGATCTTCCCAACCCAGGGATCGAACCCACATCTCCTGCATTGCAGGTGGATTATTTACCAGCTGAGACACCAGGGAAGCCCAAGAATACTGGAGTGGGTAGCCTATCCCTTCCCAGTGGATCTTCCTGCATCAACCCAGTCTCCTGCATTGCAGGCGATTTCTTTACCAACCGAGCTATCAGGGAACAGTTGTAAGTACACGGCCTTGTAAAAGATGTAGGTGTGATAATCACACTGACTCAGAGAACAACTTTTTCCCTCTTCCTCTTGTTCCCCTACAGCACCCACCTCACAGGTCTAATTTTTTTATCTGTGTCCCTGAAAGTGAAAGTGAAGTCACTCAGCCGTGTCCTACCCTTTGCAATCCCAAGGATTGTAGCCTACCAGGCTCTTCCATCCATGGGATTCTCCAGGCAAGAGTACTGGAGTGGGTTGCCATTTCCTTCTCTGTGTCCTTGAGGGACATCTAAAACAAATCTCATGACTTTTACAGTCATCTTAGATGATAAAGACTTTCAGTCCTTTTTATAAAGTCACAGGCAAGGAAAAAATCTGTGTCAGTTCAGTTATTGCAATGCTTTTGGCAAGTTGCCTGCGGCTTCCGCGGGCATGGTCAGGTTTTTATTTACGTCCCTGCCTGGAGCGTCTGCTCCTCTTCCTCCTTGCTCTCGAGGCTGCAGTTTTCTCGTCTGATGCCTGTGGGTGCATCTCCTCCAGGGAGGAAACCCTCGGTCTTGGCGGGGGAGGTCCCGGGCATCCATCGCTGCATTTCCAGCGTGCCTCTGCAGAGTTCACCTCCCACCTCCAGATGGCGCTCCTGTAACGGCTATAAGACCCCTAGCTTATATTCTCTCTCCTTCCCCTCGCCTCCTCTTCCCTTCTCCCCTTCCCTCTTCTCCAGGCTGTTCCCCCTTGAACGCCTTCCAGACCGTTAGCACAATCTGGGGCCGCGGAGATAGTTCAGCCATGAGCGAGATCCCATTCTTCTCTGGGTCCTGAGCCTCTTCCGTATTCAGCGCTCTGAATGATCCAGGTGAAGCTTTTCCCCGCTTGAGGCTTGAAATGAGTAACCATCAACCTCACCACACTCCTATGCTGAAGAGAGAATGGGACCCACGGCTCTGCCAAGGTTCTTGAAAACAAACACAGGGAAACAAGACAAGACAACTTTTCTAGGGACTTCCCTGGTGGTCCAGGGGTTCAGACTCCAGGCTCCCAATGTGGGGAGCGTGGCTTCCATAGTCAGGAACTAACAGCCCACAAAACAACTCTTCCAGGGACTTCCCTGGTGGTCCAGTGGTTAAGTCTCCTTGCTTTCAATGGAAGGGGTGCAGGTTCGATCCCTGCTTGGGGAGCTAAGACCCCACGTGCCTCACAATCAAAAACTCTAAATATAAAACTGAAACAATGTGGAACTGGTAAGGAAAAAAATTTAATAAAGACTTTAAAAATGCAAAAAAAAGTTTCTTAGAAAAAAAGAATTCATGAATAAATGCACATGAAAATGTAAGGTGACCTCCATCAAAAGGTTAACAAGGGTGGGGAACTTGAGTAATTTCTTCTTTTAATTGTGTAAGCGTGCTACTTCTTTTTAAAATAATTAATTGGTTTTATTTCTGGCTGCACTGGGTTTTCATTGCTGCTCATGGGGTTTTTCTAGTTGTGAGCAGGGGGCACCAGGGAAGTCCAAGGAGAGCTTTGAAGGAAATCTGTTTCGACTCAGAATTAAAGGCTGTGAACTCGGACTTGCCTGGTGGTTAAGAATCCTCCTGCCAATGTGGGGGATGCAGGTTTCGTCCCTGGTCTGGGAATTAAGATCTCATGTGCCATGGGGTAGCTAAATCTGCACACTGCAACTATTGAGCCTTGCGCTCTGGAGCCGACACATCACAACAGAGACCCAACACAGAAAAATAAATAAACAAAAAAGGCTGTGAACGATCTAGCCACGAGAAATGTAAGCAGGATGGCATCTCAGGCAGAAGATACAGTCAGTGCAAAGGCCCTGAGGCAGAAGCAAGCTTGGCACGTTCTAGTTCTAAACTTCTAGTTCTTGGCACATTCTAGTTCCAGCCGTTGTGGCTGGAGCAGAGAAGGCTGGTCAGAACTTAGCCCAAGAGAAGAAGGGGTATATGTATGTGTGTGTGCTAAGCTGCCTTCAGTCATGTCCGACTCTTTGCAACCCTATGAACCGTAGTCCACCAGGCTCTTCTGTCCATGGGGTTGGTTCTCCAGGCAAGAAAACTGGAGTGGGGTGCCGTTTTCTCCTCCAGGGGATCTTCTTGACCGAGGGATCAAACCTGCGTCTCCCACATCTCCTGCACTGGTAGGAAGGTTCTTTACCACTAGCGCCACCTGACAAGCCCATGTATATGTATGGCTGATTCTCTTTGCTGTATAGTAGAAGCTGACACAACATGGGAAATCAACTACAACAAAAAAACTATAACAACTATATAGTTATACATATTACATATATAATATATATTATTATATACATATAACATATGCATATAATTATATATATAATGTATATAATTGTAGCGTGCTCAATTGTGTCTGACTCTTTGTGACCCCAGAGACTGTAGCCCACCAGGCTCCTCTGTCCATGGGATTTTCCAGACAGAATCCTGGAGTAGGTTCGGCAAAGCTTTTTAATAAGCCAGGTGAGGGGGGTGGGTCACGGGGTCTGTGACCAGCTCCTGCACGATTCTCTGATTAGCTGATGGTGAGGTCACAGGGCAGTGTCGCCGGGGTTCACTTTATCAGTCCTGGGGCTCCAGGAGGCCTGGAGTTCTGAGCTCATGACCATCAAGCAATGAACATCTTCCACTTGGTGGAGGGTTTTCACATCTGCAAAACAGCTCAGGAAGTGTCCGCCAAGTACTATCACCTGGGTACTTCAGAGCAGAGCTGAAGCAGAGGTTATGGGGGAGGTTCCCCCGAGGTTATGGGGGAACGCCTGTCCTTGCCTCCCCCCACACAAGCTCCCACAGCTCACTCGTTGCTTACAATATCTGAGCAGACTTGAAGGAAGTGAGAAAGTTATTAAGAGTTATGCCTTTATCTGGAGGCCGGGCATTTTAGAAAGAGGAAACAGCCACTTCACAGACCTAAGGCAGAAAAGCACCTTGTGTGTTTGAGGAGTAACCTGGGAAGCCAGTGTGGTTGGAGAAGAAGTAGGAGATGAGGTTATAAGAAAGAAAAAGTGGGGGATGAGGCTTTCTAAGATCCCTTTTATTCATTCTGAGGACTTAGGGCTGCTCTGTTTCAAAATTGGGGATGTGATCTGACTCAGGTTTTAACATAAAGTTGCCCTGGGACTTCCACGGTGGCCCAGTGGTTGAGAATCTGCCTTCCAATGTAGGTACGAGGGTTCAATCCCTGGTCAGGGAACTAAGATTTCACCTGCTTTGGGGGCAGTGAAGCTCCCCTCCCCCTGCTGCAACTAAGACCTGTTGCAGCCAAAAATAAATTTTAAAAATAGGGTTGACCAATTAAATACAGACTTCCCAGTTAATTTTGAATTTCAGATAAACAAATAATTTTTTTTTTTTTTAGTATTAAGTATCTCCCTGAAACTGCGAGAGACATAACTTGTGCTGAAAAATGTTTGTTGTTGTTGTTGATCTGAAATTTAAATTTGACTGGGTATTCTGGGTTTTAATTTGCTAAATCTGGCAACCCTATTTTTAAAGACTCTCTCTGCTGTGTTGAGACCACGTGGTTGAGGTGGTGAGTGAGACAGAAACAGGGTAATCATTTGGGAGGCCATCGTGATAATCTGGGTGAGGAATTACGGTGGCTCAGGCTGGAGGATCCCTGTAGAGGCTGAAGACTACCCTGCCCCCGCCCCGCCCAGCCCAGCCCCTCCCTTGATTTAACGTTGCACAATCTTAGGGAAGAGGAGGAAATACACTGCAGGGTCCAACAACAGCAGCTGTAAAAAGAAATATTCCCTGCCCACTCATTTTCACGTGCAAGGAAAAACACTGCAATGTGAGATATGAAAAGTCACAAGATAAGATGGGCTTCGGGATTCGCATGGCTCCCATATCACTGTTATGAATGCATTTCTCACACGGCACTTCTTTTTCCCCTGAGATAAAAATTCAGATTTCTTATTGTGGCTTGCCCTGGCCCTCTTCTCGTGCTAAGTTCCTTTTTAAAAAAAATATTTTTGTTGTAGTTGATTTACCATGTAGTTATAACAATTATAACTATAACAAAAAATTATATAAAAGCAACTTCAGTTCTGTAGACTGCAGTCCGTGGGGTCGCAAGAGTTGGACACGACTTAGCGACTAAACCACCACCAAAGCAAATAAAGATCTTTCTCCAAGTATCCTAACTTGAATAAACAAAAAGCTTTGCCGAAACCTTTTCAGAGCTCAGGGCTTTTTAGGGCATGAGCCACCCAGTCTCCTTGCCTGACCCTGTAGTTAACCTTTCTCTGCCCTAAACCCCGACGTTCCGGTTTGTTTGGCCTCACTGGGCGCTGAGCACAGAAATTTACACTAACATATTCCCTCTTGATGGGACTCACTCTTCCTACTGGTGGTAGGCAGAAGAAGAGTCCCTCAAAGCTCTCCACTTCCTTGTTGCCAGAACCTGTGAATACATGACCTTCGCATAGTAAATGGGACTCTGCAGCGGTGATTAGTGAAGAATCCTGAGATGAGATCATTGTTCTGGATGATCCCGATTTGCCCGTGGCAGACGCAGGGGTCCTTGAAGACAGAAGCAGGCATGTCAGGGTCAGAGAGGAGATGTGACACCAAGAGGTTTCAGAGCGACTTGGTTTTTAGGAGGCAAGGGAAGCCAGCAGCCTCCAGAAAAGCTGAGAAAAGGCAAGGAGTGAATTCTCTGCTTGAGCCTCCAGAAGGATCGAAGCCTGCCAACACTGTGATCTTAGCCCAGTGGGACCCAGTTTGGACGGATGCCCTCTAGAACTGGAAGATGGTAAATCGGGGCTGCTTTGAGTCACTGATTATGTCTCTGTTTGTTATAGCAGTGAGGCCGACTGCTATCATTTCAGGGGGTGGGAGAGGGGCGCCGAAGAGCTCCGGTACCATAGTCCTTCATGTGTCAAGGCAGAGAAGAATTCAGTGAGAGCCAAGAGGTAGATGAGAAGAGATTTATTAGACTAGGACGCCTGTGGGGCTTACAAGCGGGCAGACAAGGGGGTATTGCCTCCAAGAACTTTCTGGGCTACAAAGGAAAAGTGGGGAGGGGGGGAGACCTTTCTTGTCTTTCTTGAGTAGATGTCACGATTCCATCATCAGCCTACTCCGGGTTGAGCAGGGGAATATTCTTGTTCCTACATGGTGAAGCTGCTGCTGCTCCTAAGTCGCTTCAGTCATGTCCAACACCGTGCGACTCTATAGACGGCAGCCCACCAGGCTCCTCTGTCCAAGGGATTCTCCAGGCAAGAGTACTGGAGTGCGTGGTGAAGCTAGGTCCACAAATTATTGAGTTTTTGTTTTTGCTTCTTATGAGTGCAGAGAGCATGTCCCACGGATCATTAAACTCCTGAGCTCACTGGGCAGGACGTGGGGCTCACGCCACCATTGTTTTATTGTTAGGGGCAGGCCTCCTGCTTCTGTTGAATGACTTTGACCTGCTTCATTTTATGGTTAAGCAAACCTGCTTTCTGAAGTCATCATTAACTTGCATTAACTTGTATTTTTTCTAGCTACAATCCCCTAGTGGGATACACTATCTAATCACCTATTTTGTTTCTTCATTCTGTCCCTGTCAGTTAGCAATCAGAAGTTTATACACTATCTTATTGAAATCTGCAACACACTCCAGTCATTCTGATCTTCCCTTCTTTGCATTTTTTTTTTTTTCTTTTTCTGCCACACTGCTGAGCTTGAGAAACTTCCCCTACCAAGGATTGAACTTGTGCGCTCTGCAGTGGAAGTGCAAAGTCCTAGCCACTGGACTGCCAGGGAAGGGCCTGCAACCTTCCTAATCCTTTTCTTACCTCGCATCTCCTAATCTTCCACTTTCCAGCTTCTACAACAGAGAACTAACAAGGAGCTAAGAGCTGCGGACGGGGGTCGAGTGAGCCGACCTACAGGTTCTGCTAAGGATGGCACTAGGGACACTTGGCATCACCTATCTTTCCTCCAGGTACTGAGCCAGGGAGTGGTACCTGCTGAGGGTCTACAGTCAGACAAGAAGTAGGGAAACAGGATATTCACTTGCTCCTGTATGGCCATCTCGGGGCTCATCTGGGCAGACAAGGAGAGCGTGGTGAGGAGTGCTGGAAGGAAACGGGCACCTGGGCAGAGGAGGAGGATATGAAAGCATCTACCTTCTTCCACCTGCAGAAGGTGACTGTTGAGACACATGGTCTCTCCAGCTACAGAGCCCTAGACAAGACCCCAGTCCCCCAGTCAACCTCTGCCCGTTCAAGTGCCCTTACTGAAAGGAGACATCTCACACTTTTACCCCTCTCTGAGCCTCTCCCCTCTCTAATAAGACTCTAAGCTATCAAAAGAGGAGTGTGGCAAATTAAAGAGTCTTCTCAGAGGCATCCTCTTCACCTGTAGCCATGGCTTTGGTTCCTCACCAAGTCCTGTTGCTTGGCAGGATCATTCCATCAGCTAAGATGAGCTCAGTGGCAAGGAAGCGATTACCTAATGCTGGCTTAAGCAACGAAGCTCTTTAATCATCTTGCCCAACCGGAAAGTTCTGTACCAATGCTCGAGCGTGCCAGTAAGGACCAAGCCCTTTCTGTTTTACTGCCCTGACATCCTCAGTGTTTGGCTTGCGGCCTCCAGATCGCATTATGTCTGGGGCAGCTCCAAGCATCTTGTCCTGGCACAAACACGCTGGAGAATAAAACAGCATGCCTCCTTGCCTCCTGTGTTCTCATCAGGGAGTGATGTCCACCCCAGAACCTCAGCTGGCTTCTTTCTGTTTCATGCTGGTACTGCCCTTTGCCTGTTCTCAGACTTTATTCTTATTGTGCTAGAATCACTCATAAAATCCACCGCATCAGCCATTTAAAAACCTGCAAGCCAGTGACACTAGAAGAACATTCGCAATGCTGTGCAGCCATCCGCTACCTAGCCCCAGATATTTTTCATCACCGCAAAAGGAAACCACGTAGCCGTTAAGCAAGCATGCCCTATTCTCCTCTCCCCCCAGCTCTGGCAACTACTCTGGGCTTTTGTCTCTGTGGATCTACTTATTCTGGGTATTTCATCTCACTGGAACCATACGGGGGACTTCCCTGATGCTCCCGTGGTTAAGAATCAGCCTTCCAATGCAGGGGGCTTTGTGTTTGACCCCTGATCGGGGAAACTAAGACCCCACAAGCTACGGGGCAACTGAACCCGCTCCCTGCAACTAGGGAAGTCAGCATGATGCAACAAAGACCCAATACAGCCAAAAATATAAACAAATAAATAAATGGAACTGGACTCCATGGGTCCCTTTGTGTCTGCTGCTTTCTCTGAACATCATGTGTCTGTAGATCATATGGTGGCATGTATGAGTACCTCATTCTTTTTATGACTGTATAATATTCCACTCTATGACCAGGCCACATTCGGTTTACCCACTCTTTAGTCGATGGGTGTTGGGGATGTTTCCACCTTTGGCTATTGTGAATAGCGCTGCTGTGAACAAGTGTATGCATGTGTTTGTTTGAGCCACTCCTAGACTTTGAAAAGGAAATGGAAGTTGTGATGACTGGTTCAGGTGAATGCCTGGGCCATTCAGGGCTAACAGCAAGCAGAGGGAATGGCTATAGAGTCGGGGATACTCAGGGTAGGGAATACCGGCTCTCATAATTGTCCAGAATCATCAAAGTTGAACTGGTTCTGGTTCTTGCACAGCCTCACTCTTGCAAGGTCTCCTGAGGTTCTCTTCCCCCTCAGAGCAGGAATTACATTGTGCAGAAGTGGCGGCAACTCAGGGTCCTGTGACGCCAGAAGCACTGGGGAGGCAGGGCTCCGGAGGAGGTTCCTGAAGGTCAGACTCTCCGGTTAGGGTCAGCATTCACGCCAGGTCTCCAGCAATGCCTGCGTGAGACGACAAAAATCTCTGGATAACCCTGAGGTATGGTTCTGGCCATTCTCGGCTGGGCTCCCTTGAGCTGGCTGTGCCTCGGTTTTCCTCATCTGCTCAGTGGGATAATAGCAGGAGCATCTCCCAGGGTCGTGAGGTTTACATGCATCCATGCAGAACACTGAGGACAGTGCCTGGCAGAGATGAGGCACTTAGCACATGTTTAGCTGTTATTATTTTCAGTGATAATAGTAAGAGAAGAGGGGGAAGGAGGAGAGAGGAGGAAAGAAAAGGAGAAGGCAGAGAGGGTGAGAAGCAGAGGAGAAGAGAACGTGATGGACCGTGTCCAGGAGCTCTGGGGAGCAGGACTGAGACATTCCTCAGAAACCAACACTCTGGGTGGCCCTTGTCAATCTCCTCCCGTTTTGCCTCAAATAGATTCAATCCTGCCTACATTCCTCCTCTTAGGGAACCACTCAGGGATTTGCTGCTGTCCACCCAAACTCCTCTGTTGCTAGGAAACCTTCTACTACATCTCCAGCGCTCAGCTCTCATGGATCAGTGGGCCTCCGTCCAATCGTGGCTAAAGTTAGAGTCTGGTGCCTGCCAGAACCCTCAGAGGACGAGGTGGGGAAAGAGAGATTAAATGATGGACTATGACAGGAAAAAAGCCACCGCTTACACACTTATTATATACAGCACTATGTGTTACCACCATCAGCGGTTAACACTTACTGGGACTTCCCTAGTGGTCCAGTGGTTAGGACTCTGCGCTTCCACTGCAGGGGATGCAGGTTCGATACCCAGTCAGGGAACTGAGATCCTATCTGTTGTGCATCGTGGCCAAAATACTAAAAAAACAAAGAAGAAAAAAGTTCACATTTATTGAGCACTTAACTATACAAGAGGTCTCCTACCAAAAACTTTACAAGGAAGGGATTCCCAGGAGGGAGGTCCAGTGGTTAGGACTCTGCGCTTCCACTGCCAAGAGTGCGGGTTCCATCCCTTTCCAGAGAACTAAGATCCCACAAGCCATGGGTGCAAAAAGCAGCAACGAAAGACTTTACATGGATTAACTCACTAATCTTGCCAACAGCCCCGTGAAGTAGGTAACACTATTACCCCTACTTGTCAGAGGAGAAAACTGGGAATAGTGAGGCGAAGTGACTTACCTGAGCACACACAGCCAGGAAGCCAGGCTGCTTCCTGAGACTGGGACGGGGTCCTCCTCTGCTCACCCCCATCTGAGAGGACCGGGACCCACCGCAGACACCGGAGCGCACGGACGCGCAAGTCTCTCATTCAAGTGGCTCGGTATTCACATAGAACCTACACAAATCCTCCCTTATCCTTTAAATAATCCTTAGATGACTCATTATTACCTGACGCCGTGTAAATACTATGTAAAGAGTTGTAAATACAATGTAAATGGTATGTAAATACTTGCCTGCCTTGGCAAATGCAAGTCTTGCTTTTTGGAACTCTGGAATTCCTCCCCCCCACCGACTGTTTTGCAACTGCAGTTGGTTGTAAATAAACTTAGTAAACATTCTGAAGGCTAAATAAAATGCTTCTTGTGGGGCTTATCAAGCCTTCTGGCCATGAGTTTGAGTCCTCTTCTTTGGGCCTAAAAAAAAAGACAATTACACAGAGAAATACATATAAAATGATTCCATTTACATAAAGTTCAAACATAACCAAAATGAAACAACACCTTTTAAAAAGATAATAGAATTTTGGCTTGTAAAACTATAAAGAAAAGTCAAGAAATGATTTAGTCAAAATTCAAGTTGTGCTAGTTTACCTATGAGACTTGTGCCTTGAAGAGGGGAGTTAGTGAGGAAATACCAGGAGTTTCCAAGAGACTAGCTCTTTTTCTCAGTTTGGATTCTGAGATTAGCAGTTCCTTGCTGCTGCTGCTAAGTCGCTTCAGTCATGTCCGACTCTGGGCGACCCCATAAATGGCAGCCCACCAGGCTTCCCTGTCCCTGGGATTCTCCATGCCAGAACACTGGAGTGGGTTGCCATTTCCTTCAATGCATGAAAGTGAAAAGTGAAACTGAAGACACTCAGTCATGTCTGACTCTTAGCGACCCCATAGACTGCAGCCTACCAGGCTCCTCTGTCCATGGGATTGTCCGGGCAAGAGTACTGGAGTGGGTTGCCGTTGCCTTCTCCCGCAGTTCCTTGACCAGGGATCAAACCTGTGCCCTCTGGTGTGGGAGCACAGAGTTCTAACCACTGTACTGACAGGGAAGTCCCCTAGTAGGCGTTTTTTAAATTTTAATTCTTTCTATGGAATGTTAAGTCTGCATTTAAGAGAATCAAACTCAGACTTTTCATTCATTTGTATTCATAAGTCAGCACATATATGGTGCACTTCACATTTAAAAATAAATGCTTGCTGAATAAAAAAACCAGCCCCCCCACACAAACCCCACACATCTGGACGTAGGGTAAAATGTTAGCAATAGGCGAATCTGAGTAAAGAGTATATGTCTCTAGGGGTCTTCCCAGGTGGTGCAGTGGTAAAGAATCCATCTGCTAAAGCAGGAGATGCAAGAGACGCAGGTTCAATCCCTGGGTGAAGGAGATCCCCTGGAGGAGAAAATGGTAACCTCCTCCAGTATTCTTGCCTGGAGAATCCCATGGACAGGAGACCCTGGCAGGCTATGGTCCACGGGGTCGAAAAGAGTCAGACATGAGTGAGCACACATGCATGCACTGTTTTGACTCTTGCAACGTCTCTGGAAGCTTGAAATTGTGCTCCAAAAGTCAGTATAAACAACATGTAAACAAAAAAGGACAGAAAAGGTGGTAGACTTGAAGAAACTTCTATTTTCCTTCAAAAAATACGAGGTGATGAGATGCAAGTGAACGTTTTGATGTGATTCCAGGTATTCGTCTATTTCCTTCTCTCACTTTTGGAAAAGCCACAAAGACCCCAGGTGGGAAGAGGGTGCAGGGTGCAGAGCCCACGGGGCAGAGTCATTCCCCCTTTCCCCAGAGACCTGAAGACCCCGCCCTCAGGGCAGACTTCTCTGGGTTTCCCCGAGTTCTCTGGGCACATCATCAAGTAGGAAAAAAACCAACTATCCATGATCTCTTTTCCCAGCACTTATCCCAGTTTATAATTACACATTCATTAGTGTGATTACGTGATTAATATGTTTCCATCGCTGGACTGTCAGCCCAACGGGGGTCCCTTTTGACTCTCTACTGTTCGCCCGGCCGAAGTGCCACGATGAACAGCAGTACCGGCAAGACCGATGGAGCTGTGACCCGCGCCTGGCGGGCTTCCAGGGCTTTGCAGGGATGACTGCGGCGTTCCCTCCACGGGGAACGTGTTAGCAATGTTACCCGTCTCTAGGAGGCACGCACGCACACGCGCGTGCGGGAGCTGAGCCTCAGAGGGTGAGCAAGCCGTTCCAGCGCTGAAAGGGGGGCCAGCGTCCACACCGGACAGTCGGGGCCCAGCGCCCCACTCTCGGCCACAGCCCAGCATTGCCGCTGCTCCAACAGGACGGGGCCGCACCTGCCCGGCTCTGCACCAGTACCCTCAGCACCACGCCGATTCAGGGCGCAGGAACGCGGAGAAGGATCCCTGCGGGGCGCAGCCGCGGTTAGTCCAGAGAGGGCTACCCGCCCCTCCCGGAGGAAGAGAGATCTGCTTGTTGAAGAAGCGGCTTCCAGCCCGGGGACGAGTCATAACCACGTTATGAACATTATAAGGCTTATGCAGTGTAATTATCATGGTACATACATGTGTTATATGTGTATAATCACATTGTATAAATATATCATATATATAGGTATTATATGTATATAGGTTATGTTGTATAAATAACATTACAAATATAAGTAATATATTCATATGTGACATGTTACATATAAATTACATTATTTATATAATACATTATGTTGTAGAAATATTGTTACATATATGTATCTTATGAATGCTCTATTTATATAACATGATATAATATTAATATATTTATATAAAATTATAATGTTATAATTATGTATGATTAATTGTATTTATAATCTATAATTAAATATAGAAACATTTATATGAATATATAATATATCATGATATCCATAATGTTAGTATAACAATCTGCTTATGATGTTATAATCATATATAATGCTGGTATATATTATATATAATTTTATATTATGTTAGAGTTTTACATTATATTATATTATATTATATTATTTTTCTGTTTATATTAAGTATGTTAATTTATAATATTTCTGTAATTATATATATTATACACATAAAATATATATACTGTTAATATATTTAACTGAATTTAGAGTAAATTTTATAAATTATATATAATGTTTTATGTAATACATATATCATATATAATCACATTATAATTTATTCTTTAATATAGAAGCACTTAAGAGACTCACACTCACAATATTTAAACATTTGTAGTCATAAGCCAGCACATATTCCGTATTTAAATATTTTTAAACTTAAATTTAAGAGACTTTGGCCTCTGAGCTCAGCTTCAGCGATTCAGCCTACCTAACTGAAGAATTCATTCTTGGCTCCAGTTGAGATTTCTGAGTCGAAAGGCGCACACTGGTCCTCCCGGGCAGAGGCTGGGCCCGCGGGCTCAAGGCTCGAACTTGACACCGGGCTCCTGGCCTGCTCCTGAGAGCTGTGGGGGGCCGTCTTCTGCCAACATCCCGCTCCTGATGATTGAGTGTTCTCTGAGATGGTGGACACTTTCTCCGCAGCTCTCCTCCCCTCTTCCGAGTCCTCCTCAGAACTCCCTTCACGTCGTACACCTACCAACGGTCTCATCAAGGCAATCTAGGTTGATTCTAGAACGCGCCTCAAAACACCTCCGGCTGCTGCCCACCCCCATGTCCAAAGCCACTTGTACATTTGTAGGCGTTTGTTCCAGCTGAGGCCCCCTGCCAGGCACTGGCAGCTGTGCCCGCTTGCTGGGGCGGCCCTGACCAAGCCCCCAGACTGGGGGCTTAGGCCCTGAAATGCTCTGTCTCGGGGCACTGGAGACCGGAGGCCTGAGGTCCGGGCGTCTGCAGGGCCGGTGGCTCCCCGGTGCTGAGACAGGACTCTCTCCCAGGCAGCCCTCCTGGACTTGGAGACGGTCGTTTTCTCCCTGTGTCTCTTCACCTCGCCTGCCCGCTGTCCGCCCTCAGCGTCCCGGTCTCCTCCCCACACGAGGGCACCAGGCGACTTTCCAGGAGGCTCAGATGGTCAAGAACCCGCCTGCAACGCAGGAGACTGGGGTTCGATCCCCGGGTCTGGAGGATCCCCTGGAGGAGGGCATGGCCACCCGCTCCAGTATTCTTGCCCGGAGAAGCCCATGGACGGAGGAGCCTGGTAGGCTACAGGCCATGGAGTCGCAGAGAGTCAGACACCACTGAGTGACTGAGCGCAAGCACCTACTGGACTAGGCTTGGACTAACGACCCCATTTTCACTGGATCACCTCTGCAAAGGCTCCATCTCCAAACAGGGTCACTTTCTGAGGTCCTGGTGGCTCGGACCCCAACACATACTTCCCGCAGGGACCCCATTCAACCCGGAACAGTGCCTGTGTTCCACTGGGTTTTCCATCACTCACTATGGGTCCATTGACAAGTGACTTTGGGGCTGTGAGCAGCAGGCGCAGGTTTTCTGAAGAGCACAATGACCCGTTTTCCCTACCCTGGAATACACACCCCACATCACAGTGACTCCAAAGTTGTTAAACTTCCAAACCTTTAATCCCAAATCAGACCACAGCCGGGTCAGGCCCAGAGATTCTCCCCTCCCCACTCTGCCCAGAAGTCTCTCCCACAACTGAATACATCCCAATCTGGGCAAGGAGAAGGTCCAACTCCATCCCAAGACCCCTGACCTCGCCCACCCACCCCCACCCCCTAGTTACCCCATCAGGCCCCCAGCAGTCTTCTCTGGGGACCCTCGTTTGCAAAAAAAATCCTCTCCCCGTCCCACCCCCAAGCAACCCAAATCCAGCCATGGAGAAAAAAAAAAAAAACATATTTACAGAGGAAAAAGGTATTTACGAGGGGGAGAGGCAGGTTTGTGCAAACAGCGTGGGCCCCATAGTCCGGAGAACACAGTCTCTCTGGGGCACGGGGTGAAAGATGCAAAGGGGATGATGGGGAGGGTGGAGGGGCGTTGGGAAATTGCTGAGAGAAGGCACGACGGGGGCGCTAGGGGGCCCGCTGGCCCCACTTGGGACAGAGGGGACTCCAGGGTCCGGGAGGCAGGGTGAGCAGCAGAAAGCAGCCACCCCCCAGCATGAGGACCAGGCCGGCCCCCACGCCACAGCCCAGGGACCAGGAATACTCGTAGGTCAGGGCCGGGGCCGCGGGGGGCTCGGGGCTGACCCTCTGCATCAAGGCTCGCACGGAATGCCGGAAGACCTCCAGGCTGACGAGGACCAGCAGGCCTGCAGGGAGAGGAGAACAGACGTGGTCCTCAGGCCTCAGGGGTCCCCCTCTGAGATCTGAGCACCTACCCCAATATAGCCCCCAAAACATGCTTCCTCAAGCCAGAAACCTGAGGGACCCCTCCTAGTGATGGGGCGGAGAGAAGGGACAAAGGAGGTGATTAATTAAAGGAGGTAATCCCCCCAGGGGATCAGGAGTAAAGGAGAATGTTCGGGAGACCCCTGTAAGTTAATGACCACTCAAGAAGACATGCCAGGGAATTTCTTGGAGATCCAGTGGTTAGGACTCCATGTTGCCACTGCAGGGCGCGTGGGTTCGATCCCTGGCCAGGGAACTAAGATCCTTGTGAGCTGTATGGCACAGCCAAAAAAAAAAAAGCAGGTTTGCTTAACCACAAAACCAAAACCAAGCAGGCTTGCTGAGCAATCAAACCATGCAGCATGAGACATGCCCTCACAGAATAAAACAGTGGTGGCCTGAGACCCACATGCTGCCCAGTGGGCTCAGGAAGTTAACGACCCCTAGGACACGCTTCTCCGGGCACGTGCGCTAAAAGCAAAAATATGAGGCCAAGGGGACATTATGCTGAAACCTGAGGTGTTTTACCTTATTTTAGTGGAGGTTACCACCTTTTTGTTCATTTCCATTGCACTGTGACAGTCCTCCTCTGACCGTGTGTGTGTGTTAGTTGTTCAGTCGTGTCTGACTCTTTGCAACTCCTTGAATTTTTTTTTCATTTATTTTTATTAGTTGGAGGCTAATTACTGCCAGGCTTTTCTGTCCATGGGATTCTCCAGGCAGGAACACTGAAGGAGGTTGCCATGCCCTCCTCCAGGGGATCGTCCTGATCCAGAGTTTGACAATGGAGGGACAAGAAAACTCCCTGACATGGAGGAGGAGCTGATGATGGAAGCTGGACGTGGACTTGAGAATGAGGGAGCAGGGGATCCTCTTCCCCTCTCCACTTTTCTCTTGTTTATAAAACTGTAGCCCACTAAGTCCTCAGCACGGCACCCTCTCACCTGCCCACTTACAAGCCTTACAAGCGTGCTATTCTACTAGATCACTTCTTATCCATCACTTTGCCTTCTGCTGAATTCCTTCTGCGCTGAGATATCAAGGACTGGAGCCTCCCAGTGCCCCCGACCCGAGACATATTTCTGTGGTTTCACTAGCACCCCTTCAACGACCGCTTACTAAGCATCTGCTCTATAGCAGGCACAGTCTTGGAAGCCGGAGAGAAAGAGCAAGACCCAGGTTCACAGAGACAGAGTAGAAGGTGGGTGCTGGGGGAGAGGAAGGGGGAGCGGAGAGTTGGTGTTTAATGGGGAGAGAGTTTTAGCTGGAGAAGATGCTAAAGTGCTGGAGATGGGTGGTGGGGATGGTTGCACGACTGTGTGAATGAACTTACGCCGCAGAAGTGGGCACTTAGAACGGTGCAGGGTTCCCTGGTAGTTCAATGGTTAAGACTCATGCTTTCAGTGCAGAGGGCGTGGGTTCCATCCCTGGTCAGAGAAATAAGACCCTGCATGCTGCGCTGCATGGTCAAAATAGAAAATAAAGGTTTTTTTTAAAAAAAGGTTCAAATGGTAATTTTTATGTGTCTTTCACTGCTTAAAAAAAAAGAAAAAAAAAAGAATAAAGCAAACCAAGGAATCAAGAATCAAAAGGCAAATTAAGACTCCATCAAGGGACTTCCCTGGTGGTCCAGTGATTGAGACTGCACGCTCCCAGTGCAGCTTGCCTGGAGTTGGACTCCTGGTCGGGAAACTGGATCCCACATGCCGCAACTAAGATCTGGCACAGCCAGATAACTTCTGTCATTGTTGTTCAGCCGCCAAGTCATGTCCGATTCTTTGCGACCCCATGGACCGCAGCACGCCAGGCCTCCCCTGTCCTTCACTCTCCTGGAGCTTGCTCAAATTCATGTCCATTGAGTCAGTGATGCCATCCAACTATCTCACCCTCCACTGCCCCCTTCTCCTTTTGCCAAATAAATAAATAAGTAAAACTAATTTTAAAAAAGAGAGACTCCATCAAGACTTTAGTAAGAAGTGATGATGGAATCTAACTTAGTTGAAGCCACAGACGCAGAGAGTAGAACGGTGGTTGCCAGGGACTGGGGGGAGGGGAAACGAGGAGATGCTGATCAGAGAGCACAAACTTCCAGCTGCAAGAGGAATCAGTTCTGGAGGTCTGCGGTACAGTGTGGTGACCACGGGCTTCCCTGCGGGCTCAGACGGTAAAGAATCCGCCTGCGATGCGGGAGACTGGGTTCGATCCCTGGGTTGAGAAGATCTCCCAGAGGAGGGAAAGGCTACCCACTCCAGTATTGTGGCCTGGAGAATTCCATGGACAGAGGGGCCTGGCGGGCTACAGTCCATGGGGTCACAAAAAGTCGGACACGACTGAGCGACTAAGCATAGCATAGGTGACTATAGTTAATGTACCAAATACGTAAAACTTGCTAAGAGAGGTCTCAAATGTTCTTGCTACAAAACAACACAACAACAACAAACGATTAGTATGTGAGGTGATGAACATGTCAGCTAGCTTGATAGTCATGACCATTTTATGATGTATATCAAAACATCAAGTGGGAGGGGAGTTCCTTGGTGGCGTGGTGGTTAGGACTTGGCGCTTTCACTGCCGTGGCCCAGGTTCAATCCCTGGTCAGGGAACTGAGATCCTGCAAGTCACACAGTGTGGCCAAAAAACAAAAAGAACAAACGAAAACCCAGCAACATCACACACCTTATACACAATAGCATGTATACATGTATGTGCCACGCTTTGTGTCCAGTCCTGTCTGACTCTCTGCGACCCCACGGACTGTAGCCCACCAGGCTCCTCTGTCCGTGGGATTCTCCAGGCAAGAAGACTGGAGTGGGTGGGAGTGGGTGGGTTGTCATGCCCTCCTCCAGGGGATCTTCCTGACCCAGGGATCAAACCCGGGTCTCTGTCATTGCAGGCAGATTCTTTACTGTCTGAGCCCTCATGGAAGCCCATATAAAGTGTCTATATGTACATATGCACACAATTTATACTTGTCACTCATATACCAATTAAGCTGAAAAGAAAAAAGAATGATGGCAGATTACAAAATGAAAAGACAATCAGGCAAGTTGTAATGCAATTTGATTAAAAAAAGAAAAAAGAAAGGAACAAGACCAACAAAGACCCTTACAGAACCTATGTTCTACTTGGAGAAGGCAGATGGTAAACAAATAAACCCAGGCTTGCAAAACTCTGAGGCCTCCAGGGGACAAAGAGAAAGTATAAACAGATGAGCAGGCAGGTGTGTTGGGGACAATGACAAAGGGTGGCCCAGACCCAGCTTCAGCCAACGGCAGCTCACCAGAAGCAGGGACTTAACGGACTAGATTTTCTGGCTTTCCAAGAACAGCTAGAATTTTGAAAACTGATTATTATTTCCTGGGGGGGCATTCACCCAAAATATTGGGTGAGTTTAAATATTGGCTCAGAGAAACCTCTATACACTGCCCGCCAGACAAAGTACATTTATGGGCTGTTGCTGGCCTGTGGGCAGGCAGGCTGTAACTCTCAAAGTAAACACATGAGAAGACAGGGTAATTTCAGACAGTGATGCACGCTAGGAAGGAGATAAAAACAGAGTGATGGGAAGGGGTGTGGCATCCAGGGGCGGGGGCTGGGACTCGAGATGGCATCATCAGAACAGCCACTTGGGCTGAGACCCAAATGGACGAAAAGAAGCCAGCTGTGCCCAGAACTCAGGGGTGGTGGCTAGGGGCAGAAGCAAGGCCTCTCTCGTACAACCTAGAAGGGTCCACGGGACCCAGCCCCGGCCTACTTCTTCAGCCTCCTCTCAAGCTGCCCTTCCCATCCTACAGTGGTATGGTGTAAGAGTTCTTTCAGGACTTGAATGCACCCAATTTGTTCAAGCCTGGAGACCTTTATGGTGCTTGGAATAACTGCTTACCCCTCCCTAAGCCAACATGACACATCCTCATTCTCTACATCCCTACTTAAGTTACACTTCTTCCGAGAAGCCTTCCCTGACCACCACCACTTAAGTCTCTGTTGGGTCTACCCAGTTACAGGTTTCCATTATACTCTTTACTGTTCATTTATAGCATTAATCACAGTTGGTAATTATTAACATGTTAATTTATATGTGTTATTTATCTGCCTGATTTCTATCTCTCCCAATAGAGTATAAATGTGTGAGGGCCAGGAACTTGTTTGTTTCACGCCCCTAAAACATAGTACATCTGACACATATACTTCATGGAGAAAAACAATATAACCTGAACATGTGTGAGGTCTAGGGAGACCTCAAAACCCCCACCTGCCCCGATATCCAGTATAAGGAAAATAATTATGGAGTCAAATCTACCCTTCACTTTTACTTGGTTGTACATTTTGCAGAACATTTTTGTGCCCGAGACTTTCATAAAACACTTTAACGTCCACACTTTCATGGTACCCTCAGGAATAACACAAGTATGAGTTCAATAATAACACCAACACCAAATTCCTACCAAGCTAAAAGTTCCATGACAACAGGAATCATCTTAATCTGGTCTTCATTCTGTCCCCAGTAGTACCTAACACAGCATCCAGCAATTACTAGATATTAAAGACATACTGTATCATTGAATGAATGGATGGATGGACAGATAGACGAATATATGAATGGAAGGAGAAAGAGAAAAATGGGGGAAAAGCAAGGAAGAAAAGGCAGTGGGGAGGGAGATGATTGACAGATCAGAGTATAGATGGATGGATGGATAGGATAGGTACTTGATAAATATATACTTGAATGCATGAGTTCATAAATATGAAATTTTAACTCAGAGATGGAAAGCAGTTTCTTCAAGATCACTCATCTCTTAATAGTTTCTTGGCTTTGCTGGGTCTTCAGTTGCGGCATATGGGCTCTTTAGTTGTGGCATGTGAAACCTTAGTTGTGGCATGTGGGTTCTACTTCCCTGACCAGAGTTCGAACCCTGGTCTGCTTGGGGGTATGGAATCTTAACCACTGGACCACCAGGAAAATCCCTCCTGGTTTGTCTTTTATACCTGTATCCTCACTCTCCATGCTCCAAACTCACTGGCTGTCTTTCAGGACCTGAAATTCACCAAACGTTTTTCTAGCTTGGTTACACATACTTTGACATTTTAAGTGTCACCTCCTCCGAGAGGCCTTCTCTAATTTTGCTTTAAATCACGTGCCCTCATTAGGCACTCTCACAGGACTCTACTTTTTCTTGGGCACTGACTGCAGTTTATAACTGTGGGATAATTTGTATCATTTCTATGTCCTTAGCCAGATGATAATCTCCTTAACCTTTCCTTCTTGTATAGTCTTCACACATATGCATAGTGTAATGGGTCTGTGTGCATAGCAGTGATTTAAGTGAACTAATGGATAAATCAAACAAAGGAAAGGGAGTGACTGACTTTCCCCCCTTTATTTAGGAAGCTCTCTAAGGCACAAAACAATAATAAGAATGCGATTACTGGGACTTCCCTGGTTGTCCACCTTGCAATGCAGGAGATGTGGATTTGATTCTTGGTTGGGGAACTAAGACCCCATTTGCTGTAGAGCAACCAAGCCCAAACACCACAACTAGAGCATCTGTGAGCTGCAGTGAAAGATCCCAGGTGCCACAACTGAGACCTGACACAGTCTAGTGAGTGAATAAATAGTTTCGAAAAGAATGTGATTATTAATCATTTCTATTTGAGTGTGCTCTTGACCACTCGTATCTCCCTTGCCTCATTTTTCACCAAGCCTCTACTTCATCTTTGGATTAAGGTTACCTTGTACATTTGTGCCAACTTTGCCCTGCTTTATGCTCTGCTCTTCATTCTGTTCCTCAAACTTGCCAAATATTTCACAGACTTCACACATACTGTTTATCATCACTATTACCATATTACCAGCATCACTACCACCACACAATCACCACCAACATGGCCACCACTACTGTCAACACCATACTCTGGGTAATTTCTATTCTTCATTTGATTATCAGCTTTAATACCACTTTCTCAGAAATTTAATACCACTTTCTCACACCCCAGTGTGTACCCCTTATATGCTTTATCATAACTCTCATCACAACTATAGTTGAATTATATATGTAATTGCTGGTTACTATCTATTTCTGTCAGAATCTAGGCTTTATGAGGGCAGACACAGTGTCTGTCTTATGAATCTTATATCTCCAGCCCTTAGCCTACTGCCTGGAACATAGAAGATGCTCAGTAGATCCATGAAAGATTAATGAAACTTTTATAATGAATGACCTATCTATCCACTTTAGAAAGCATCTGATCCAGTGAGGGCTACATTTCACAAGATGCAGACTTTTTGGACTTTCAACTCCAAAAATGCAACAGTTCTTACAGGCTCCAAGTGCAAATCTGAAAGAGTGTCTAGAGAACCTTCAGTTCTCGGCCAACAAAAGTGCTTGGAATTTTCTCATATTTAAGAGTACTATAGCCCTTGTGCTTCCCAGCATGCAACCGGTGCTTAGAGAACTTCTTGAACCTCTCAGCATGCAACAGCCCATGGGGATCTCCCTCACCCTGCGAGCAGGCAACAGTGCTTGGAGGCCCTAGATTCCAATCTAAAAAAGTGTTTGAGTCAGCAGCAGAACTTAAAACTCTTCCATCTCTGAGAGTTCTATAGCACTTGAGCTTCTGCCAACTCCTAGCACACAACAGTGCTTGGAGACCTGATCTCTCAATGCGCAACAATGCTTAGAGACCTCCCTCGACCTCCCAGAATGCAACAGTGCTTGGAAACACAACTTCCCAGCATGCAATACTTTAAGTGCTTTAAGACCCGACCTCCCAGCATGCAATGGTGCTTGGAGACCTGACCTCCCAGCATGCAGCAGGGCTTGGAGACCCGGCTTCCCAGCATGCAACAGGGCTTGAAGACCCGACCTCCCAGCATGCAACAGGGGTTGAAGTCCAGATCTCCTAACATGCAGTATCCTTGGTCTGTAGACTCTCAACCCTCACCTGAGAGGCCAAAGCAGACGGCTCCAACCCGGAGCAGGAACTCTGCACCTTTGCTGAGCACCATGATGATACAGAGGCACCCCAGGGCCATAACTGCCAAGCCTAGCACTGCTATCACGGCAGCTGCCTGATTCACCTCTGCGAGGAGGGGGAGGGGAAACAGACAACACTGGATGTAGGAAGTGGGCAGAACTCCCCTATAGGCGCTCAGAACCAGGAATATGAAGGAGCCAGGACTAGAGAAGAATTTTCAAGTAGCAGAGCCAATATTTTACTTATACTGTTGAAGGAACCAAGGCTCAGAGAGGGTCAGTTATTTGCCTAGGGTCACAGAGCCAAGAATGGGCAGAGCCAGGATTAGAAGGAGATGGGAACTACCAATTATTATTTATGATCTGGTCACCGTTTGTTTACCAGTGAGGAAACTGAGGCAGTGGGTTGTGTGTGTGTGGGAGACAACAGAGAAGGCAGTATATTATAGTGGGATGATCCAAGTTGGAATTCTCCCTAGCTACTTCCTAGCTGGAAGATTCTGCTAAAGCCACTGAACTTCTCTGAGCCTCACTTTCGTCTTCTAGAAAAATCAAGACAAAAGTCCCTATTTGGTCTGCTGTGAGGATTACAAAGCACCCATGTAATGTGCCCAGTGTACAACTTGGCACAGAGCACTTGGTCCATAGACGTGCCCTGAGAGTATTTTACTATCCTGGGGTGGGGGTGAGGGTGGGTGGCTGGGTGGGCGGGCACAGTGACTTGCCCAAGACCACTTAGCACCAAGATAAGAAAGAAAGGAGTGGAAGGAGTGGAGAGGGTAAGACACCACTGTTTAATGAGGACCTATTATGTGCCAGGCATCATACTGTATGTTTTAGCTGCATCATCTCATTAAATCCTTATAAAGACCAGATAAGGTTGATGACATGATCACAGTTCCTTTACTGGTGAGGATACCAAGGTACTGGGGTGGTGGAGAAACTGTGGTTAGGGTAGAAAGGGTAAAGTCTTTAAGAGTTTCATTGTTTAGTATGTAGCCACTAACCACAGATGGTGTTTTCATTTGAAATGAATTTAAATGGAACAAAAGTGAAAACTCAGTGTCTGAGTCGCACCAGCCACATTTGGTCAGTGGCTGCCATACTAGTTAGTGCAGATTCAGAAACATTTCCATTTTCACAGCATACTTTATAGAAGAGCACTGAGTTGGAGTTGGAATTATTTGGGTTTAAATCGTGCCTCTCTCTGTCACTTCCTGGGAAAATAAACCATTTGTGGGCTTCCGTTTTCTCATCTGGAAGATTAAGATAAAACCCCTGTCCTGCAGAGTCATGGAAAGGGCTGGAAGTCTTATAAATGAAACCCTCAGGGCTGTGTTTAGCATGTGGGAAATCACACTTGTGAGATGTTATCGTACTGCCCACAGAGAGGGGCTGGGACTTGCCCAAAGTAACACAGCATGTGGCAAAGGCGGAGCTGAGGCAGGAACCCTGGACAGAGGGTTCTGAAGAACCACCTCTCCCCAAAGGTGAGACCTCCCAAGGCTTAGGAGCTTGTGCCCGTCCTGCGGCAAAGCAGAGAAGAGCATGATGCTATTGAGAACTCCTCTGGGACTAACATACAAACTACTGTACATAAAGTAGATAACCAACAAGGACTTACTGTCTAGCACAGAGAAGTATAATCAATACCTTCTAATAAATAAGGGAATATCATCTGAAAAAAATAATGGAATCATTTCGCTGTACCCCTGAAACCAACACAATATTGTAAACAAGCTCTATGTCAATTTAAAAAGAAAAGAATTCCTTTGGTGTGGTCAGCACATCCCCTCTGCCGGGTGAAATGGTCTTACCTTTCTTTGTGGTTCTTTGGAAGATGTGTGCATTCTCTCCAGTGGTGAAGAATTTAAAATAAGTGCAATTTGCTTCTGTAGGAGCAGGGGAGAGAAAAAGAGAGGTAATGACATGGAGATCCCTAGTGTAAGATCAGGGCTGGACATTTAGCAAAGCTAACAATAACCCAGAAATATGACATTAGCATCCCTGATAGAGAGAAATGATGTCCAGAAAAGGAAAACCACCTGCTATCACACAGCTATCCAGGAGCTGGGGCTCCAATCCAGAGCTGAAAAGTCCAGATCTGTGGCTGTGAGAGGGCTATTGACCTTTCTGAGCTTCTGACTCTTCCTCTACAAAGTGAGTTAATAGTCTCTTCCCTGACTCTGTCATATGGCTTGTTTAGGGTCAAATGAGATTTGAAACGGATAACCGCTTTATTCAACAGAGCATACCAAGATCCAGGCAGAAGGTTAACACATTCAGAAGAGATTCTCTACCTCAGAAAGGGTTCCCGTCTAGACTACACAAAGAACCCCTGCTGATCAGCAAGAAAAGCGAGGTAACCCAGTAGAAAAATGGGCAAAGGAGATGAATAGTCAGTTCATAGGAGAAGAAGCCCGGATTACTCACAAGAACATAAAGAGATGCTCCATCTCACCGGGGATCAAAGAAATGCAACTTAAATCAGCAGGGAGATGCCACTTTAGATCAATTAGATTGGCAAATATTAAAAGGATAATATTAAGCACTTGGAAGGATAAGAAGGATAAGAGGAAACATCTGGGGGTGTAATAGGTACTGGCCTCTTTTGGAAAGCACTTTGGAGTACTTTATGAAATGAAGCATGTTTATACCCTACAGCCCAGCAATTTCACTTCTGGGTATACATCCAGGAAAAAACCACATGCAGGAAAATACATGTATTGCGTGCTGTTCATTGCAACACTGTTTATAAAAACAGGGAGTCAGAATAATCAACCTAGTGTCCATCTCGATGGGAATAGACAAGTAAATGTGATAGATGCTCCCCAGGCAAGCCTCTGCAGCACACAGTAGCCACGAACTAGAATAACAAAGTAGATTGGAGAGATTTGAGAAACACAGCATTGAGCAAAAAAAAAAAAAAAATCACAAATAGGAAAAAAAATCTAGAGCATGATATCATTTATGTAAATTAAAATACATATATAAAAATAACACTGTATATTTTCCAAGTTAAAATATATATCCAATGCATTAAAGAGATGAACTAGGAAAAATAAATTAAAAAAAAGAATGTAAAATAATGCGCAAGAAAGAACCAGCTAAGGCTGATAATGATTTTGTGACATAAGCTGAAAAGTTATGATTCATCTAACTCTGTGTACTTGAAGTTTAAGGAACCCCACACTTTGGGTGGGGGGGAAGATGCTTTCTAAGTTACATTTTAAAGCCAGAATTTCCCATAGAACACACCTAGAATCAGCTTTCTCATTCCACAGATGGGGAAACTGAGCAGAAGAAGGATGAGAGGGGAGGAGAGAAGTTTTGAATAAGAGGGGGGGAGGAAACAGGAAAGAGGGCAGGTGGTCTTGGGAAGTGGGAAGCAACTTTTCAAATTGAAGAGGGATGCTGAAGGACAAGAGGTAAGCTCCCGAGTCAGGTGAGGTGATGTGGACACTCCACCTGGTACTTGGAGGGAAGGAGAAGGGCATGACGTATCCTGGCTGGAGCAGTGAATCCTGATTCTGCAGCAGCAAGAAGAAGAAGGTGCTTCATGCAGTGGAGCAAAGGGCAAGGATGCCGTCTGTAGTGGTTGGGAGAAACGCGGTCTTCCTCTGCAAGGGAAACGGAAAGTCTCATCTAGAGAGTGAGAGGGCGTGGTACATCTTTCTGAGAGTGTGGGGTATCTGGCCACCCTGTTTTGGCTGCTAATGATTTAGATTTTCTTGTCTCTTATCTCAGAGGCTATGGTACATCTCATTTGGAAAAAGAGTGGGATATGGGTCATCCCTGCTTGGGGATGTCCTTTGATGGGCGATGAGATGGGTGGGATATTTCTGAAACCTTGAAAGCTGGGAGATGTCCTCTGAAGGGTCAGGACTGTGGGCTGATGGGGATGGTCCTTTAAGAAGGTTGAAGCCCTTTCTGATCATTAGGGAGACATCAAGGGGTGTGAAGGACCCCAGAGTATGCAGTTAGGCGGGATGGGACATCCCATCCAGTGCAGTGAGGACCTCTGGGGCATATTTACAGACTAATGAGATGCAGTATATTGTGGTTGTTAAGAACAAGATGACCAGGGTTCAAACCCCATATGACTAGCCTGGGTGCTTAGATGGAGCCATTCATATTTCTTTCTCTCTCTCTCTCTTAAAAAAAAAAAAAAAAAAACTTCAGTTCTTTTCCAATTGCATATACTTAACTTTAATTTTTTTCTTTTTTTGGCTGCATTACAGTGATGTGTGGGATCTTAGTTCCCCAAACAGGGATTGAACCTGTGCCCCCTGCATTGGCAGTGTGGACCACTGGACCACCATGGAAGTCTGGATCCATTTACATACACTTCTTGCTCTTCATTTTGAGGATGATAATAACTACGTATAGGGGTTGTGATGATAATAACTACTTGCAGGGTTGCTATGAGGATTGATAAGTTAATGCAGATGAAATACTTATGACAGAGCCAGGCACTACATAATCATCTAATACATATTTCTGACTTTATCTCTATCAAAACTTTTTATTAGAGCATATTTAATTTACAACATCTAACACTTTTTTTTTCACCAGAGCATCCCATTTCTCAAAAATTTGGGAACATCTGCTTGAGGCTCTGCGGGGTGAGAAACAGCCGTCTGCACGCTGAGTGGGTGGGTATCTCAGAACAAAGGCGTGTGGCATACCATTTTGCTATCAAGGGTGTGTGTAAAGAATCCGCCTGCAATGCAGGAGACCTGGGTTCCATCCCTGGGTCAGGAAGATCCCCCGGAGAAGGGAATGGCAACCCACTCCAGTATTCTGGCCTGGAGAATTCCATGGACAGAGGGGTCTGGCAGGCTACAGTCCATAGGGTTGCAAAGAGTTGAACACATCTCAAGCAACTGAACACACACATGAGATGATAAGACATCCTTTGGAGAGGAAAGAGGGATGTCGTGTGGGCAGTTAAGCATGCGACATCCTAAATGGGCTCTGAGGGGGTGTCAGATAGTTTCCTTGGGTCAGTAGAGGTGGAGTGAGATCTCATCTCCGTTCCCAGGAGGTATAGGGTGTCCCCACTGGTATAAGTTTAGGGCATGGCGTGTCCTGTCTGGGAGAGTGAGAGGTATGGGATAGCTCTCTGGCAGGGCTAGGGGTGAAAGAGCCACTCTGTGGGAAAGTGAGGGCTGTGGGGGTGTCTGGAAGAGACAGCGAGGGGGGCTGGAGTGTCCAGTCTGAGGACACGAGGTGAAAGATCTCCCAGGAAGCAGGAGGGCTGCCCCGGGAGGTGGGAGGTGTCTCCTGAGAGCTCTGTCTTGGTGGACTCGGTAGGAGGGAACAGCAGATTGTACTCTGGGGTAGGCGTCAAGACGGGCTGCCTCCCCAGGGCCTGCGGGGTTGGGCCGCAGGCTGTCTCCAGAGTGGGAAGAGCAAGCTGACATCGGGAACCCAGAGTCTTTCTCTAAGGGAGCAGGCTGTCTCAGGGGGGTGGGGGCGTTTCTGGGGAGACACAGGCTGTCTGAGGCACCAACTGTGTCCAGAGTCACCATCTGGGGCTCGGGCCTCAGGCTGTGATCAGAGACACAAGGTTTCTCTAGGGACACAGGCTCTCTGGGGCCCTCCTGGTGGCTCAGACAGTAAAGAATCTGCCTGCAATCCAGGAGACCCGGGTTGGATCCCTGGGTCAGGGAAGATCCCCTGGAGAAAGGCATGGCAACCCACTCCAGTATTCTTGCCTGGAGCATCCCATGGACAGAGGAGCCTGGTGGGCTACAGTCCATGGGGGTCGCACAGAGTCAGACACAACTATTATCTATCTTTCTATCTATCTTATGGGTTCTCTGGGGGTACAGACTGGTCCAGGGGCACACAAATGTCTGGGATCATGGGTTGTGCTGGGGGTCTGGAGCTTTGGAGGTCCTGGCATAGTCTGGGTCTGGCCTGGAGACCCAGGCTAGTTTGGGGGTACAGACTCCCTCTCTGCAGGGTGTGCTCCTGGGGCAGAGTTACTCCCGGGAGCACAGGCTGAAGTGGGCAGGGTGGGGGGCTCCTTCTGAGGGTGCAAGGTCGCCCTCTCTGGGGCTCGGCTGTCTCGGACAGCGGCCCCTCGGCGGCCTGCGGGGGCCCCAGCCCCCGCGCGGGGCGGGCGGCGGCCTCACCTCCGGGCAGCTCGGCGGGCCCGCAGGTGTCCCTGCCCGCGGGCACGTCCGCCTGCCACAGTCGCTTCGTGCACATCTTCCAGAGGCCCAGGTGCGCCGCGTCGCAGACGGCGCTGCCGTTGTCCCGGTACGTGTTGAGCTCCACCCAGAACTCGGTGCCGACGGCCAGCACGGCCAGCGTGGCGCCCACGGAGGTCAGCAGCAGCGCCAGCTTGATCTTGCCCTCGCGCTCCGGGGTCATCTGGGCCTTGGGCTGCCCGCGAGCCCGCCGCCGGGCCGCGGCACCCCGCCGGCGGTTCTCCTCTTGCAGGAAGAAGTTGGACCACATCATCATCGCGCCTGGCGGGCGGTGGGGCTCCGGGGCCGAGAAGGCAGAGCTGAGGCGGGCTTCTGCGGGGGGAGGGGGGGGGAGGGGGGGAGGGGGCGCGCCTGGGGTCTAGCAGCCGGGGTGAGGGGCTCGGAAAAGGGAAGGTCTGAGTTCCCCCAGGAACCTCAGATGGGGAAGTCGAGGTCACCTCTGGGGCTTAATATACTAGATAATATACTATACCGAGAAAATACTAGATCCTGAACTGAGAAGCCTCTGAGATTCGCGGGGGTTGGGAGGTCGGGTACCCAGAGAAGCTCAGCAAAGAAGATGGGATCAGAGAAAAGCAAAGTTCCCCCAGCCTCAGGGCCAGATCCTGGGTACCCTGGAGCGGGGTTGGGAGGGCTACAGAAGGAGAAACTGAGGGTCAGCGGAAGCTCTGAGGGTCAGCTCTGGGGTCCCCACTGGGAAGAGTCTGTGTTTCCACAGGGAAACTGTATTTCCTGGGGCGGGAGGAAGGATCCGAGCTTCCCCCTAAGGCTCAGAGTTTGGAGTTCTCAGGAAGGGGAGCTGAGGTCCTCGTGTGTGGGGTGGGTGTGGGGGGAGATGCTTCCTTGCTTCCTTTGGGCTCAGAGTCTGAGAAAGAGTTGGGTCCCCTCTGGGGTTCAGAAGAGGAAACACTGGGGTGCAGGGGGCTCCGAAGGGGAGGTCAGAGAGGCAGTAGGACCCCCCCAACTTTCACAGAGAGGGATCAGCAAAGTCCTGGCTGGGGTTCAGAGCAAGGAAGCTGGGGACCTGCTGGAATTCCAGAAAATGGGTGTGGGGGCTTCTACCTGGCCATTCAGAGAGGAGAGCGGAGAAGATCTGCCCAGGGGCTGCGAGGGGACCAGGGCCGAGGGGACCGTGGGGCCCAGAGAAGGGGGCTGAGGGATACCCCCCACCCCGAGACCCGGGAGGAGGACCTGGGGTCCGCACTGGGGCTCAGATGAAGGGGCTGTGGTCCGCACCGCGGCTCAGAAAGTGGGGACCACGTCCTGCCGCGGTTCCAAGGACGGCTGGGGCCCGGAACGGACTGGGTGTCTCTTTGCGATCGCTCGCCTCCCCCTCCCCCGGGCTCCCAGGGCCGGCTGGGCCGGGCCCGCTCCAGGCCGGGCGCCTCCCTCGGGCCTCCCACCCCCGGCTCCCGGGCAGGGACCCCGCTGGCTCTCCTGCCTCCGCGCCGCGCCGCCCCCAGCTCCGCGAGGCCTCCGAACCGCCGGCTCCGCGCGCCGCCGCCCGCCGGCCCGGCAGCTCCGCGCACTCCCGGCCTCGCCCGCATCCGCCGCCCCCTGCACCCTCGCCGGCTATTTCGGGCTCGACCCGTAAATAACACCCGCACCTGTCGCCCGCGCCCGTTGCCATAGGGACCCCGGGTATTTTAAGGGGACGAGGGGCGGGGAGGAGGAAGGCTGCCCGCGGAGGAGGGGCTGGGGGCGGGGTCTCGACCCCAGAGGAGCCCGGAGGGACGTCTGCTTCCTTCAGGGGCGCAGGCGGGAGCTGAGGGTCCGATCTCCTGGGGTGTGTGTGTGTGTGGCGGGGGGGTGGTGTTGGAGGGCGGGAACGGGCGGGGAACCCGGGCCGAGCGCGCCCGCCTGGAAACTCGACTGTTGGGTCTGAGGGAGGAGAAAGCTGCGGCCAGGGTTCTCGGGTCCCTGAAAGAGAAGAAACCTGGGGACTTTGACTCCTGAGGCTGAGAGAAGGGGCCAGGGCTCTGGACCCCCGGGTCTGAGGGAGGAGGGGCTGGGGGTCTGCACTCTGGTTCTGACGGAGGAGGGGCCGGGGGCCCAAATCCCTTGCATGTTGAAGGAAGCACAGCGCCCCACGCTGGGGGCCTCGGCTCCCCAGGAGGGAGAAAGGGCAGGCCTCAGGCAGAAGCTGGTGCCCCGGGCACGGGATCCAGAGCCGCAGTCCTCTTCACCGAGTTTATTAGACGGGGCACCCCTGGGGGACCGTCCATGCAGTTCCGGCTCCCCCGGGGACAGGACGAGACATCCGTGTGGAGTGGCAGCGGGGCCTGATCATCACCCCACTCCCCGCCTCAGCCCCTCGGGGACCGCCCGGTGGGACCCACCTCTCCCCAGCTCCTTCGCCCCTGGCTGGCCGCTCCCGCCGGCCCCGTGCACCCTCACCCTGTCTGTCCACCCTGTGCCACTTCTGTTGGGGCACGCATCGCCCTGGGATGTGATTCCGATTGTGGGCATGTGTCCGAGCCTTCCGCAAGGCTCCAGTGCCAGAGGAACCATCTCACCATCCTCAGCACTGCCCAGCCCAAACTGCGCCCACGGGAAGCCTTAGGAAGTGTGCATGGGTGATCTGAATGAATGAATGAGCAGATGGAAGGGTGAAGGGAGATGGTGACACACAACATCCAATCCCAAGCTAGGGAAGCCCCCCACCCCCCAATTTCAGAGCACACCTCCCCCTGCATCTGATGGATCGCACTGCCTGTTTGTGGATCTGAGCTCCCAGCACTGAGATTGTGCGGCCTGGTGCCTGGAAGGCCTCAGGGACTATTTCTTAAATGAATGAGTGAAGCTTGTTCTTTCCTTCACCTCGCGGGTATTCCCAGGCCTTGGCAGGACCCAGAGGGGAACCCGAGAAGATGCCCGGTGCTGGCGGCAATGTGAGATGGGAGCTGGGCTGGGTGACACCGACCAGTGTCTCCATTCTGAGAAATCGGACACCCTCCTGCAGCACCTCTGCCCTGCCTCTGTGCTCCCCTCCTGCCCCGGTCTCCCCATGGCTCTCAGTCTCGCCTGTGGCCATGGCTCCGTCCTTTCAGCATGCATTTGTCTTTCTCCTGTCTCTCGGACGCAGCCCTTCCTACTTCTTTCACAGAAAGGGTGTGAGCTTTCTTGGGCCGGAAAGCTCTTGACAGTTTCATGCCAAAAGGATGACCTCACCTTCCCTCCACCTCCCCTCTGTGACTCTCTTCCTTCCCCTCACTCAAGCAGGACTCCAGTCCCCCTCACTGCATGGCGATGGCCACGTGTCATCGCGGTCAAAGTCATGTTATCTAACCCATGCTCCATGAATCCTCTCCTGATTCTCAGTAGCATTTGGCTGGTTGCCAGCTTCACAGTCTCTGCCTACTTCATGGTCACTCTTTGCCCCTTTACCTACATCCTCCTTCCTCCCGCCCCCACAGAGATGCCTCCCCCACCCCGAGTCCCTGGCCAGGGTCCTTTCTGTGTCCTCCACACTCATCTCCTAGGTCACCTCATCCAGTCCTGGGGCTTTAAACATGCTGTCTCCTCTCTGCTGACATTTCCAAAACTTAGATTTCCAACCACAACTTCTCCCCCAAGCTTCAGTCTCAAATGTCCAACTGGCTATCTGATACCTAGGCTTGGATGTCTCATAGGCATCTCAGATTGTCTCGTCCCAAGGAGGCTGCTTGGCTCCTCCTGCATAATCCCTTCTCCCCCATGACCCCCTTCCAGGCAGCACAGAACAGCACCACCCAAGCTTCACAGATCCAGTTAAAAGCGTTCCCTTTTCTCTCTCTCTTTGGTTCTTCTTTCCCTCCTCTGTTACACCCAGTTTGCAGCCACCACCATAGACCCTGCCTCCACAATCCCACGCCCTGTTCCTCCACATTAGTCGAGGCCAGCAGCAGCCCCAGCTGGAAAAGGACGACACCCTCTTAACTCCTTCCTTCCACCTTCACTCCTAAATCTCTTCTCAGCACAGCAATGTGGGTCTGTTACTTCGTTCTTAAATAAAAATAGGGGCTGTCATTCTTATGCTCATCCCACTGAATTTAGAGTAAAATTCAGATTTCCTCCCAGAGCTACAAGCCCCCACACGACGGGCCCCCAGACTATGCTTCGGGACCTCAGCCTAATTTGCTCACCCTTCTTCCTCTGCCCTCCATGGTGTCTTCTTGAAAATGGGTGGCTTTCTCAGGGCTCTGCGTCACTGCTTGGCCAGAATGTTTGGTGAGTGCCTTTCCTTCTCACAACCCTTGTTACCTCTGCAGTGGGTTCTTCCTGAGGTTCCTCATCTGAAGACACCATGTCCTGCTTCACTTTTTTTTTTTTTTAGACACATCTTGTGGCTTGTGGGATGTCAGTTCTCTCACCAGGGATTGAGCCCCGGCCACGGCGCTGAAAGCTTGGAATCCTAACCACTGGACCACCAGGGAATTCTCTTTCCTTTTTTCCTTTTCATTTTAGAAACACTTCTCTGTAACTGAGATTCCTTATTGTTTCTTGTGTGTCTCTCCTGTGAGTTCCAGGACAGTAAAAACCCTGGCCATCTGTTCCCTTGAACATTCGCTGCACCTAGACTGGCCTAGAAGAGGTGAGCACTCAATAATGATTTCTTGAATACCAAAACAAATCAAAGAAATGGATCGTCCCTATACCCTAAGCGTGCTTCTGAATCCCCACCTTTCTTTCTGGGCACATCCCCCTGCATCTTTCTCCCTCCATCTCTCTGTGTATGTGTATATGTTTGCTTCTCTGAGACTTCTCTGACCTGACTTGGGCATCGTTGTGCCAGCCCCTCCCCTGCCCCTTTTCCTCTCCTTTCTGGATCACTGTCTGGTGTCTTTTTTTCCTCTGTCCCTGTAACTCACTCAGTTTGGGCCTCTGTTGCCCTGATCTCCCCCACCCCCGCCATCCCTCTGCCTTCTGCTCATGCTCCACCTCTGTCTTGCTGTATGTTTGGCTTTTGGACACTAGAATCCAATACCCCCTAGCCAGCTCTGCTTCCCTTCTCCTCCCGTTTGTGTCTTTTAATGCCACGTCTTCCAGTCCTCTCCATTTATCATCACTACAGTAAGTGCCCCTCTGTCCTGCGAGTTGTATTCCTTTCCCCACATTTCCCAGAATCTCTTTCCAACACTGCCCTCATGGAATTCTTCCATGGTCCCCTCCCACCGGTCTTTCCTGTCCACCACAGGGACCCCAGAGGGAAATTCCTAACACCCAGTTGTGGTCCCATCCCTCATCTGTTCTACGGCTTTCTGCTGCTCCATGTTATCAAGAGAGAAGCTGGTGGAGCCTGGCACCGTTGCCAACCACTTCCCCCTCATCTGTGTTCACGTCTTTCTTCCCACCAGGCTGGGAGCGCCTGGAGGGCAAGGCAGGCTCTGAATCCTCCCTGCTCCCCCTAGTATCACTGAACAGAGAACCTGCCACACAGGGGGTCTTGGGAAATACTTGCTGAGCAAATGAAGAGAAACGCAGTGAGTGCGGTCCCTTCTGTGTCCTCAATGACCTTCAAATCCATCCTCCCACCTTCTCTACCCACCTAGCCCTTTCCCAGCCCAACTGCCATCCTGTCTCATCTATTTCACAGCATCAACATCCTATCCACTCCTTTCCCACGTCCCAGGTGGTTCCTTCTGACACTCACGTCTCATCCTGCTTTTCACCTGCTCCAAACTCTCCTGTGTTTCCCATCACCCTCAGAATAAAGTCCAAACCCACCAGCCTGGAACCCTAGTGCATTTAGACTCTAGCTTCTAGCTGCTTCTCTGGTCTTTCCGCCCACACCTACCCTGACCTTTTGCACCCCAAAAGGAGGAGTCCTGACCCCAGTACATCATGCTCTTTCAATTCCCCCCCACCCTACTTGAGTTATTCTTCTGCCTTGAAAGCCTTCCTCACTCATCCTGTGGAAACCCAGGCTGGGCCTGAGGTTCTCCAGGAAGTTTCCCTGAGGACTGCCCACTCCTGGCACTTGGGCACTCTTTCTCTTCTTCTCTGGTCAGGGTGCCCATCCTGGTCCCTGTTACTGCACCAAAAATCACCCTGCTTGGAGTCTTGTTTTTGACTCCTCCTTGGGAGCAGCTCTGGGGATCCTGATTCTAGCACACTCCCTGGTCCAGAAATGTCAAGGAGTGAATGAATGGCTGAATTAATAAATGAGTGAAACATGAATCTCTAAGTCCTAGTGTTTCTCCTGCCCATAAAGCACCAGGCCTGTGCTTCAGTCTTGTGTAATCATCTGCCCCCTCCCACCAGTGTGAGTGTGAAGGGTCAGTGCCTGTGTTTGATGCTTGTTTCCACGCGTCTCTGCCTCTCACTCTCACCTCTGAGTTTCCGCCTCCCATCGCTCATGTTATGATCCCGTTTAAAGCTACTCCATGGTTCCCCGCTGCCCTTGGGTTAAAATTTAAACTCTTCCCTGGAGAAGAAAATGGCAACCCACTCCAGTATTCTTGCCTGGAGAATCCCATGGACAGAGGGGCCTGGCAAGCTATGCAGTCCATGAAGTCGCAAGAGTTGGACACAACCTAGTGACTAAACCACCACCAATCTTTGCCAGTTTTGGCCACATGAGAAAAAATTCATTTTCTAAGATTCTTTTTCCATAAATATTCTAAAATGAAATTTTAAATATTAAAAAAAGAAATCTAAACCCGACCTAACCTACAAGTCCCTGGGCAGTCTGGCCCTGTCTACATCTCCAGTCTCACCTTGTTCCACCTCCATCTGGCTCAGTACATACATGTTAGCCTTTTCTGGAAGCTCCTCCTGCCCCAGGGCCTTTGCATGTGTTGTTCTCTGGCTAGGACACTTCCCTCCAGCTTCACCTGACTGGCTTCTTGTCATCCTTTCAGTGTTACCTGGGATATCCTTTCCTTTTAAACTGGGTTAGCCTCACTGCTGGAGGATTTTGTAGCACTTCGGGTTTCTCTTTTGCCCCAACTGTAACTTACTGTTGTGTATGCAGTTCTTTGATTAGTGTCTGTCTCATGCACAAGATATAAACTCTGTGAAGACATTGGGGAAGTCTGACTTCCTCCCTTCTGTAGACTCAGCATTCAGCACAATGTTTGGAACTGAAGTACTCAAATAAACAGCTGGTAGTGAATGACCGAGTCTGTCTCCGGGCCTGTTTGTTTCCTCCCCAGCCACCATCCTGGTACATGGCAGGTGTTTTTGAAACCCTTGTGGAATGATGAACGAAGAAGTGAATGAATGCCCATGCCCATCCCACCGCACTGTGCCTCTCTGCATCCCTCTGGTCTTTCTGTCTCTTTATATAGAGCATATATATATATAGTTTGTAGGTATAACTCTATATTCTTGTGTTATGGGCCCCTCTCCAGGAGTTGGGCTGGGCTGGGAGTCCCTCCCTCCGCCCCGCCCCCACATGCACACAGCAAAACATTAAAAAGAAAACGTCTCAAAACTGCAAAAAACACCAAAGCCCTCCCCCCTCCCCCCCAATCCCACAAAAAAATAAAACACAATGCTCGCTCCCAACGGCCCCCTCCCTTCCCTTCCCTTCCCCCTCCCTCAGGGTCCCTGATTCAGAGGGTGGGGGGATGTTCCCCCACACCCAGGTGGGCGGGGGTAGGGCGGGGAGGGGGCGCGGGGGAAGGCCGAGCAGTCTCCAGCGCGCTCACGGGGAAGGAGGGGGGCGCCCCCGACCCCCGGCAGCCTCGTTGCACGCGCGCCCGCGCACGCGCCCCGGACACGCCCCCCTCCGCGCCCCCAGGCGCGCCCCTACACGGGCGTGGTTTTCCTGTTGAGCGTGTTGGTGTTGGAGGCGCCGGCCTCCTTGGCTAGGGTCCCTGGGGCGGGCGCGGCGGGGGCGGGCGGGGCGGGCGCTGGCGCGGCGGGCGGCCCGGTGACTGTGACCGTGACTCCGCCACCCGCCTCCTTGGGGAAGGCGTTGTGCAGCGTGAGGAAGCCGGGCGCCCCCGCGCGGTCCCGCTCCGCTCCCGCCCCGCCGCCGCCGCCGCCCCCCGCGCCCCCCGCGCCCGCGGCCGCCCCGCCGTACGCCCCGCCGCCGGCACCGGCGCTCGCCAGCCCCGCGGCCACGCTGCCCTTGGACGGGTCGCGGCTGAGCGTGTACATGGAGATGTCCGTGGAGGCGAAGCCCGGGCCCCCGGCGCCGCCGGGAGACGCGTCCCGCGACGGCGACGGCTCGCTGGAGCGGGAGCTAGAGCGGGAGCGGCGGCGGTAGCGGAAGCGGTAACTGGGCAGACGGAGGATGGCCGAGGGGCCGCTCCCGCCACTGCCGCCCGCGCCCCCGCCGGCCTTGAGTAGGTCCGAGCGAGACTGGCAGTGCGCCTCGCGGCTGCGCTCGATGTAGATGTTGACGGCCAGCACGCCGATCACCTCGGCCAGGATGAACGACAGCCCGCCGAAGTAGAAGGACCAGCCGTACGAGTAGTGGTTCTTCTTCTCCTCGTCCCGCTTCGGGCCTGGCTCGCCCGCGTTGGCCGAGATGTACACGATCACCCCGATGATGTTGCTCAGGCCTGGGCGGGGACGGTCAGACGGGAGCCTCGAGGCCGTCCCTGGCCCTGCCCCCTCCCCCAACCCCCAAATCTAGGCTCTGCCCTGATGGTCTAGGCTCCGCCCTGCTTTGGCCTAAGTCGCACCCACAATGTTCTAGGCCCTGCCCCCGGCCTAAGCTCCACCCACGATGGCTTAGGCCCCACCCCCTGGCCTAAGCTCCACCCCTGATGATCTAGGCCCCGTCCAGCTCTGGCCTAAGCTTTACCCACGATGGTCTAGGCCCCGCTCCAGAGGGGCCCTACTCTGCCCTGACTTGTCCAGGCCCCGCCCCCTGGCCTAAGCTCCACCCACGAAGGTCTAGGCCCCGCTCCAGATAGGCCCTACCCTGCCTGACTTGTCCAGACCCCGCCCCCTGGCCTAAGCTGCACCCCTGATGGTCTAGTCGTCACCCCACTCTGGTCTAAGCTCCACCCACTATGATCTAGATCCCACCCCAAATGGTCCATATACCATACTGGGCAATTAGGTCCCGCCCCGTGTTGATCTATGCTCGCCCTGACATGGTCCAAGCCCTTCCCAGATGATCTAAATTCCTCCCCAGCTGGCTCAGGCCCCACTTTGCTGCTGCTACTGCCGCTGCTAAATCGCTTCAGTCGTGTCCGACTCTGTGCGACCCCATAGACGGCAGCCCGCCAGGCTCCTCTGTCCCTGGGATTCTCCAGGCAAGAACACTGGAGTGGGTTGCCATTTCCTTCTCCAATGCATGAAAGTGAAAAGTGAAAGTGAAGTCGCTCAGTCGTGTCCGACTCTTCACGACCCCATGGACTGCAGCCCACCAGGCTCCTCCGTCCATGGGATTTTCCAGGCAAGAGTACTGGAGTGGGCTGCCATTGCCTTCTCCCAGGCCCCACCTTAAACGGCCCCAAATCCTGCTTCGGATGGCCCACCATCCCTGCCTAATTCAGGTCCTAGTCTGTTGTTCTAAAGCTCACTCTAGGTGTTCTAAACGCTGCCCTGGTTGGTCCAGGGCCCACCCTAGATGGTTCAGGCTCACCCTTAGTGGTCCAGATCCCTCCAGGAAGACCCAAGCCCTGCCCTAGACAGGCTTAACTCCTGCCCAGATGGTCCAGGCCCTTCCCTGGCTGGCCTAAACTCTGCCCTTGATAAGATGACCCAGGCCCTATGCTGATTGGTCTAACTCCCCCCTAACTTTATAAATCTTGGCCTCACCCTTGGCTCGTTTTAAGTCTGTTAATGGTAATCCCGTTGACTCTCTAGACCCCGACTCTGGTTGATCTGAACTCTTTCACGATTATCATCTATTCTAGGCCTTCCTCTTGGTAGCCTTATTAGAGCAGGAAAGAGGGGGACACAACTTAGGAACTAGACAATCTTCTAGTCTAAGCCCCACCTCCAGCTTGCCAAGTCCCGCCCCCTGAGGATCGCGGCCAGACTCTACCCTAGGCCCAGTTTGTAGTTAGCCCTGACTTTCAAATCCTCCAAGCCACACCCCTGCAGGTCACATCCTTCTCTGAAAGCACCCCTTGCTATTTACGTTGAACCCTCCTCCTCTTCAGGATTCCACCGCTTTGAGAAGACTCTTAAGCTCCGGAATTGCCCAGTACGACTCACGTCGAATAGGAGGGGGGTCTTGCCCCTTTAAGAAGCCCTGCCTCACTACCGAGTTGGCCTGAAACGTTCTCAGGACCGGCCATTTCTTGGATACACCGAAGACCACAAGGTCCGGCCCCCTAGATCAGGCTCCTCCCCATCTGCGTTCAAATCACTTTTTCTCCCTCTCCCGAGGGTCCTCCTGATCCTCTAGACCTCAGTTCAGCCTCAAGCCCCCACCTCTCCCAGGCTCCTCCCCTTCCATCTCCTGGACCGCCGGTTTTGGAATCTGAACTCCTGGAATCCAGGATTACGCGGTAGACACCTGTCTGAGCTGGGCTCATTCCCCGAGAAGACGGCGGGAAGGCTACACCTCCCTCGCCCAGCGGGTGACGGTGGAGCTTGGGATAGAGCCTAGGAAGGCTCCGGGCCCCAGGGAGAGCCCCGGCAGGGTGGCTTTGCAGGCGCGCGCGCGCGCAAACACACACACACACAGGTGCGCGCGCGCAGGTGGGCCGCCCCCTCCCTCTGCCTCTCACCTGCTGCCACGAACAGAATCCCTGCTCCCAGGATGATGTTCCTCTTGGACTTGTAGACGCGGGAGGCCGCCACGCACACGCCCCCGAGCAGCAGCAGGATGGCGCTGAGGATGGGGAAGATGCTGGAGGCCCGGACGACCCCTGGGGAGAGACAGGAGAGGGGTGGGGGGTGGGGTGGGGGAACCAGGGCGTCAGTCACGGCCGCCTGCGCCCCTGGCGCCCCGCGCCTCCTGTGTGCCTTGTCCCCCCGCTGGTTCTCCCATTCCTCCCCTCTGCCCGCGTTCTGGTTCTTCTTATTGTCTCACTTTCTCTCCTCTTTAAGATTTCTCTCTTTCGCGATCTGATGCCCCCCCCCCCCTTTTTCTTCGTCCTTTTCTTTCTTCCTTTGTCGTTCTGCTGGCATATTTTTCCTGCCCTCTAATTTTTCTAACCGCTCTCCCTCTCTTCCACCCCACCCACCCCGCCTCTGAACGCCTCTATTTCCCTTGTGAACCATCTCCCTCTCTTTTTCCTTCTCGCACGCGCGCTCCCTTCCTCTCTTTTGCGCCTTTCCCCCTTTCTCCAGATCCTTCTTTCTATCGCATCTCTAAATCCCGCTCTGCCCCCCACTCCCCGTCCGCCTGCCTTCACCTGTCTCTCCGGGTCCCTCTTCTCTCTTCCCCTGCCCCCTCCATCGCTCCCTGCCTCTTCTCGCCTCCCTTTTCTGCCTGGCTTCATCCGTAGCTCTGGGTCTCTCTACTCTTTCTCCCTTTCTCCTCTCTCTCTCCCTCTCTCTGCAGTCCTTTTCACTCTCCCCCAAACCCCAAGCAACCGGATTCTGCGATTTCTGAGCCCGGCTGAGGCCGCAGCCAATCACAACTCGGGGTTTGCCGCTACCAATCGCACCGCGGGCTTCCCCAGCCAGCTCCCGGGAGTGGCCAGACCGCGCCGCAGATTGCCTCTAGGGCCCAGGGTGCGGTTGGCCAATCCCGGCCTGGAGAGGGACAACCAGTCACTGCCCGGAGTACCCAGGCCGGCATGGCAGCCAATCAGCTCCGGGGATCCCCCCTCTGCCCGGCCCCGAGGTGAGAGGAGGGGGCGGGAGAGGGCCCACTGAGCCAATCTGAGGCCAGAGGATCTCGCTATCTTGACTTGGACTGGCTGACAAGCTCATCTCCGCGCGTCGATCTAAGCGCGGGAGCACAGACCCCTCTCCCCTCCCACGTGCCCGAGCCCAGCAGTCCCCCCAGCTCCGCCCCAGGCCCCCACGTACGGAGCAGATACTCCGCGCTGTCATGGTCGTAATCCGTGTCCTCCGGGAAGTGGTTGATCTTCACGCAGACTCCTCTTTTCAACCCTGGAGGGGAATGGGGGGTGATGGTGGTGGGCACTTAACAGTTGGGGAACCGTGGGTGAGAAAAGACACCCCTCCCCTTTCCTCAAACCCCTTCTCTTTCTGGGCTGATGGGGAGACAGGAAGTACCGGCTCCTGGGCGTGTCTGCGCACCTGGGACAAACTTTCAAACTCTCTGGTCTCAGTTTGCCAACCAGGTTTAAAAAAAAAAAAAAGGAAAAAGGAAAACATCCAACACTCACTAAAAGGCCATAAGGACCTTTGCCCTGTAACCTGGACGGGGACAGTCTCTCCGACCTCTGTTTCCCCCTCTGTAAGAAAGAAGGTGTTGGTTTCAGCAATGTCAAGCCACTCTTCAACTCAAAACCCGTTGAAAACGCACAGGAAAACGGAGAGACGACAGAGGGCCAAGAGGACTCCATTTCCCACGAGGCCCTATGAAGCCTGAGTCCCCGTGGAGGAGAGAGCAGCCCCAGTGGATCACTGGGGTGGTCGTCTCTTCAATCCTGTTTGGGGAGTATGGTGCCCCCTCTTTTGGCAAAAGCCCAGCACCTGCAGTCCTCTGGGAAGAGATGGAGCGGTTGGAACAAGCCGGGGCAAGCTAGGGGTGCGGTATGCCTGCAAGCTAGGGGTGCGGTATGCCTGCAAGCTAGGGGTGCGGTATGCCTGCAAGCTAGGGGTGCGGTATGCCTGCAAGCTAGGGGTGTGGTATGCCTCCAGGGGTTCTGCCATCACAGCCCCCTCCTCCCTCCCAGAACACGCATCCTTACATAGCTGGAGACTGGCATATAAATCAGTAATAGAAACACTTTGTTTCCTCAATTCTCCAGGCACCTTCCCATTTCCAGGCCTCTGCCCAGGGCTTTGGGAACTCTGTTCACATTCTTCTTGGAGAAGAACTTAACCCTTGCAAGAGAACAGTGCCCGGGGCACCTGCTTGCTTGAGGAAGTTTTCCCTCACACAGACCCCTCCCACCCATTCTGGCGGGTAGCCACTCTTTTTTCATTTTTATTTTTTAGCATATATTGGGTTGCTTTATGAGCTGCTTCTTCAGCACTCTGAGAGTTCCTGAACGGGGAGGGCATGGGGTCTGATTCTTTCGTGTGTCTCTAGCATTGCCTGGCACCAAAGGAGACGTCGAGAAATGAGTGTTGAAAGAATTAGATTATAAACCATAAGGATAGCAGAAGGGGAGGTTCAAGGCAGAAGATGACAGGGAAAGAAATGTAGGTAAAGGAAAGGATTGGAAAGGAGGACTACAAGGCAGTGAATAATTCCACTAAGCACTAACATTTGTTAACTGCTTCTGAGGTAGATTAACTCATCCAGAGCTCCCAGGAGACCCATGAAATAGATAATGGTATTGGTGTCGTGCAGTGGCCGAACGTTAAGAACTGGAGTCGCGCTGTTTGATAATGAAGCCTGAATCCATCATGTCCTTACACCACATCCTCATTGGCCTTACTTGGACCAGTTTGCTTCGGTTCCTTTTCCTATAACATGGGGGATACTAGGATGCACCTCCCAGATTGTTACAAGGGTTGAATCCAAGTACAGAGACTTAACACTTTGCTGGGAACACAATTGAGTGTTCCGTTGATACCACGTCATACACCTGTTGTCCAGATGAGGAAATAGAGGCATACAAAGGGTTCATTGATTCACAGCTGATGGGTGGTGTAAGCAGAATTCAAACACACAGCAGTTTGCTGCCACTGGAATCTAAGCCTGTAGGTGTCCCAACACCAAGAACAATGCCTAGAGAATTGGAAATGCTTGATGTTTGTATATAAGAATGATTGAATGGGCAAGAAGCACATGAAAAGATGGTCCGTATCACTAATCATTAGGGAAATGTAAGTGAAAACAACAATGAAATACTATCTCATAGATATGAGATGCCATCCCATTCAGATGGCTACTATACACAAACAATACAAAACAAAATAACCAGTGTTGGTGAGGATGGGGAGAAATTGGAACCTGTCTGCACTGTTGATGGGAAAGTAAACTGGTTCGGTCACTATGGACAATAGGATGGAGGTTCCTCAAAAAATTAAAAACAAAATTACTATGAAAGTGAAAATGAAATCACTCAGTCTTTTTGACCCTGTGGTCTTTAGCCCTCCAGGCCCCTCTGTCCATGGGATTTTCCAGGCAAGAATACTGGAGTGGATTGCCATTTTCTTCTCCAGGGGATCTTTCCAACCCAGGGATCGAACTCAGGTCTCCCACATTTTGGGCAGACTCTTTACCCTCTGAGCCACCAGGGAATCCGATAATTCTGTTTTAGGTTTTGGTTTATCTGGCCAGGAGGCATGTGGAATCTTAGCTGCAATCCCACCTCTGGGTATATAGGAAAAGAATTGTGAGCAACGTCTCTAAGAAATATACAAATATATCCATTTTTGTAGCAGCATTATTCACAACAGCCAAAAGCAACCTAAGTGTCCATCAACACATGAGCCAATAAACAGTGTGGCATATAGATAGAACGGAATATTATCCAGCCTTTTAAAAACAACGGAATTCTGACACATGCCACAACCTGGATGAACCTTGAAGACATGCAAAGTGTAATAAGTCAGTCACACAAATACAAACACTGTGTGATTCCACTCATATGAGGTGTCTAAAGCAGTCAAATTCATAGAGACAGAAGGAATGATGGTTGCCAGGGGCTGGGAGTGGGGAAGAATGGGTAGAGTTTCAATTCTGCACAATGAAGTGTTTTGGAGCCTGGTACACAATGTAAATATACTTAACACTGCTGAACTGTGCTTTTAAAATGGGTTAAGATGATATATTTTATGCTATGTGCATTTTACTACACTTAAAAAAAAAGCAGTTGAATGAATGAATGAAGATACATCTTAGGGGAGCAAATGCTTACCCAACAGCACATCCACTGTGGTGTGGTAGGTGGGTTCAAGTTCTCTCTTTCTTGAGTGGGATCATAGTACTTTTCTCAAAACATGAATGATAATTCAATGAGATTGAGCATGGAAAGTAGACGGCATGCAGACTCTCTCCACAGACTAGTCATGCTGGAAGTAATAATAACTAGTACTTTGTTGTTATTTAATCACTAAGTCATGTCTGACTCTTTGCGACCCCATGGACTGTACCCACCAGGCTCCTCTGTCCCAGGGACTTCCCAGGCAAGAATACTGGAGTGGGTTTCCATTCCCTTCTCCAGGGGATATTCCTGACCCAGGGATGGAACCTGTGTCTCCTGCATTACAGGTGGATTCTTAAACCACTGAATCACCTGGGAAGTCCACTTAACTAGAATAAAACTTACTGATGGCTAACCACACACCAAACACCACTCCAAACATTTGACAGGTGTTAACACTCTCAGAAGAGGATTGGATGGCATCACTGATTCAACAGACTTGAACTTGGGCAAACTCTGAGAGATGGTGAGAGATGGGGAGGCCTGGCATGCTGCAGTCCATTGGGTCATAAAGGTTCATACACAGCTTGGCGACTGAACAATACCCTCAGCATGGATGACCAACCCTAGGGATACTAGGAACCGAGGCTTAAAGCTGAACAAGTTGCTTAATCCCATGTAGATGTTAAATCATGAGGAGGACAGATTGGACCTCAGAGGTGAGCTTTTTGTTTGTTTGGGCTGCACTGTGCAGCTTGTGGGATCTTAGTTCCCGGACCAGGGATTGAACCCGTGTTGGAAGCATGGAGTCCTAACCACTGCACTGCCAGGGAATTCCCAGAAGCGAGCATCTTTAGGGAAGTAGAGCACAGTGGTCATGGTAGCCACAAGCTTGGGCTTTGAAAGTGTATTCTCTGGCTCCGCATACCAGGACAGTCACTTCCAAGCTGTGTGGCTTTGGGGTTTTGAATATCTCTGAGCTTCAGCTTCCTGGCTTGGAAAATGAGGATGGTGATATGACCAGATAAGGTTTGATAAGTGTTCACTCCGTGTATGTGTGGGGCTTCCCACGTGGCGCCACGGTTAAAGAACTGCCTGCCAATGCAGGAGACGTAAGAGATGCAGGTTCGATCCCTGAGTCGGGAAGATTCCTCTGGAGGAGGGCAAGGCAGCTCACTGCAGTATCCTTGCCTGGAGAATCCCATGAAAAGAGGAGCCTGGCGGGCTACAGTTGACCAGGTCGCAGAGTCGGACACACTAAAGCGACTTAGCATGCACATGCTGTGAAACAGGAGAGTTAAAGAGCAGACACCTGGGGGTTATGCGGCTTGCCTCTGCGTATTATCCAACCGCCTGGGCTGGGAGCTCTGCATGCGCAGGGATGGTGGTGATGCAAACCGGCGCATCCCAGAGGGCCCGCAGAGCACAGACCCGGGCAGGCTGGGGGTGAAGGCGTGCGCACCGTGGCGAGGACCCGTGAGGACGTGCTCACTGCCCCTCGCCTGTTGGGTGGCCCTGTAGCTGACTCACTTCCCCTTTCTGGCCATCAGCTTCCTGCTCTGACAAACTCTCGTGATAATAATACCTTCCCTCCTGGAGCAATTGGGAGGATTCAATGAGATAATAAGGCCTGCAAAGTGCTGAGCACGGGGGCTTTAAATAGGCTGCTAGAGTAAATTGGGCTGTAGGTCCAAACTCTGGGCGCTGAGATTCCTTCCTGAGAAGGGGGCTAGACCCATCTGAATGCCCCCAGCCCCGGAAGGTTGGTTCTGAAAGGTGGCAGTTGAAGTGTGAGCCTAAAATATGCATCAGATTTCAGATTTATTATGAAGAAAAAAGTATCATATTTCATTAATATTTGTTATATTGCTCACATACTAAAATAACATTTTGGCTATGCTTGGTTAAATAAAATCAATTACTAACCTTTATATTAATATATTATATTGTAAAATTGCATTTATTAAATTAGATTCATTGAACCTTCCCTTTGTACTTGTTTTAACGTCACTTATTGTTGTTGTTTAATCACTCACTCAGTCGTGGCCGACTTTTTGCGACCCCGTGGACTGTAGGCCTCCAGGATCCTCTGTCTGTGGGCTTCTCCAGGCAAGAATACTAGAGTGTGTTGCCATTTCCTTCTCTAGAGGATTTTCCCAACCCAGGGACTGAACCCATGTCTCCTACATTGGCAGGCAGATTCTTTACCTCTGGACCACTAGGGAAGCCCTTTAATGTCGCTAGTAGAAAGCTACAGTCCATGGGGTGGCAAAGAGTCAGACAGGACTGAGCGAGTCAGCAAAGCACACAGCACAGAAACGTTTAAGGTACAGAGGCAGCTTGTGTGACGTTTCTGTTGGGCAGTGCTTGTTGAGGGATGGGACTTCTGCATTATCAAGGAGGGGAGATTCAGAGATGGGTCACCCAAATTCCTAATAATAAGAACAGAATAGAAGCTACACTGTCTAGCCTTTACGCTGGGTCTACTGGCCTCCTGAGTGCTTTACATGTAATAACTCATGGGGTTCCCTCCATAGCCCTGTAGGTTAGGAGTTATAATAACGCCCATTTCACCGATGGTGAAAAGCACAGAGACGTTGAACATGTGGCTTAAGGTCACATTTCCGTGCCTGGCAGGCAGGAAGTAACCCAATGAGTTCTGTTCCAGAGTCCGGGTCTCCATCACCACTTCCTACTGCATTTCTCAGAGACACTTTGAAGGAGACAGGATGAGCCCCAAGAATTCCCCTGGGGACACAGCACCTTCAGGGAACCGCAGCCCCGGGGGGCCAGTTTCCACAATCCCGGATCCCTGGATAGGATGGAGGCTGGTGGATGTGCTGACTTAGGAAACAAACCAGATCCAGACTCCAGTGCGGACTCGATGGCCTGTTAGCTGTGTGACCTCGGGAAAGTTGATTCCCTTCTCTGAGCCTTAAGCTTTCATTTTTGGAGATGGGGGTAACACAGTGCACAGGGTTACTGTGAGAATCCAGTGACACACGAATGGTGATTAAGTAACAATAAAGCCGACCTGCCTTGAACCCATCCTTAAGTCATTTCCCTTGTCTCTGGGGACCCCACCTAGCCCGTTATTTCCCCCCAACCTCTGTGGTCTCTCCTTTCTTAGCTCACTTTGCTGGCTCTTCTCATCTGTCTGACTGTCTTTGAATACTGGACTAGCTCAGTCGCTGGCCCTTCAACTAATTTGTGTGTTTGTTTCTGTCTCTGCTCATCCATCCTCATGCCATGACCCTCCGCGCCCCCCCCCCCCAGCCCAGACGTCCCCCTGAACTCTGGCCTCATACATCTTATCACTAATGTCTTAGATCAGGGGGTTAGCAAAATACGGCCCAACGGCCAAACCCAGCGAAGAGTAGGTTTTACTTATTTAAAAAAAAAAATGATTGAAAAACTGTCAAGGAAGACTCTCTCGTGGTATGAGAAAATGATATAAAATTCAAATGTCAGTGCCCGCAAAGGAAGTTTAATTGGAACCCAGCCACGCTCATCCACTCACGCATTGTCTCTGGTTGTTTTTAGGAGTAGCGGCGACAGAGATCACACGCCCCACAAAGCCTACAAGATTGACGGTGCGATGTTTTGTGGGTCCTCTCCCATGCAGACTTCTATCTTAGACATTATCACCAGCAGGCACCCTCAATTTAACATTTCCCAAACTGAGCTCGTGATAGCCCTCCCTACGATAAATTAGGGCTTCCCTGGCGGCTCAGGCGGTAAAGAATCTGCCTACCAATGTGGGAGACACAGGTTCGAACCCTGGGTCCTGAAGATCCCCTGGAGAAGGGAATGACTACCCACTCCAGCATTATTGCCTGGAGAATCCCGTGGACAGAGGAGCCTGGCGGGCTACAGACCATGGGGTCATAAAGAGTTGGGCACGACTGAGCCACTAAACAACTGAGAGAAAGTAAGACAAATACATAAAATACCAGCTGTTCCAGCTGATAAATACCCCCCGCCTCCACCCCGACCACATTCTCCGGGGCTCAGGACACAGACTTCGAGCAGTGACTCTCACTAGAGGCAATTTTATTCTCAGTCTAGAAACAGTTGGTGGTTTTGGTGGCCACGCTGATGCAGGCTTCTGGTCTTTGGAGGTAGAGCCCAGAAATACGGCTGAACCTCCTACAACACAGAGGACCTTCCTTCCATCACCGCCCCCCACCACCACCGGCCACTGCAACGCGGAATTATCCAACCCCCAAAAGGTCAACGAGGCTGAGGCTGGAAAACCCTGCTCTCAAGACATCCAGACTCCTTTCTCTCGTATCCTGCCACTGCCCCCATCAGCAGTTCCTGCCTGCCCACTGTAGCTGCAGAAGGTGCTCTCAATTCCACCCCGGATAAGCCTCCTCCTGTCTTCCCCTTTCCCTCCTGCCTCCCTCTCAGAGACACAGCACAGCGATCCCCTTAACCTTTCAGCCAGCTCCTGTCACTCCTCTGCTCAGGAGCCGGCGATGGGAAAAGCAGATCACATCCCAGGACCTGAAAGTTCATGCACCTTGCCGGCACCTCCTACGACGTTCCTCCCGCACCAGCTCTGCCCTGGCTGGGTGGGCCTCCCCTCGGTCAGACAGGAGGCACATTCCCATTGACGAGCCACGTTTCTACAGCCTGAAGCCTTTCCCTCCAGAAGCCACGTGGCTCCATCTCTGGGTCCATTCAGCCCACCCCTCGGATGTCACCGGCTCAGCCTCCTTTATCTCCAGTTTCTGCAGCTTCACACTCTTGCCCCTAACACTTCCCATCCCCTCCTTTGCTCTTTTTCTTCCTTAGCACTCAGCTCCATCTAACACCCTAGATGTTGTATTTACTCATCTCTCTTATCATCTGTCTCCCCTTCTAGAATATAAGACACATAAAAACAGGGATCTCGGTGGTTGCTGTTTCTCCTTGCACTGAAGCTTTAGCTCCAGTATCAAGAACGGTGCCTGGCACATAGTAGAAACTCAATAAACAGTGTTTTTGAAGGAGGGGATGAAGACATGGAAATACTATGATTCCCAGTACATCGTCCTGGGGGTTCCAAGAGGCAACTCCCCACACACGGCTCTGTGCCTGATGCCCGGTCAGACCAGGGAATGAAGATGAAGTCAGATTCCCACACGAGGAAGAGAGTAACACCATGGGAAAATTGGATGGGTATGAGGCAATAGGGAGCACAGATGACTGGGGAAAAGGAGACCCACACGCATGGTCTGAAGAAGCAGCAGCAACTCGGATCTGGCTGACCAGGGCTGCTGGACAATGCCAGCCCCATGTTACCAGGTCTTCCACTAGTTCAAAAGAAGCTGGAAATCAGATCTCAGTGTGCAGTCTCCCTATTTTTAAATGTTGGCAACCAATTCTGATTGTGGTTTCGGTTTTAAACGCTCTGCACGCCAGACAAAGCATATCTGTAAATCCCATCCTTCAGAGTTCTCTTGGCTCTGCCCCCAGCCACAGCTGGGTGACCTTGGGCGAGTGACTTAACCTCTCTGAACCTCAGTTTCCTCATCTCCAACTGGAGGATGGTATCCCGCCCCTGCCAGGGGATTAAATAAGATAATAACATTCCTGGCTTATTGAGACTGTCAAGCAAAACAGAGGAGGAAACGTTGGGGAAAAGAGAAGGAATAAGAAAAAAAAGAAGTGATGGATTGTGATCTCTGGGGCCCAGTAGGGCAAAATTGGGGATCGGCTGGTTCCTTCAGACCAGGGCTGGTGAGGCTGGGGGAGATGAGCAGATAGTGGCCCCATGGGGAGGGGGGACCAATGCACAAGAGGACTGGGACTCAGGTGTCCTGCTCCCCAGCCCAGCACCTCCATGCCATTGGAAAGAAATGGCAAAGCTGAGAGTGGGATGGAGGGGTTGCTAAGAGGAAGAGGGCTGGCCCCGTGGGGAAGTCGGGGGAGATGGGAGGCAGGGGGAACTGGCTGGGAGGGAGGCTGCAAGAGGGAGACAGCAGGACCAGGGAAAGAGCGCAGATGGAGACTGCAAGAGGCAGTGGCCTCCGCAGCAAGAAGCGGCCAAAGGGAGGCTGAGTGGACGGAAGGGGAAGCAGAGCCTGGGAAAGGGTCTGGAAGGACAAGGACCAGGGGCGGAGGCGGGGAGAGAAAGCCAGGACAAGACTCCCGGAAGACAAGCCCCCAAAAGCAAAGAGGAGGGGACCATGAGTTCCGGTCTGATGGGGCTAGGGGACGAACAGCCCACATGGGGCCAGAGGGTCAAAGGGGCTGAGGAAGGCGCTGGAAACGGGGTCATCGGAGGTCGGGGGTGGGGGGGCTCAGAGCCAGGACTCGGGGAGGGACGATGCCATGGGCAAGGAGGAGCAGCCTGGAGATCAGGGGTGAGTGGGCAGGAGGGCGGAAGGCAGAGGATGCCAGCGTTGGGGTCCAGGCTGAGGGTGTCCCCTGGTAGAGGGAGGCCGGACCCCCGGAGGGGTGGGAGGGAGAGAGGAGGGGGCTCTTTCTCCGCGAAGGGAGGGGAGAGGATAAGGACCAAGGGGCGCTGCTGAGTGATGGAGAGGCGAGCTGGGGAGGGGATTCAGGAGAGGGTCAGGACCCAGAGAAGCGTGAGAAGGGTGGAGGCCGCGGGAGACCCGGGAGATCCCCGGGGCGGGGACGCGGGGCCCTACCTTCCAGGCAGCAGATCCTCCAGAGGCCCGAGTGCGTGAGGCCGCCGGGGTCCTTCTTCTCCGCGGCGCCGCCGCCCCCGCGCTGGGGGGGCCCGTCGTCGCCGCCGGCGCCCGCCGTGAGGTTGGTGGTGTTGCAGATGAAGGCGCGCGTGTAGAGCCAGTAGTCCGTGCTGATGGCGATGGTCATGAGACCGAAGGCCGCGAAGGCGCCCACCGTCGTCAGCAGCACCTGCACTCCCTTCTCGCACCAGAGGCCCCGCTCCTCGTTCCAGCGCTTCAGCGACTCCAGCTTGACCAGGGGCAGCCGGGGGGCCGCGGGCCACCACCGGGGCAGCGGGGGCGGGGCCGTGCCGGCGGCTGGGGGGGTCACAGCGCAGGCAGAAGTGGGGGGCCCCCCGGGGGCGGAGGGCCGGGGAGAGGGGGGTGGCTGGGGAGGGGGCCGGCGAGGAGGAGGCTGCAGGCCGGGACGGGGTCAGAGGGCCGCCATGGTCGCCTGCGGGTAGAGGGCAGGGGTAAGGCGAGAGAAGGATTAGACAGGCCGGCTCGCCTGGATACCTGGATACCGTTCCTGCACCCCTCCCCACGCTGAAAAAAAAAAAATACCCCTACTGTTTCCTAGGTTGAAGAAACGCCTTCCATGATGCTTACCTCTGCCTCCCTCGCTCTGAAAAACATTTCCCTGTGTCCAAGAAAGTCTTCCCACTAACCTCTTTCTGAGAAGAAGCCACCCCCCATCCCTGCATCCCTGCCAGTGGGTAGGACACTTTTCCAGGCCCCCCCTGACTCCGCCCCCTGGCCTCACTGCCCCTGCCAACACACACAGGGAAACCGTCCCTCACTCCCAGCCCCCAGAGCCTCCTCCTCCCAAGGAACCCCTGTCCTGCTCCTCATTTCTTACAAAATGTTCTCGTAACGTTCTCCCCCTTCCCTATCTTCCCCTGCAAGGCCCACCTCTTCACCTACCACGGCCTATACTTAGGAAAAAGAAATCTCCCAATCTCTCTGTAGCTGGAGAAAAAAAAAAAAAAAAAGCCAAGAACACGACAGAACCTAAATCTTCCCAACTAATCCTCACTGTTTGCACAACTCAGAAAAACACAGCTACCACCACCTCACCTCCACAGTCTTCTCTGTATGGGAATCTCCCCTACCCCCACCCCACTCCCAGCCCCAGGACCCAGTCTCTGGACCAGGGTTCTCAACCTTGATGGCACCTTGAAACCACCAGAGGACCTTGAAAGACACTGCTGCTTGAGAAACTCTGATTTCACCGGTCTGGGGTGTATGTAGCCCTGAGCATCTAGGTTTTTAGAAGCTCCCCAGGGGATTCTTTTAAACAATCCAACAGTGTTGGACTCTCTGGTTTAGAAGAATGGCCCGCATCTCCAAGACATCCCCTCTAACTGCCCCCACCTGACGCCTTGGACCACGCTTCCATCCCCTACCGTGTCTTGGACTCAAGGAAAACTCCCCCACTCTCTTGTTTCCTTATGGGAGTCTTCCGAAACGGATTCAACTTAGACAAACTCATCATAGCCATCGCTTTCTCCTCCATTAAGAAAAATTTCCTCCGTGAGTTGCATGGCATTTTCTACTCACAGGAATCCCTTTCTCCAGACCCCAAACTCCTCTCCATTCAGAAATCTGCCAAGCTCGGACCTGTGAACTCTCAGCGGTGGAAGGAAATCCCTCCGCCCCTGCCGAGCATCCCCCCACCCTATTCCCCTGCCCCCCCTCACCAGCTCCCCACTGCCCCCATGCCCCGTCTGTCACCCACGAGGATAAGCCCCCTCCATCGACTCCAGATCTCCCCAGCTCACTTTGACCCCCCACTCTCTCTTGAACTTACAAGAACCTCCTCCCCCCACCTCTAGCCCGACTTTCACATCATGAAGAATCAATCCCATAAACTCCTGCCATCCTGCTCCACTCACTCTGGCTCCCAACATCTCTTCTGCTCAAGAGAATCCCCTTCATGGCTCTTCACCAGCCCCCCCCCAAATCCCCTTCTTGGGAACACCCCCAGACCTCCCCCTACTCTTTCACCGGTGCAGCAACATCCGTTGTACATTAATTTTTCTTCCAAATTTAAAAAGCTCCCCTCCACAGATAGTGTCCCTCAGAAAAATCTGATCCCCAAGATTACAACTCTTTCAAGCAGGAATAATTTCCCACTCAGCACCCCCCAAGTGTCCGTTCACTTTCCTCTCCCGCAGCACCCCACCACCATGCCCCCCCCCAGCCCTGCTTCTTCCATCCCATTCCAGGCATGCATCCCTTACCTGCTCCCACCACTCACTTTCCCACACTTCTTCCCCCAAACCCCCTATTCCAGTTAAGAACCTGGAAACCTTAGGGGAGGGGGTGGAAAAAAACCAACCCCATACTGGGTCCCATATCAGGGTGACCTTGGCCTCTTCCGCCCCCATCAGCTGGCCCTCACTGGGTCTGCTCCAAGGAGGGGTGTTGGAAAGGTTGTCTATGGGGGGTGTCTCCATGGCAACTGGGCCTAGTGCCCCACACGTGTGTTCTCTCCTCCCCTCCACTCCTGCCTGCCCACGCACGGCCCCTGGCCCAGCCCGATTCATCAGTGCCCTGGACGCTGACATCCTCAGACCACCTCCCCACTACTTCTCCTCACTTCTGGACCCTTCCCCTCTCTCCTCTCCAGAAAGATGCTGAGTTTACCCTCCTGTCCGTCTCTCGGCCTCTTCTCTCCGCGTCTGTGCCCCTCACCACAGGCAGCATCACCTCCACTGTCCTAGCAAATTCCTGCCTCCACCTGGGGTGAGGCTGTGACCCCGGGGTGTACCCCTGCCCCTGCGGGGCCCCCTAAAGCCCCCATCCCCAGGATAAGGAAAGGATGGAAAGAGAAGGCCACTGAGCGAAATTCTCCATCAAATCAAGATCGGAAGATCTTTCCATTTTGTCGATTTGGGGGGCAATTTGCTTGGTTTTAGGGGTTCTTCCTTTAGTCCCCCTGTCCGCGGCAGCAAAGGAGGGAGCAGGGGACCCCCCAATTCGAAAGCTCCGGTATATGAGAGGGGTCATCTTCCCCTCTCCCTCGGAAGGGGACCAGCTCCTTTCTCCAGAATTGGGGGGGTCACAGAGCCTTCCTTCTACACATCCACCCACCTCCGATTAATAAAAAGATCTGTCTCACCTCTGTTAACGATAGGTCAACTCTCCGATGCACTGGGGAGGGGACGCTGAGCCCTCTTGTCGGCAACCCCCCCAGAACAGCCCTTGGGGCTCCCAATTCTCACTGCTCCCCCTCCCCCAGCAGCGAGGGACCCAGGCGTCCGACCTGGTCGGGGGCGGTGATGAGGAGGTGGACAGGGGGGAATGGGGGTGTTGAGCTGGGAGGGGAAGCTGGGGGGCAGCTCTGAGCTCGGGCCCCCGAGGGAGAGGGGGTCGGGATGGGGAAAAAAAAAAAGGTGAGGAGACAATTTGGTTCTCGTGTCGCCGGGTAAAGTGCGGAGCTGGAGGACGAGAGAGGGAAGGAGGAGGGAGGGGGGAGGGGAGCCGCCGAGGATGGGGGAGCCACGGAGAGGAGATGGAGGGGGGGAGGGAAGTGATGGGGGGGCAGGGTCTGCGTGGCAGGGGGAAGCTGGGGAAGAAGAGAGAGACCCAGAGAGGGAGGCAGAGAGACGGAGCCAGGAGAAGCGGAAAGAGAGAGACCCGGAGTCGGGGAAACAGAAATGGGGGAGGGAGAAAATTGGGGGAGGCAGCGGCTGGTAGCAGAAGGAAGTTGGAGCGGGAGACACACACACACAGAGCGAAATACTCAGAGAGAGAAGGGGACAGAGGCAGAGACGGAAAGCGAGAAAGCCAGAGACGGGGGAGAGATGGGGGTGGGGAAAGATTTTGGCGAGGGAGAGGATGGGGGGTCAGGATCTGGGTAGCAGGAGGAAAGAAGAGACAGAGAGAGTCATCCAGAGAGGGGGAGGAGAGACAGATGGGGGGAGACAGACAGAGAGAGACTGAGAGCATGGGGGAGAGAGAGGGGGAGAGGAGGGGAGAGATGAGGCAGGGAGAGAAATTGGGGCTGGGGGCAACGGTCCCAATAGAGAGAAGAACGCTAGAGACAGAGAGGAGAGAGAGAACGCGAAAGAAATTTAGGCAGGCGGGAGCTGAGTGGCAGAAAGTGCCTGGAGACAGAAAGGCAGGTGCAGAGGGGAAGAGAGAGACCCAGAGAGGGAGACAGATGGGGACAGACTGGGGCTGGGGGAGCGAGAGATCCAGAGAACGAGAGACAGAGGTAGAGACGGCAGAGGCATCCAAAAGAAGCCGGAGGAAAATAGAGGGGCCAGGCTCCGGCCAACGGAGCAGGTCAGAGAGAAAGGATCCCCCTGCCCCCGCCCCCGCCCGCGGCCCCAGCCTCCGCTCCCTACCCCCATCCCCATTTCAAAGCCACCACCCCACCCCCACTAGCCTCCATCTCTCCACAGCATCGCTTGCCGCCGCCACCGCCTCTTCCTGTCGTCATAGCAACAGGATCCAGGCGCCCAGCCAAGGCTGGCAGCAGCGGCCGGAAATGAGGGGAGGGCCTTTTAAAAAGGACCCCAGGAGCTCTCCCCTTTCCCCAAATCCAAGGAAAAGCTCCACCTCCCCGAGTCTCCCCACCATTCACCCCCCACCAAGTGGCAAGGGTAAAGAGCCATTGAAAATAAAATTATATTCAATTTGCCAGGATAGGAAGCCTTTTGAGTTTCACCAATATTTTTTTTTTCTTCTTACCCCCTACCCACCCCTAGTTCAAAGAGTTAGATTCGTCCCAAGATAGGGATGGGAGTGAGGAGAAAAGTAGGATGTATGAAGCTTGAGTGGAAATAAGTTTTAAAGAAGTCTGTCTGGGGTTGGGTTGGAGTGCTATGTAACAGTTTTGAGATGTGTGGATTTGCAAGTTCTAGAACTAGCCAGTGGGTAGAAGGTGGGGCAACTCCAGGTAGAAAATCTGAGATGAGAGTCAGAAAGTTTGGTTTGGGGATTCAAACCTCAGAGCTGCCTGTAGCCACTGTGTGACCTTGGGCAAGACGCTTCCTCTCTTCTAGACTCAGTTATAATGGGAGCAAAAACTCGCCTGCAATTACACAGGAACACCAGTGAGAAAAGGTCTCTATGGGCTGCTCTAGGCAAGCAGTGTTTCAAGACTGTGTGTTCAGGAAAATGGAACCAAAAGCTAAAAGATCTTGTTTGTAGATATTTTGATGATGTCTCATTCTGACTGGTGTGAGGTGATACCTCATTGTAGTTTTGATCTGCCTGTCTCTAAAAATTAGTAAAGTTGAGCGTTTTTTCATGTGCCTCTTGAATGTCTTCTTTGGAGAAATGTCAATTTAGATGGGAGCAAGGAGATCCAACCAGTCCATTCTAAAGGAGATCAGTCCTGGGTGTTCATTGGAAGAACTGATGCTGAAGCTGAAACTCCAATACTTTGGCCACCTGATGCGAAGAGCTGACTCATTGGAAAAGACCCTGATGCTGGGAAAGATTGAGGACAGGAGGAGAAGGGGACGATAGAGGATGAGATGGTTGGATGGCATCACCGACTTGATGGACATGGGTTTGGGTGAACTCCAGGAGTTGGTGATGGACAGGGAGGCCTGGCGTGCTGCGGTTCATGGGGGTCACAAAGAGTCGGACACGGACACCACTGAGCGACTGAACTGAACTGAAGTTCCAAAAGGGAGGGGATATATGTGTACATATAGCTGAGTCACTTTTTTGTACTGCAGAAATTAACACAACACTGAAAAGCAACAATACCCCAATTAAGAAAACCAAACAAAACCTCAGAAACTAAAAGCTGCCCTAGCCACAGACTTGGGCTAGCGAGTTTGCATACTGTCCCATGGAATCCTTGCTGAGTCCTTGCAACATGGGCGCGGATGTTCCCATATCGAAGATAAACAAACCGAGGCTTGGAGATGTGCAGTGATTTTCCCACGATCACCCAGGAAATACAAAGTCAGGTCTGGAGATGAAGCAGCCTCTTTGCAGGGAGTTGCTGTGACTGGTCAGCAAAAGGTGATGAACTTCAGAGCCGCTTACCCATTCCTGTGTCTCTTCCTGGGTCAGCTCCTCCCTGCCGTGGGGTGTGGGGGCACTGGCAGAAGACAGAGAAACCCTGTGCTCCCCACACATCCGACTACCTCCCCCCAGCAGCATCTCAGATGTCCACTGGAATTTCACAGGTAAGTTTACTGAATCCTCACCGTGACCCACAGGAGAAAGGGGTATTAGAGAGGCATTCTGACATCCTTGATTTAGAAGCGAAGAAACACCAGCCTCCAGGGAAGGGGCCTGGAATTCACCCATTTGAGAAACATTTGTTCAGCCTCAGTTCTTTCGTCAGGAAGGAGGAGAGAGATGTGGACAGTAATGGTAACAGATATGAATGGACTGCTGAAGGTTACAGATCCTAAATGATTTGCAGGCATGGACTAGGTCTTCTGGGTTCTCTTCTTAGCTCCCATTTTAAAGATGTGAAAACTTAGGCTAAGAGGGGTAAACACAACCTGCAAATAGGAAGCTGTAACAATGGAAACACCGAGTCAAGTTTTCATATTCCAGAAACTGTGATATTTTTCACTGCCTCTTGGTTCTTTGGCTGGAGTATGGGGGAGATGTTTATATCCTAACTGGGGGAACTATAAATAAGCAAAAATAGATACTTTGAAAGGGTGAAAACAACATGAAGATGATAAAATTAGCCAGGGTTTCTAAACCTCAGAACTACAGACACTTGGGCTGGATGATTCTCTGTGATGGGTGGGGGGAGTGGGCTACCCAGCATCCAGGGGACTCTACTCACTAGGTGTCAGTAGCAAAAGATCATAAATAAAAAGAATTCAGTCTGTTCCACCTCGAATCTTGCTTCTTATTGGAAATCTTTTACCATTTTCAACTATTTCTTCTCTTCTTTGCCTTTACATCCCTCAATAATGATCTTCTAGATGTATCAACATTATACATCATAGATTCTTCGCTCTGATAGATTAGGCTTTAACTCATGTAGATCTCATTTTCCTCCCTAGAAGTATTTTTAATTCTTCTGTTGGTTAGAAGAATTTTGTGGCGTTAAGTACAAGACTTATGATTTCTTCTTTCAGAGGGCATATCTTTTTTCTCTCTCTTTTTCTAGCAACTTTATTGAGATAGAACACACATGCCATGCAGTTCACCCACTTCAAGTGTACAGTTCAAAGGCTTTTAACTATACTTATAAAATAGGGCACGCATCCACCTTAGATACACTTAAGAACAATCTCATTATCCCAAGGAGATGTCACACACCCCTCAGCCAGCCACCACCCTCCATCTCCCCACATACCCTACCCAGCCCTAAGGAACCATTAATCTACTTGCCAGTTCTAGACATTTCATATAAAGGGAATCATATATGTTCATTTGTGATGGGCTTCTTTCACTTAGCATCATGTTTTCAAGGTTCATTCATGTTGTATCAGTACTTCATTTCCTTTTATTGCAGGATAATATTCCATTGTATGGATACACCACATTTGTCTATTGGATATTGGGTTAGTTCTGGATTTGGCCACTTGAGTAATGCTACTGTGAACATTTGTGTACACTTTTTTGTGGCAACATTTTTTCATGTCTCTTGGATATATATAGCAGGTTCCCCTGGTGGCTCAGCTGGTAAAGAATCTGCCTGCAATGCAGGAGACCTGGGTTCGATCCCTGGGTTGGGAAGATCCCCTGGAGAAGGGAAATGCTACCCAATCTGGTATTCTGGCCTGGAGAATTCCATGGACTGTATAGTCCATAGGGTCGCAAAGAGTCGGACACGACTCAGCAACTTTCACTTTCACTTTGGAGGTATATATAGCTAGGGGTGTAATGTCTGGATCACATATTTATCCTTTTAAGAAATGAAGTCCAGCATCTCTGAATTTCATTCTGCATCCTAGAAATGTTAGACCCACTGAATGAGCCTTCAGTTCATGGAAGGACTCTTCAGAGGGGTGTTGCAGAAGATGGACCCTTTCAGCTCTCATTTCTAAGTTTGCTCCTGAATTCATCTTGCATTAACCGAAGCCTCCCACGGAATTAACCTGGAGGCCTAGAAGCTATAGGCTCAAAGATAGGTCTGCCAACCCCTAACCTTGAGTGGGTCCTCCAGCCTCACATCCCCTGATCTCATATGGTAAGCAGAACTCCAAAATGACCCTCAATATACCCACCACCTGGAGCACACACCCCTGTAGAATTCTCTCCACTTGAATGTGGGCAAGATTATAAAATAGGATAAGGTGTCACCCCTATGATTAGATTACAATGTACGCAAGAGGAAGGGATTTTTCATGTGTAATTAAGGTCCCTAATCAGTTGATTCGAAGTTCGTCAAAAGGAAGATTATCCTGGGTGGGCCTGACCTAGTCAGGTGGTCTCTTTTAGAAAGAGTCCAGAATCAGCTCAGGCTAGTTAGAATGGAAACGCTGGAAAGGGTGTGGGGAAAGGGGAGCCCTCCTACAATGTTGGTGGGAATGTCAAGTGGTGCAGCCACTCTGGAGAACAGCATGGAGGTTCCTTGCAAAACTAGAAGCAGAATTACCGTATGACCCAGTAATCCCACTCCTGGGCACATATGCAGCAAAAATGCTGAGTCAAAAACATACATGCACTCCAATGTGCATCGCACAACTAATCCAATAATCAAAATATGAAGGAGTTCCCTAGCAGTCCAGCAGTTAGGACTCAGCACCTTCATCGCCCTGCCTGGGTTCAACCCCTGGTCAGGGAGCTAAGGTCCCGAAAAGATCACAAGGCAAAAAAGAAAAAACCAAAAAAAACCCTGCTACAGGAACTTCAGTCACACAATCGCAGGAAGTGAATTCCATTCAACCTGAGGGAACGGAAGTGCATCTCTTCCTGATTGAACCTCCAGATGAGGACCCAGCCAGCCGACTTCTTGGTTTCAGGCTTGTAAGACCCCTGTTGAACTGTACGAGATTCCACGGTAAACTGTGAGATAGTAAACACGTGTTGTTTTAAGCCCCCGTGCTTGGGGTAACTTGTTATGCAGCACAGATAGCTAGGATGCCTTGTAAATCACTCTGCACTGTGAAACTCACAGAGGGGTCCTGCAGGCGATGCTTCCTCAATGCCTCCTCACTGTCTCCCCTCCCCTGCTCCTGACAACCAGCCAGTCCCCGAACATAGACCCATCTCCCTCCAGGGTCCCTTTTGCTCCCCTTTCCTCCTCTCTGACCTGCTTCTGGGTGGACTGTGCCATCAGCTCCTACCACTGGTTCCCTTCCCCCGAAGTCCAGTTTCTACTTGGCCCCTTTCTAACATTCAGAACTGCCCTTGTCCTTCCTCTGCTCAGAATTCTCCGATAGCCCCCTCTTACCCTCAGGGGAAAAAGCTAATTTCCTCACTTGTGTCCTTCTGGCAAGGTCACTGGTCTCATCTTATGCCATCCCCACTGCTGCTTCCTACAAGGTAGCCTTTTTATTTTATTGGCCATGCTGCAAGGCTTGCAGGATCTTAGTTCTCTGACTAGGGATTAAACCCATGCCCTCAGCAGTGAAAGCACAGACTCCTAACCACTGCACCACCAGGAAACTCCCCAATGCCTCCTGCAAGCTGGAGTTATTTTTCCCTACCACGTCCAGCTCCTTCATGCTTTCAAGGTTTCTGAATGTGGCTTCCTTTTCCGGACTCCCTTTCCATCGCTCAGCCATGTGACAAACCCTCTACTTGCTCTTAAAGATTCAACTGTGTTGCCTCTTCTTCCAGGAAGCCTTCCCTGACGTCTCAAGGCTGCATCAGGTGTTACAACTGGGCTTCCTCCACACCTGGTAGTGTTCCCACTAGGGCACAGTCACCCTGCATTGTGACTGGTCCAATGGTCGGGCTCCCGCAGTAGAGCCAGGAGCTGTTCAGGGCAAGCAGGGGTCTCGTTCACTCTGGTGTCCCCCAGAACCCAGCCCTGGTAGACAGGAAGCTGTGGTTCATAGATGCAGAATGAATGGATGGATGAAGGAATGAATGAACGACTCAGGGAGTGAGTGGCTGCGTATTTCAGGGTCCCTTACCCCGCCAGCAGTCCCTGCCCAACCCCTCTCCCCCGCCTCACATCCTGAATGTGCTTTTTCCCAGGTGCCCGAGTGTTTCTCATCAACAACAGCTGGGCCCTTTGTGTTTCCTCAAGAGGAACAGAGCGCTGGTGGCGTGTTTTCCCGCTGTACCAGGAAGAGAAGATCAGCGTTTCTAAAACGTCCTCATTCAGGGTGAAGTGGAAATATTCCAGCGCTGGGGAGTCAGGTGGCCCGAGTTCCAATCTTTGCTTTGCCTTGCCTCCCTAAAGGACCCAGAACCAAATTATTGCTCTCTCTGCCCCTTCATCCTCTTGTCTAAGAAGGGATTGAGGGGTGCAAAGTTAGTGATTTCTCTCTTTCTGGTTGGGGTGCTCTACGGCTGTGATTCGAAAATCACGCCTCCTTGGGGACCTCCTTGGTGGTCCAGTGGCTAAGACTCTGCCTTTCCACTGCAGGGGATGCAGGACTTGATCCCTGGTTGGGGAGCTAAGATCCCACATGCTGCACGGTATGGCTAGAAAATAAAACCTGGGCTTCTCTGGTAGTCTAGAGGTTAAGAATCTAAGGCAGGGGACATGGGTTCGATCCCTGGTCCAGGAAGATCTCACATGCCACGGAGCAACTAAGCCCATGTACCACAATTCCTGAGCCTCTGCTCTTGAGCCAAGGAGCCAAAACTACCAAGTCTACACACTGCAGCTGTGGAAGCGCGCATGCCCTAGACTCTGCTCTGCAACAAGAGAGGCCACCGTACTGAGAAGCCCGAGGGAGTAGCCCTTGCTCGCCGCAACCAGGGGAAGCCTGAATACAGCAAGGAAGACCCAGTGCAGCCCAAAATACATCAACAGATACATCTTTAGAAAACAGACAAAGAAGCAAACAAAAATCCCACACCCAAGGGATTCTGGCAGGGCTCATTTAGTGACTGTGAAACTCCCGAAATTATGTACAAAACTTTGTAAATATGGGTATTGCTTTCTGGGGTTTTTATCTGGTGTTCAAAAGGATCGCTAATCCCCTATGAGTTGAATCACTTTTTAAAACTGATTTAGCAAAATATCATTTGTGTTAATAAAAATAAAGGTTAAAAGAAAAGCAGGAGAGAATATTTAAATGAACAAATAATGTCTAAAGAAGGCTTTTCTCCACCCCAGCACTAGTCACTTCTTGGACAAGATCATTCTTTGTGTGTGTGTTGGGGGGGGTGGGGGGCTGTCTGTGCATTGTAGGCCATTTACCAGCATCGTTGGTCCCACTATATGCCAATATCACGCCCTCCCCAGTTGTGACATCCAAAAATGTCCGCAGACATTGTCGGATGCTCCCTGGAGGCAAATTCACCCTGAGCAGGGAACCGCTGATCTAGAAGAAACTGATAAAAATTGTTCCCCCTGGGGATCAAAACTAGGATTGAGAAAAATGAGGAGAAAGTTATTCTTTTTTCTTTCTATCCTTCTCTGGCTCTTTAAATTTGAAAATCGTGACTAAGTATTACATTTGTAATAAAAATGAGTTTATTGTTAAAGTAAATTACCTCCATTCAAGGGACCACTGCAGAGCCTTTGAAAAAAAAAACAGGCCAGTCTCTGCATCTGATAGATTGCCTCCATGGCATACAGCAGCAATGATGAAAACTTTTGCCCTCAAAACCCCTCTCTACCCTTAAAAATTGTAGCAGACACCGAAAAGTTTTGTTTGTGCCTACCAACATTTAGCATATTCAAAATCCAAGTTCAAAATATTTTAAAGTATGTATTGTTTAAGTAAAGTAATAAATTCAAAAAAAAAGTAATAAATTCATTGCATGCTAGCATAAATAAACTTATTTAGTGAAAAATAACTGTTGTGAATACTTGTGCTCAGTCACTCAGCCCAGCTGTATCCAACCCTTTGCAACCACATGGACTGTAGCCACCAGGCTCCTCTGTCCATGGAATTTTCCAGGCAAGAATACTGGAGTGGGCTGCCATTTCCTACTCCAGGAGATCTTCCCAACCCAGGCATCAAACCCATGTCTCTTGGGTGTCCTGCATTGGCAGGTGGGTTCTTTACCACTAGCCCACAGATTTACCTGTATGAGGGCTCAAAACACTCCCTGGCGGCTCAGTGGTAAAGAATCTGCCTGCAAAGCATGAGATGCTGGTTTGATCCCTGGGTCAGGAAGATTCTGCTGGAGAAGGAAATGGCAACCTGGTCTGGTATTCTTGCCTGGGAAATCCTATGGATAGATGAAGCTGGCAGCCTGCAGTTCATGGTGTCACAAAAGAGTCAGACATGACTGAGCAACTAAACAACAACAACAATATATATGCTTAAATATGCATGTAGTGTTCCCGAAATTATACAGTAAAAGATGATAATACCTTAGGGCAAAGGGTATTTCTGGATGCCAAGAAGTCAGAAGTAGGACAGGCTTTTCACAGTATTCCTTCCAAAAAAATAAATCTATATGGAATCCTACTGTATTTTTGAAATGTAAAATTTGAACCACCAAAAACATTAACTTAATTTTTTATTTTAACAAACATGGACTTGTTGTTGTTAAGTTCCAGACAAAACTCAGCAGATACCTCAGCACTTGCACCACAACTGCTAATCCTGCTCGCAAGACAGACAGCACGAAACGAACAGGATGGCAGACAGTACCAATCGATGGGGGACAGTCTTTCCCACTGAGCAGATCCTTCTCAACACTGTGCTTCCAAGTGGCCATTAGGAATCAATTCATCTTGACGAAGAAGCCAAAATGCATTTGCCATTCCCAATTCTTGAGCATGACCTCCAGAAATTCCTGAAATCATTGAAAATGACTCAGAGTATTTCCCTCAGGGAGTCTGATCCTGCTGACTCTTAATTCTCTCCTGCTAACCTACCCCCACCACTGTCTCTGTTCCCGAGGGATTTCGGGATTTGGAGTTCTGCTACCCCACCCCCCTCCTCTTTTTTTTTTTTTTTTTTAACAGAAAAAGAAACCGAAGCCCCAGAGATTAAAAGACTCGCTCAAGGTCACAGAATGAGTTTGCATCAAATTCGAAGTAAAATATAGCAGCTGCTAGGGTAGATGCTGGAATTTGGCAGAACTGGGTGTGAATGCTCCTTTGCATCCTTCCAGCTGGGTGACCTTACCTCCCAGAGTCTCAGTTTCCCCATCCTCAAAATGGGGCTCTTTGGAATGCCTTGCTTAGAGGATGTCTGGGAGAAACCAGTGAGCTGATAAATGAAAAGGGCTCCGCACAGCATCTGACACCTAATGGCAGCTTGATCAATGGGGTCGTGGCCATTGTAGGATGTCGTAGAGGCTGCAGAAGCTGTTCTGATTGTCCCCTAGAGGCTAAATCTAGGAGAGACGAGGAATCCAAGTGCTAGAACTGTGTTTCTTTTTCAGTGTATTTCAAGAATAAGCTTATCAAGCATTTAGGATGTTTGCAATCCCTCAGTGTAGTAGGTGGGATCACAGACCTTGGAATCCGCTCTGAGCCTCCCTCCATCACCTGTAAAATGTGTGTGTCTGTGCCCTACCTAAAGGGCTTCTGGGAACGTCTCCTGAGATCATGGATGGCAGCGAAGTGTGTGGCTTCCCATACATAGTAGATACAATAAATGATAGTAGTTATCTCTCCATAGTGTCACCAAGCATTAGGAAAAGCCCCTGCTCCTTGGTGCAAAAGAAAGGAAGCTTAATTTTTGGAACCAGAAGAACCTAGTTCCAACTCACGGCTCTTCCAGTTTCCACCTATGTGACCCTGGGTGAACCATTTCACCTCTATGGACCCAGCTGCAAAAGGAATCCAATAAATTCAATGTGCAAGCTCAGGGAGGAAATTAAATGAAGCAGGGAATGCTCTGGCTGGCCATCCGCTGGTTAGGACACTGCAGAGAGCATGTCCTGGTGGAGAACTAAGATGCCCCCATGCACTGGGGCACAACCAAAAGAAAAGAACAACTTTTTTAAAAACGAAGCAAAGAAAGTGAGTAATAACAGTTCTGTAAGTGGTCATTATCATGCGTGCTGTGTGCTCAGTTGTTTCCGACTCTGTGTGACGCCGTGGACCATAGCCCACCAGGTTCCTCTGTCCATGAGAATCTCCAGGCAAGAATACTGAAGTGGGTTGCCATGCCCTCCTCCAGAGGATCTTCCCAATCCAGGGATCAGTCCCAATCCATGTCTCCTGCAGTTCCTGCATTGGCAGGTGAATTCTTTACCACTGAACCACCTGGGAAGCCCTGGTCAGTGATACCAAGAGTTAACTTTTATTGATCCTGACCTGTGTCATTTGCTGTCCTACTCGCTTTACATGTACTGAATCATAAAGTGAGATTGTTAATAACTGTGATGATTAAGCAGTTTAACAAACAACTAACTTTATTCTGTAGCACCCCCCCCGCCCCCACCACACACATGTATACCCGCTAGAGACCTAGACTCGTCCTCTGTATCCAATGCCCCCACCCCCGGACAGGCAGAGAAGTGTTTGAAATAAAGTTTATTGAAGTTTCTGTCGGTATTTACATATGATACACGGTAAATAACAGAGCCAGGCCCCCCACCCCACCCCTCCCCCCATCTCCAAAGCCCCCCCTCCCCCCAGCCTCGTTAAAAATCGCTGCGTAAAGACAGGTTAACTGCTGCAGTCCCCCCTCCCCCCTCCCACCTAAGATGCAAACTAAAAACCCCCCGTCCCTCCCCTGCCCCCCTCCTCCCACCCAGGGGGCCTGTCTGGTTCCGTGTACAATACTGTGCTACCTCGCCCCTCCTCCCCTAATAAGGGAGTGAGTGAGTTTCTGGTGAAACCCCCCCATCTGTCCTAGGAGGCGGACGGACCCTTGAAAGAGGCCAGAGTTGGGGGATCTGAGATGGGGAGGGGGACTTCAATGAGGGGGGAGGTGCCAGAAAATGGAAGACTTCGAGGTTTGGGGGGTGTCGACCCCCGCTACTGCCTCTCCCTCCCACGACGGGGCCTCGAGGGGGAAGAGGCGAGCACAGGCGTGGAATTGGCGTGGAGGACTTCCCTCCACCCTAGGGTCTCCATTCTTGTCGCGTGGCGTGGGGGCGCTGGATACACCTAGGGGGGCTTTGGATGAGCAGGTGGAGAGGAGGCCTGGAGGCAGGGGAGGCAGAGGAAGAAAAAAGAAGCCAAGGTCAGCTGAGAGAGAGCGAGAAAATCCGTTAAAGAGCGCCCTTGAAAAGACAGGTAGCCTTCAGAAGGCCGAGACGTGTCCAGCAGGTGAGACAGAACGGGGTCTCCCGTGTGTGCAGTGGGGGGCGGGTGAGGCCAGATTAACCATAGCCGGGGCCTCCGGGCCCCCACCCCACCCTAGAGATGGGGTGGGGGTGTGGGGTGGAGCAGGAAGGGCCTCCCCCGCTTCACTCACTGTACGCGAGGACCACGAAGGTCTGGAGGTGAGACCGGGCCGAGAAAGGCTAGCCGGGGCAGAGAGGAGAAGAGGATGTTTGGCATTCCTGGCGGCTGCCAGAACCTACTCTCCAGCCCAGAGCCCCCGGCCGAGGCGAAAGGTAACTGGGGCGGTTTGCACGGAGGTGGGCGCGCTCGGCCGCTGGGCGCAAAGAACCCGGAAACCTGGGAGCCTTTCGGCGGGGGGGGGCAGGGCCTGATGAAAGGGGCGTGTCTTCCAGGGGGAGGAGTCATCTGGAAGTGGAAGGGACCAATGAAGAGCAGCGGTCAGGAAAGAGGGCGGGGCTATGGCGGCTGGGCGGGGCACCAGGGAGAGGGCGGGGCCACGGCGGCGAGGCTGGGCTAACGCGCGCGCAGTTTCCTCCCCGCGGGACTAGGCGTCCCTAGGACTTGCGCTGGAGCCGCGCGGTCGCGACGAGACCCGCGAGGAGGAGGAGGAGGAGGAGGAGGCAGGGCGCTCCGGGGGCGGGGCCTCAGCAGGGCGAGGTGGAGATGTGGAGATGGTCGGGGTACTTGATGGCGGGAGGGTAGTTCTGCGTCATCTGTATGGACACATCGCTGGAGATGTCCGAGGGGCTGCGGCCGCGGCGCCACGCCTCGGGCTGCAGAAACTGGCCCGAGTAGTCGGAGCAGTCGCTGAGACGCGGGCGGTAGAAGGCCGGGTGCGGGCGGTACATCTCCTCCTCCGCGTAGCGCTTGGTGAACAAGTACACGGACATCACGCCGGCTCCCTGTGACAAGGCAGGACCAGAGTCCCCGAGGCTGGCCCCGGGCTACCCCCGACCCCAAGGCTCAAGACCCCCAGCCCCGCCTCTCCCAGGACCCAGGATTCCAGGCCTCCAGCTTCCTCCTTTCCCAGAAGCCAGGAATTAGGGCCCCGGCCTCCTCCTCCCTCCCCACCGCCCCCCCCTCCCCCATCCAAGGAGTCAGAGTCCCCCGCTTCATCCTTCCGGATATCTGGGAGTCCAGGCCACCCCCCTTCTCCTCCGGAATCCCAGGAGCTGGAGGGTCTGGTCTTCCTCCTGGACCCAGGAATCGCTCATGCCCCTGCCACCGGTCCCCATTCAAATCTCTGAAGTCTGGGCCCCACAGACATCACCTCTTTGAGTAGGAAGGAGGACGCTGCGAAGGCAAAAGACCACCCATAGCGATAGTGGAAATACTGTTCCGAGCTGCTGGGCCTGTTCATGACCTCGTCGTTGATGCTGGAAATGTAAAGAACCAAGCCCACCACCAAGGAGAGGCCTGGGGGAGTAGAGGGATGCCCTTGGTCCACTAGCAGTAGACCCCTTTCCCCAGCCCCAGGCCCCCTGCATCCCACTGCCATCTTCTCCCCCCACCCCCCACCCCATTCTATCCTGGACTGTACTGTGCTTAGTCACTCAGTCGTGTTGGACTCTTTGCGACCCCATGGACTGTAGCCCGCCAGGCTCCTCTGTCCATGGGGATTCTCCAGACAAGAATACTGGAGTGGGTTGCCATGCCCCCCTCCAGAGGATCATCCCAACTCAGGGATGGAACCCAGGTCTCCCGCATTGCAGGTGGATTCTTTACTGTCTGGGCCACCAGGGAAGTCCAAGACTACTGGAGTGGGTGGCCTATCCCTTCTCCAGGGGAATTTCTTGAGCCAGGGTCTCCTGCATTGCAGATGGATTCTTTGCAGTCTGAGCTACCAGGGAAGCTCCCATCAATTGAAGTCCCTTGTGGACTGGTCCTGGGCTGGGTGCAGGGAGTCTAGAGATAAATCAATAGCCTCCTCCTCCCTCCTCCCACCCCTGCATCCCTGATCTGCCATCCAGGGGCTCACAGCGCAGTTGGGGAAGGCAAATATGGACACCGGCCAGCAGTCACATCCATGGTGACAAGTACTGTAAGAGAAATGGTAGCACAGAGACTTCCCTAGCGGTCAGTGGTTAAGACTGCAAACTTCCATTGCAGGGGGTGCTGGTTTGATCCGTGGTCAAGGAACAAAGATCTCACACATACTGTGTGTGCACCAGAAAAATTAATTTTAAAAAAATTGCAGATGAAATAGTAGCGTAAAGATCCATAGGTCTAGAAAAGGCACCAAAGCCACCTGGGGGTAGGAGTGGAAGGAGTCAAGGAAAGTTTCCTGGAAGCTGGATTTTGTCCTAAATCCCAAAGGATGAGGCCCAGGGAAGAATGCAGGAAAACCCTGATACCACCCCAGGCAAGGCAGAGGGACTAGCATTGTTCCAACCAGAATTGGAGGGGGAACGCTAAACTGATCCATCCATGCAGCTAAAAAACATGGCCCACAGCCACCAGAAGTGAAGCCAGAGAAGGTTGGGCAGGGGCATTGTCATGATGAGCCTCAAATGCCAGTCTGAGGAGCTTGGCATTGATGGCGAGGGCACTAGGGAGCCACGGAATGTTGGGAGCAGAGGGAGGACAGGGCCAGACTGAAGTGTTAGAAGATCCTTTGGGGGCTGATAGGTTGTGGGAAGGGATTGGAGGGGAGAAATGCTGGAGCTATGATAGGCCCACAGGGGGGAGGATGAAGCTGAACTGAGGCTGTATAGATAATAACATCAATAACAACAACAATAATAATAGCAGCTGCTTGTGTAGGTCTTGCTCTGTGCCAGGCACCATTCTGAGTGTCTTATATGCATTAACTCATTCAAACCTCACAATAACACTTTCAAGTAGGTACAATTTTTATCTCTGTTTAGAGTTGAGAATATAGAGGTACAGGGAGAAAATGGAGAGAAGTCTCATTTGAGAATTTTTAAGAGGCAAGTATCACTTCCTCAAGCTGAACTTTCTTTTTCTAACATATATATGTATATAAAATAAACATATATATTTTATATGAGTGGCATGTGGGACCTTAGTTCCCTGACTAGGGATTGAACCCATGCCCTGTACACTGGAACTTGGAGTCAACCATTTGACCACCAGGGAAGCTTGAAGGTGAACTTTCTTTTAAACCGTAGCCATACAAGGGTGGCTTGCAGTGGGTGTATGCTCAGTCATGTCTGACTCTTGGCAACCCTGTAGCCCACCAGGCCTCTCTGTCCATGGGATTTTCCAGGCAAGAATCCTGGAATGGGTTGCCAATTCCAGGGGATCTTCCCAACCCAGGAATTGAACTCATGTCTCCTGTCTCCTGCCTTGGCAGGTGGATTCTTTACTGCTGTGCCACATAGGAATCTGTTAAAGGTGGCTTAAGGAGGCAGTAAAATCCCTGGCCCTAAATTAATCTCCATAATCCTCATTAGCACCTTCCCCTAGAATCCTATTACACAAACAAACATCTGTGTGTCCATCACACCCAGAATAAATCTGAATTGCTTCCACTGCCTACGAAAGGCGTTAACAAAAAACGACCCCCCCCCCCCCCGACCCAGGGCTAAATCCAGCCCACCCCCTGTTCCTGTATGGTCTACTAGCTAAGAATGACTTTTATATGATTAAGTGGTTGAAAAAAAAAAATCAGAAGAAGAGTATTTTGTGGCATGTAAAAAGTATAGGAATTTCATTTGGCAGTTCCTCAAAGCGTTAAAGATAGAATTACCATATGACCCAGCGATTCCACTCCTAGGTATTTAGCCGAGAGAACTGGAAACATATGCTCACACAAAAACTTGTGCAGCAATGTTTGCAGCAGCATTATTCATAATAGCCAAAACGTGGAAACAACCCAAATGTCTATCAACTGCATGGATAAACAAAATGTGGTATAGCCATATAAAGGAATAGTATTCAGCCAAAAAAAGGAATGGAGTGCTGATTTATACTGCCACATGGTGGAACCTAGAAAATATGCTAAGTGAAAGAAGCTCGATGCAGAAGACCACATATTGTACACTTCCATTTATAGGAAATGTCCAAAATAGGCAAATCCATAGACAGAGAAAGTAGATCAGGACTTCCCTGGTGGCTTAGTGGTGAAGAATCCGCCTGCCCATGCAGGGGACACGGGTTTGGTCCCTGACCTGGGGAGATTCCACAACTAGAGAGGAGCACCCACTCGTTGCAACTAGAGAAAGCCCATGCCCAGCAACAGCTGCAGCCCATAGGGTCACCAGGAGCCAGACATGACTGAAGCGACTTAGCACGCACGCACACAATGATATTAGGCTGCAGGCAAGCATCATCAGAGGTTGTTAAATCACTGAATGACAGAATCTCCTCGTGGAATATCTGTTAATTACAAAGATACTTTGGAAAGCCCCCTTTATCATCAAGGAGCCTGAAAGATACCGTTTGAACCAAGTGCCTGAAGCTAACATTACCAATAGTGGGACAAACGGACACCCCGACCTCCTGATGGGATCACACCACCACTTCATTTATGTAGTGTCCCTGCTGGAAATGTGTAACCTGGATCCACTCCAGGAGAAAATGTGGGGCGTTTTACAAACACTGGTTGCATTCTTCAAAAATAAACGTCAACATGAAAGATTTTTTTTTAAGGCATAGGAACTATATAAAAGATGAAAAGAGACACATCAAGGACATGCAGAGTGGAATCCTAGCCTGGATCTTGAATCAGGGGAAAAACGGACCATAAAAAGCAGTGTGGGGACTTCCCTGATGGACCAGGGAAGACTCTGTTCTTCCACTACAGGGAGCTTGGGTTCGATCCCTGGTCAGGGAACTGGGATCCCACAGGCCCCGGGGAGCAGCCAGTGGGGAAAAAAAAAAAGGTAGTGTGGGTGCTGTGGAGCAACTAAGCCGGTGCATCACAACTACTGAAGCCTGAGAGCCTAGTGCGCATGCCCCAAAACAGGAGCAGCCCCGGCGATGAGAGCGCTGTGCACCTAGTGAGGAGCCCCGGCTCGCCACAGCTAGAGAAAGCCTGCAAGCAGCAGCCAAGACTGAGAACGGCCAAAAATGTTTAAAATATCAAAAAAGGCAGCGTGCAGACAACTGATGAAATTTGAATATGGATTGTGTATTAGCTGTAAAACTGTATAAATGTTCAACTTCCTGAATTGGATGATGGTACTATGCTTAGGAAAGGAAATATACTTGTCCTTAGGAGATATCTGATGCTGATGTATTTAAGAGTGAAGTGTTTCTAGTGTGTGTAAAATGGATAGTTGGTGAGAAGATGCTGTGTGGTACAGGGGGCCCAGTCTGGTGCTCTGGGATGACCTAGAGGGTGGGATGAGGGGAGAGGAGGGAGGCTCAGAAGGGAGGGGACATATGTATAATTATGGTTGATTGTCATTGTCGTATGGCAGAAACCAGCACAACATTGTAAAAATTAAAAAACAAAAAAATTTTAAAAGGGTGAGGTGTTTGCAACTTATGTTCAAGTGGTTATCTATGGTAATATAATGTATTAATAACATATAGATATATGCCCATATACACACATATACTCCAATATTTTGGCCACCTGATGCGAAGAACTGACTCACTGGAAAAGACCCTGATGCTGGGAAAGATTGAAGGCAGGAGGAGAAGGGGACGACAGAGGATGAGATGGTGGGATGGCATCACTGACTCGATGGACGTGAGTTTGAGCAAGCTCCGGGAGTTGGTGATGGACAGGGAAGCCTGGTGTGCCGCATCCATGGGGTCACAAAGAGTCAGACACAACTGAGCGACTGATCTGAGCTGACTGATATACACATAAGACAGAGAAAAAGACAAAGGTGGGGGACTTCCCTGGTGGTCCAGTGGTTGGGAGTCCACCCTCCCACGCAGGGACACAGGTTCACTCCCTGGCCGGGGATGATCCCATATGCCCTAGAGCAACTGAGCCCATGAACTCTGGAGTCCATGCACCACAATGAAGACCCAAAGCAGCCAGAAATAAATGAATAGTGATAATAATAATAAAAAAAGACAAAGGTAGCAAAATGTTAAAACTTGGTCCAGCTGAAGAACATGAGAATTCTTTGTGCTGTTCTTGCAACTTTTCTGTACGTTTAAAAATTTGCCAAAACAACAAATTTTAAATGAAACAGGTGTCCCCAAACAGGAATTCCACTCCCTGAAGATTCAAAAATGTTACCCTGCAAATGGCTTATTCATTGTAAAGAGAAAAATGTGCCTTTTCAAAGGAGAGCTCTAATGATCACCCCCTTTACCAAGGGGGTGCAAACATTTTTCCACTCCTTGTGGGAACAACTTGACATTATTTGCTACCTGAAGTGATGGGCTATAAAGAATATGGCACCACTTCTAAATCTTACCAAACCTACTTAACTAGAATCTAATCAAGTCTCTACCTTGGACATAACTGCCGGTTACAGAAAATACAAAGGAAGAGGAAGAAGTCAAATGATGCCATGAGGAAACAATCAAACAGAGGCAGGATGTGGGGTGTTCTACAGGACATCCTGTCTTATAGATTTCAAAAGGACAATGGTATGAGCCAAATTATAATACTTAAGCCAGTGATTAATCTTAACATCTCAAAAAGAGAGGCAAACAGATAGTGTTATGTCTACTGATGCAATGCAGTAGGACTTAATAACACCGCCTATCTATGAGGTATTTTTGCCCCACTCCCCCACCCCCAAAGTCAAACCTGGATCTGATCTACAATTTTACAGGAAAACATAGAGTGGATGGACATGTTAAGATCACAACACAAGGACACAACAGAAAGATCAAAAGTGTGGAGATTACATGAGGCAAATGACTAGATATCTTCAAATGAATGGCAAGAAAAAATAGGAGAGGGACTATTAGAGATTAAAAGAGGCTTCAGAGATCTATCAACTAAATGCACAAGTGGAATTTGGATCCTGGTTTCCAACACACTAATTGTAAAAATTTTTAAAAAGGCATTTATGAGACAAGTGGGTAAGTTGAACTCTGGCTAGATATTAATTTATATTAAGCAGCGATTCTTCATTATTTGGGCAGATAATGGCAGTGTGGTTATGTTAAATAACAAAGTACTAATTTCTTAGAGATATACTGAAATATTAGTGGATAAGATGATTTAATGCTGGAGACTGACTTTAAAATCCTGTAGTGAAGTGCAGAAGGGAGATATGGCAAGTTTGACTAAAAAAAGCTTCGCCATATGTTGATAATTGTTGAAACTGAGTGAAGGGTGCATGGCACACCACACTATCCTTTCTATATTTTCATAATGAAATATATTTTAAAAGTCAGTGTTGTAAAAAATATAGTATGAGAACTAGTCTAGACTAAAAGAGAAATTAACTAAATGCAATGCATAAACTTAGACTGAATCCTGTTTCTGCGGGGAAAGCTATAAAAGGCATTCTTAGAATGACGAGGACAGTTTGAAAATGGAATGGATTATATTATGGAATTATTGTAAAATTTCTAGGTTTAATAATGGTCTTGCAGTTATGTAGAAAAATGTCATTACTCTTAAGAGATGCATATTAAAATGCTTAGTGATGCCTGCAACTTACTTTCAAATGGTAAAGTTAAAACAGAGTGCTTGCGTGCTCAGTTGCTACAGTCGCGTCCAACTCGGTGAGACCCCGTGGACTGCAGCCCACCAGGCTCCTCAGTCTGTGGGATTCTTCAGGCAAGAATACTGGAGTGGGTTGCCATTTCCTTCTCCAGGGGATCTTCCCGACCCACGGATTGAACATGCGTCTCTTCCATCTACATGCATTGGCAGGTGGGTTCTTTACCACTAGAGCCACCTGGGAAGCCCAGGGGAGTCCTTTTAATCCCACTCCCCTCATCCAAGGATGGTCAACTATCAGATCATGTCTATTTTCCTTCCTGAATCTCTCATAAATCTAAAATCCCTTTGTGCGTCCCCAAGTCCTCTAATCCAGCTGAGGCTTATTCCCTGTGCCTGTTCCATTGCCTTCAAACCCGTCTCCCTATTTTAGATACTGTTGTTTCTTTCTTTTCTTATTTTTGCCACACTTCGAGGCATGTGGGATCTTAGTTCCCCAGCTAGGGATCGATCCCACACCGCTTGCATTGGGAGGTGAAGTCTTAACCTCTGGACCGCCAGGGAAGTCCTGTATGTTTTTGTTTTGTTTCAGATACTGGTTCTTTCTAAAAACCCGTACCAGGGAGTTCCCTAGCAGTCCAGTGGTTAGGATTCTGCCCTACCACTGCAAGTTGCCCGGGTTCCATCCCTGGTCTAAATAACTAAATAAAACCCATATCAGACTCTGCCCTCCTCTTGTCAAAATCCTTTCTCGGCACCCTAGTATCCATGGGAGAAAGTATTCGCTCCTCAGTCTGATTATCCAGGCTCTTTTTGATCTGAAAACCTGCAAAACACTCCTGTCTCACCTCAAGGCCCATTTCACATTTCAGATCTAAAAGACAAACATTCTCCCTACAGAGAGTCAGGAACAGGGTTGATGAGAAGGGAACAAACGTTTCTGAAGAGAAGGAGCTTTCTGTTGTTGCTTTTGCTCTTGTTTTTGTTTTAATGATTGAAAGTTATCTAAAAACAATGTCAGAAGCTGTTCTTGTCATTCTTTCTCCTTCCTGGGCATTTTACGGTGACTCTGGTTCTCTAAAAATAACCTTCTTTCCCGTTTTTTCCTCCTCCCCTCTTTTTTCTCTCTCCTTCCCTCTTCCTTTCTCTGTAATCCGGCCTTCTCCCTCCCCCCTCCACTACATCTGCTCAGAATTCTTAGAGCACAGAAGGCAAGAATCACCTACATTCCAAGCTGAATAGAACAACCTGGATTTAGAACAAAGAATTTCAGGACCATGGAGAGCTACACGGGTGGCTACCTCAGTCTTACCGCTTTCTAGGGTCTTAACGCATGCTGTGAATTGCATCTCTGTACCAGGCACTTTTCTCTCTTTACTTGAAAAACTCCCCCTCGCCCTTTCTGCATCAATTTAGATGTCACCTGCTCTTGAAATTCTGGTCCCTCCCACCCTCTCCAGCACCCTACTCTGTCAGCTTAAAGCATCTTCCCTTTTCTCAGAATGCCTTGAACTTTCCTTATCAAGGATCTCTTCTACAAATATTTCATCATGGACTTTGTACCAGCAACTCATCTAGGCTCTGAAGATACAAGCATGAGCATGTCTCTGCCTTTTATTTATCTATTTATTTGGCTGCACTGGGTCTTAGTTGCAGGACTGGGGCTCTTTCCTTAGTTGCAGCTTGTGAACTCTTAGTTGCAGCATGTGAGATCTAGTCCCCTGGACAAAGATCAAACCCAGGTCCCCTGCACCGGAAGTGTAACGTCTTAGCTGCTGGATCACTAGAGAAGTCCCTTCCTGCCTTTTGGAGTTTACATTCCGGTGGAAGCAGGCAGAAAATGAATAAGATGACGCTAGCAATAAGTGCTATAAAGCAAATATCAAATAGGGAATGTGATGGGTAGTATAGTGGGGGCAAAGCAACATTGGGTACCATTGTCAGAGAAAGAAAATCTGAAGAGGGAAAGTTGGGGAATTAGGAGAAAGAGACTTCCAAGCATGGAGGGTTAATGCTTGCAAAAGTGAGGTTGAGATTAGCATTTCAAGGGCAGTGCAGCAGTGGAGAGAGTGTTAGTGAGTTAGGAAAAATGAGACCAGAAGTCTGAGCAGTAGCCAAATCATGTAAGACCTTGTAAGTCAGCATGAGGAGTTGGGATGTATTCTAAGTGCAATAGAAATGCATTGAGGCACTGAAGGGATTTAAGTGTTGCGTGACCAGCATTGATGGGCATGCAGCTGGGAGCTGTTTTGTGGCTGACTGCATGAAGATTGCCATTTAAGATTCAGCATGTCACCAGTGCTCAGTAAGGGCATGGCATAGAAGATGTTTCTGTAACTGTTTGATGAGTGAATGAATGAAAGAGCAGACACATGGAACATGTTTGAGGAGCAGGGGTTAATATGAGCCAGGCACAGGAAGCTTGCCTCATCTGACCTGGAAAAAGAAAACCAATGTCACTCCAGCCTCCTCCCCCTTCTCTCACCAATCACACCCAGTCAGTCATCTGGTTCTATTGATTCTTCTGTCAACATCCTTCTTTCTCAAAGCCATCCAGTCACCTTTATCCTCCCATCTCCCTCCCCAGCTAGAACCTTATCTGCTCCTGCCTGGACCACTGCATAAGCCTCCTCCATTTCCAATCTCTTTCCTTTTAATCTGTTCCCAACACAGGACCCTGAGGGATCATCAACACCCTATCCCTCCTGCCACTTTCTCCAAAACTGAATGTCAACATCGTCATTTACCAGACCTTGGTCAACTCTTGTCTCTTTCTAAGTCTCAGTTTCCTCATTGGGAACATGAAGTGGTTGCACTACTACATTCCATTCCAAGATCTAAGATTCTGGTACTAATTCCACCCTTTCCTTCTTTTCTTTCTTTCAGCTAGCTGGGTCTTAGATGTGCGTGTGGGATCTTTGATCTTTGTTGCTGGCCATGTGGGATCTAGTTCTCTGACCAGGGATGGAACCCCGGGTCCCCAGCACTGGGACCATGGAGTCTTAGCCACTGGACCACCAGGGAAGTCCCCCGCCTCTCCTCTCTTCTAATCCCCTTTGTCTTTATGACTTTTAATTGCGGTGAGGCAGTAGAATGCCAGGGTGAAAGACCGGTCTGGAATCCCGCTTCCACTGTGGAGCAACTGAACTTCTGAGAGCTTTCTGCTTCCTCAAATGGAAAATGGGAATAAAAATAGTATCTGCCTTATGAGGTGAAGAAAAAGAAATAACTTAATTTGCACAAAGCACTTAGGACTTCCCCAAACCGTGGCACTCAATTAACTGTTTTCTATTATGGTTGCTGTCGCTACTACTACTATTCATGACTGTATGTGAGTATGCATTTATTTATTTAAAACTACCACATGCTGAGCACTTACTGCTATAGACCAGGCCCTGTGGTGGGCCTTCACATCCATGATCTAGGCCAGGGGTCGGTCAGAAAACTATTGGTCCCACTGCCTGTTTTTGTACAGTTTGCAAGCTAAGTGTGGTTTTTACATTTTTTTTTTTTAATGGTCAGAAAAAAAAAAGAAAAAAGAATAATAAAATCTCACGATCCATGAAAACTAGGTTGAATTCAAATTTCAGGCTCCTTAAATAAGATTATTGGAACACAGCTAGGCCCACTGCTTCCCCTCTGGCTGCTTTGGCACTCCAACAAAGCCCAGACTATTTACTGTCTGGCCCTGAGCAAAAAGTTTTCCCACCCCTGACCAAGGCTGCCCAGTCAACAGCTCCAGAAAGGAAGGCTGTGGCTCACAGGCTAAGTGGCAGGATTTTAACCCAGGTCTTTCTAGGTTCACAGCAGCATGAACCTTCAGCCACTACAGGCTGCAACCTTGGCTATCTCTGGTGGGGTGCATAGACGATAGTCTATAAAGTGAAGTTCAGGAAGTGGGGTTCAATGCCCCTAAATTACTCTATTGTTACATCAGAGGCCTGATTTCCAGCCCTGACAACACCAACTGATACTTAACTTGACCTTGGGAAGTCAGGTCCTGATGCATTGATATAAGCATGGCTTTTGGGATGAGAACACCCTTGATTCCAATGCCAACACTGTCATTTATCAGCTTTATCGCCTCTTTGGTTTCCACTTCTGTAAATCACGAACAATAGGATTTTCCTTCGAACATTTCAGGTGGGTTGAATCAAAGTCCCCATGCTCCCTACCCTTGCCCCACTTTCTGTCTCTCTAGGCTACAATTTTTCCATCTGACACTCTGAAATGGTGATATGATACTTGTCTTATTTTAGCTTGGTGTCTGGCTCTGCATGCTGTGATTCAAGTTTGCACGGAGGTTGCACCCTGCTTTCCTGGGGAAGAGGTCTTGTCAGGTTAGGTTGGAGGCACGGGGGAGGTTTAGCCCAGAGAAAGCTGGGTGAGGAGCCGGGAGGAGGCTGGGGGAGGGGGTTTTTGAAGATCCATCTCCAATTATTTGCAGAGCTGACTCCAAAGATGTGGCCGAGTGCAGGCCCCAGGGGACGTAATGGGAGCAAGACATACATCGGGCTTTGTTCATAAAATATCAACTGAATTAAAAGGGCCCCAACGGAGTTTAATTAAATCATGTTGAAGTAATTCGAATTGAACTGAAGAACTGAGTCAGAATAGATTGGGGTCAGTTGAGCCAGATTGATGGAGTTAAGTATGTCAGAGCAGAGGTGACCTGACCTGAGCTGAGTTGGATTGAATTGGACTGGACTGAGCTAAAATTTGGAGGATGGGAACACTTCAGAAAGAGCTCTCCTCTGGAGCTCAGGACACTTGAGTCCCTAGGGAACCAGCTTACACTGGTATCTCAGGCAACTCCCTGCACAATTTCAAGACCCGGTATCCCTATTTTATCAAATTAGTTCTAATAATAACTCCAGGACAGAGACGTTATGAGACGTTTGTGAGATTGCTCATGCAAAAGAGCCTTAGATCTCAAAAGAAAAGATAACTATAAACAAACATTGAACTCTAGCTAGTGACAGGCATGGTAAAGAATCTAGAGTCAAGAGTACTGATGCCTGCAACTCGCTCTGAAATTCATTTTTAAATGATAATAAAATAGATGGATGGATGGGTAGAAAGATAGATGGACAGGTACAGGATAAAGCAAATCCTGTGATGTGGTAATGATCAACTCTAAGTGGTGGGCACAGGGTCCTTTCGACTTTTCTGTTTGAAAAATGTTCCAGTAATACTTCGCGCAGAACATAAAGAGCCTTGCAAACTGTTAATTGCTAAAATATCAGGAGTGGTTAAAAATACAGCCTCTGGAGGCGAAATGTGTGTGGTTGAGTCCCATCTCTGCCTCTCACTGGTTGTATGGCCCTGAGTAAATGACTTCATTCCGCTGAGTGTGTGTTTCCATAACTGTAAAATGGGGTTATTAATAGCATTTACCTCACAAGGTTATTGTATCAGAACAGAGCCTGCCACCCAGTTAGCACCCAAGAAACGCTCACTGAGAAATGCTCCATTCCACAGAGCAGCAAAGTGGGGCTCAGAGAGGTTCTGCAATTCCTTCAGGATTACCCAGCAAGGAAGTGGTGGTCTTATTGGAAGAGGAGCCCCAGGTTCCTGGCACCTGAAATGGTCCTGGAGCTTGTCAGTCCTTTCCTTGGGCTTACCTGAGAGGATGAAGAAGATGCCGGAAACGAAGGCCAGAATGGTCCTCTGCGGGCGGATGTGGCCAATGTTGCTGATGACGAAGGCGGTGAACACAAGGAAGAGGCTGACCATGGGGAAGGGGGTGGCTGTGCGCACTGTCTCTGGGGGAGGGGTAGGAAGAAAGACGGAGGTCACCTCTGAATCCTCCTCATCTCTGCACCCCCTCGCCCCTTTCTGAAACTTCCACTGCTGGCCCCACCCCCTCGCCCAGGCCACACCTCCTTGGTTTGACCCCACCCCTTAGCCCTTGACTCCACCCACTCCCAGGCTCCGCCCCCTTCGACCTGGCCCCGCCTCCTCACACACCCACTCTGCTTGCTTTCAAGCCTGCATTGCTTCCCTTCCACTCCATCCCTTTTCTTGTGTGCGAGACTCTGCGACCCCATGGACTGTAGCCTCCCAGGCTTCTTCGTCCAAAGGATTTCCCAGGTAAGAATACTGGAGCGGGTTGCCATTTCCTCCTCCAGGGGATCTTCCCGACCCAGGGGATGAACCCGCATCTCTTTACGACTCCTGCATTGGCAGGCGGGTTCTTTACCACTAGCGCCAACTGGCCTGACCTTTTCCCCAGGACCCGTCCTGTCACTCTGCCCCTTGGTTGCCTAACCCTCCCATCCCCCTGCTTCCCCTCACTCAGAATATTCTCCGTGTTTTCCGTCACCAAGTTGATCTCTGGTTCAAGGAAATATTCTGAGGCCACGCAGCGACCCTTTTCCCGGCCTGGGGGAAGATAAGAAGGCAGGGCGGTCAGGGGCAGGACGCACAGTCAAGAGACCCCAGGATGGGAATGTTCTGGGGATTAGTGTCTGTCTATTCTGTATTACTCTGTACTTCATTTGTGCTCCTCTTAGGGGGTCACAGAAGGGTGTGGGCAGGAGTCTGGCAGCTCCTATTTCAAGTTGCCCTAGTTGCAAGTTGGTTGGAGGAAGACAAGCTGGAAGCCAGAGTCTCTAGTAAGAAGGGGTTATGGGCCAGGTCTCCTGGATCCTTAAAGAGGGAAAGGTCTGGGGGTTGAGGTGGGAAAGGATTCCTAGAATGAGAGATGTCCGTAGTAGCTGGGAGGCATAGATATTGTTTATCCTTCCCATTCAAAAACGGAACTGTACAGGAGACAAGTTCTGAACTAGGATTACTGTTTCTCTGGGGCGAGGGGCTCCAGGGGGTTACTGGGGATTAGGGACCTGGAGATTGTGTGATCGTTCGGGTTCTTGAATCCAGGGACAAAAGCGCTAGAAATTGAGTGTGTGTGTGTGTGTGTGTGCGCGCGCGCACGCGCGCTCCACTGCTAAGTCGTGTCTGATTCTTTGCAACCCCATGGACTGCAGCCCGCCAGGCTCCTCTGTCCATAGGATTCTTCAGGCAAGAATCCTGAAGTGGGTTGTCATTTCCCTCTCCAGGGGATCTTCCTGACCCAGGGATCAAACCCGCGTCTCTTGCGTCTCCCTGCACTGGCGGGCGGATTCTTTACGCAATGCGGCCACCTGGCAAACCTTAGATATAGAATCTCCAGGTAGACATGTGACTGTCCAGGAGAGACACGGGTTTGATTTCTGGGTTTCGGGTACCCGTGGGAGGGAAGTGTGGATGAGGACTCTCAGGTGCCACGCAAAGGCAGGGACGGTTGACTGGTGGGCAGGTGAGGCCTGTACCTGCAAAGAAGCAGACTCGCCACAGGCCAGCGTGCAGCGCCATCTTGACCTCCGTGGTCTGGTTCTGCGGCAGCACGGTTCCCTCCTCCATGTACAGCCAGTAGTCCGTGCTGACGGCGATGCCCACGAGCAGCAGGCCGCACGCACCGAACACGCTGCTCAGCAGGGTCAGGGCGCGGCTGCTGCAGTGACTCATCCTCAGCGGCGGGGGGCGCCCTGCGGGGCCTGAGGGACCGGGAGCTCCAGTGGAGAGCCCCGCTGGGGCCGCTAGAGTCCCCCAGACAGCATGCAACCACGGGGGACACCGGCCCTGGGTCAGAACCAGCAACCCCCCGAACGGAACTCTCTCCTATCTGCCCCCTGGGCCCTGACCCGTGAGTCCAGCCAGGGTTTGGACCAGTAACTTGTCTAGAAATCCTAACCTAGGCCACCAATCCCGACTCCGTGCCCGGACCTGACACCCTGATCCCCCTTTTTTGACTCTTAATGGGAACCGGAAATCCCCCAAGTGGGTCGCTAACCAGGGACCCTAATCCTGTACCCTGGCCTTGACCTCAAGCCTCCCATTCTAGTTGAAATCTTAAAAAAAATATATATATATATATTTATTTGGCTGAGCTAGGTCTTAGTTGCAGCTTGAAAACTCTTAGTTGTGGCACATGGGATCTAGTTCTCTGACCAGGGATTGAACCCGGGCCCCCTGCACTGGGAGCACAGAGTCTTAGCCACTGGACCACTGGAGAAGTCCTTGGACTCTTCTCTTGACCCTTAACGTCCAATTCTAATGCCAAGACCTTGACTTTCTAACTCTGGTATGGTGCCTTGACCTCAAGTTGGCATCCTAATCTGAAATCATGGACGACAACCCAGATTCAAGATTCCAGAACATTAATCCCCCACACCATCCCAAATCCCTGCAAGCCTCTGAACCTGGGGTGCTAGAACTCCATCACAGGCTGCTGGCTCCCAGGATATTGGGGTCTAGAGACCTGGAGCAGAGTTTTGGCTAGAGACTTCAGAATGCCAAAACCTTGATCTGGGAATCCTCCCCCCACACCCCCACCTCTCAGTATCCTATTAAGAGCAAGTGACCATCGTTCAATAGGAATCAGGGCTCTGAACTCTAAAACCCACATCAGGAAGTCTGCAATCCCCATTTTCGTTACAAGATCCCTCAAATCCCCTCCCAGAGAACCTGGACTCTAGCTCCCCCAGATAAGGCTTCCAATTATAGACCCTCTTCAACCTCCAACCTGGAACCCAGATCCCCCGAACCCTGGACCTTCAAAACAAGAGAGCTTCCAAGTTCATGGCTGTGGCCTCAAAAAGTCCAATCTTAAATCTGGAGATTTCCTTCCAGGGTGCTCCTAATCCCTTAGCCACCACACTCACCCTTTCCTGAGAATTTCTCCCTAAACCACACAGTCTCATGATTTGGGGGACTCAAACTGGGATCCCCATCTTATCTCAACCGGAGCCCTCAACCTACCTGAGTACCACGATCTCCATCACCTTTTTAACTGTGATGGTTAAGAGCCCTAACCAGCACTCCCCCCCACCAACAATGCGGCCAAGACTTGAGCCCCCACTCTCCTTGACCAGAATTCCTGGAGCCTTGAAATTGAAATTTTTTAAACTTGACACCACCCGGATAAGAACCCTGGAGCTTGAGACAACCTTCATCCCTGTCTGGGCCCCTCCCCAACCCCAGCCTCTAGGGATTCCCCCCCTCCCCGCCCCCCCCCCCGCCTCACCTCCCCCCACCCCCCCACCCCCCCACCTCCCGCCTCCTGAGGGATTCAGGAGTCTGAGACCGCCGGAGCTCCGACCCCCGCCCCATGGCTCCAGGGCTTGATCGCCAGCTGCCTGCTCTCCTTCCAGTCCGCTCATCTCAGAAACCAGCGTCAGAACCCCTGTCTCGCGGGCTGCCTCCGTCCCAGGTAGCTGACCTCAGCTCCCCTCACTGGCTCCACCGACTCAGACGGCTGGGACGTGGCCCACCGGCACCCTTCTCACTCCCGCTTTGGGGTGCCCCTCCTTCCTCACTCGGTTCCTCCACACTCTCAACGGCCCGCCCCGATCTCCTCATTCGCCTCCAACCGCCAAACCTTCCCCCTTTGGGACCCCCCTCCCTTCCCCAGGCCCAAAGCCTCCTTCTTATCCTTCTTTATCCCTGCCTTTCCTGGATATAGGCTTTTGGATCCCCGGGGGTCCCCATTCTCCAAGCCCCAAGTCCAAACTCCATCGGCCCTCAATCCTGGGGAGACGTACGCCCTCTTTCCGGGGACCCCTCCTCAGACTCACAGCCGGCCCTTCGTGGGCCCGGGCCCTCCTCCCTCACCAGGACCGCCTCCCTCGAGGATCCGGCCCGCACCCTCTCCCGTGCCCACGGTCTCCGAGGTTCGGAGGCTGAGAGTACGGTTGCCCCGTTCTGGGACCCTCGGACTCCATCCCCCCGGGTTCCTCAGGCCTAAACATCCCTCCATCGCCCATTGCCCCCCGAACTCGGGCGTCCGATCGCGGGCATCTCATCCCCAGGAGCCACTCAGCCCCGTTTAGTCCAGACCCCCAGCCGCCTCAGGAGGACCCCCCGTCCCCCACCAACCTGGTTCCCGGACTCTCCCCTCGCGCTCACCTCGCTCAGGGCTTGGCGGACGCTCCGGGCCGCGGGCCCCGCAGCCGCATGACCGACCCCGCGGCTTCCCCCGGCCGCCGCCGCCGCCGCCGCCACCGGGGTCGCCGGTGCCCGCGCCCCCCGCCCCCGCCCCGGAGCCCGGCGTCCCGGCCCCCTCCCGGCCTCCCACCCCCCACCCCCCGCGCCCGCGGCCTCACTCGGCGGACGACGCCGGGAGCTGGGACCGGCGGCCGCTCATTGGCTACTGCGGAGGAGGGGAGGGGCAGGAAAGGAGGAGGGGGGAGATAGGATGCGGGGAGGGAGGGAGATGGGCCTCGAGAATGGGGGAGGCAGGGAGCGAGAGAGAATAGAAACAGAGGCAGGGGAGCCCGAGAGGGGCAGGGGCGCACGGGGAGGCGGAGAGGCTGCCCAGAGCTGAGACCCGGAGGCTGTGAAATTCTGAGACTCCCGGGTGTGGAGACTGGAGGAGACACAGAGATGGCCTGGAAGAGACAGAGAGATGGAGAGGCAGAGACCGGATCTAGGCAGGCCCCCTCTTCCCCCAGGCTCAGAGATTCTAGGCTCCTGGAAGTGGAGAGGTCACAGAGAGACAGGTAGACTGTCAAAGGCCTTTGGGCTGCGAGATGCTGAGGCCCAGAGACCTTGAGGTAGAGAGAGAGAGACAAGGAGGGAGAGAAAGAGGGAGGGACAGAGAAAGAGAGGAGAGACCCTGAGACAGATAGACAGCAGGGGCGGTCCTGGGGGTCCCTTGATGAAGACTGGGGCTCTGACCAGGCGTGGGGGCGCAGCCTGGGGTCTGGGCGGCTGGAGGAGACGGGAGGGGGCGTCCCGGGCCGGGGGTCCCCTGAGCGGCGGGCGGGCGCAGAGCGGAGCCGCGTCCTGCAGCCGCCGCGGAGCCGGGAGCCGGGCCAGCACCCCCCCACCCCCGCCGTGATGTCAGCGGGGCCACTCTTAAAGGGGCAGGCCGCCCGCCGAGGGTCGGAGCCGGGGTTGGGGGCCGCGGGCACGGATGGGGGCCCCGCGGCTGTGCTGGGGGGGGGAGACAGGGGGAGCCCCAGCATCCAGCCAGACCGAGTCTCCGGAACCCAAGAGTCTGCGGGGACGAGGAGACGCCGGGGCTCCCCGAGGGAGCCTGTGAAGCTTTGGGGCTCAGTCCCCTCCAAACGCAGACAGAAGCACACCGTTCCACGGGCCTGTCCCCATCCAGGGACTACACTTCCCATCAGCCCTGGCGGCGGCGGGGGCCGCGCCTGGGGGGAGGGTCTGCCACAGGGTCCGCTGGGAAGTGTAGTCTATTGGGACTGTCCCCTCCACGCCCCTCACTCGCAAGTGGGTCAAGGGAAAGAGGCCCGCAGGGTGCGTCTGTCCGCCCTACGCCTCACGTCGCTGAGCCTTAAGCTCACAGGTTTCTCTGTCGTACGGTCTCTCAATGGCAGGGCTGCCTCTGTCTTCCCTCTTCCGACTTCCCAGCCTCCGAGACTCAGCCTGTCCTGTGTGCCTGGGAGCTTTGCCTTGCTCCGGGCAAATGTGTGTGGGCTTGTGTCTCTGTGCTCCCGATCTCTGCCTGACACGCTCAGCTGTCTGTGCGTACAGCTGCCTTTTCGTTCCCGTGTCCACTTTGGTCCTCTCTCTGTGTGTCTCTGCTTTCTCTGGGTCTCTGCTGTTTGCGCTCATGCCATGGGTATCTTCTCTCACTTTATGGGTCTCTGCGTCTGCCCCCCACCCCCCGCAGCCTCCTACTCAGCCCCTCTATGTGTGTGTTTCTCTGTACAGTCACCGTCCCACCTCCATCCCCCTTCATTCTCCAAGCTTAGAAGAAAAACATCCAAACGCTTGAGCATCAGCATCCCAAATTTATTCTCCAGCAGCTGTGGCCGGGCAGAAGAGGGGATCGCAGAGAGTCCCAAGAGTGGCAGGCATTTGGGTAGAGGTGGGGTTCCAAGCAGGACTGGAGGAGCCATGCGGTGATGGGTCTGGGGGTGGGGGAGCCTGGGACGAAAGCTGAAGGAGAACAGACTGGGGGGGGGGGTATCTTCCATACGTCCCAGGAATCCCTAGAGCGCAGAACAGGGGCACTGGAGCAAGGGGGCACAGCCTCCCACTTACTCCGGAACTGGAGCGGCGGTGGGTGGGGCCTCGGAGGTGGGGGATGTTCTGGAATCCTAGTCTAGAACAGCCCACCCCATGAGACTATTTCCCAGGAAGAAGAAGAAGGAAGAACAAAACGAAAATAAAAAAAAGAAGAAGAAGAAGAACTGGGATGGTGTCGGCGGTTCTGTAAATTGGTGGGACAGAGTCCAGGACGCTCAGGCAGGTCGGAATCTAGGGCTCAACAGCAGCAGAATCTAGCGCACGGTAAGACTCTAGAGATCGTACTGGGAGTGCGGAATGCCAGGAACGCTTGGGCGGGGCGGTTAGAGCCCGAGGGGCGGGGCAGAGGCCAGAACGCTGGGGAGCCAGGTCTAGAATTGGAAACGGGGGTGGCATGGTAAGGCGAGGACCAAGGCCGGGGCGGAGGAGGGAGCCGTGGGGACGCCTGGTGGCGGCAGGTGGGATTACATGACTGGAACAGGCGTTGGGCTGATGGGGCTGCGGGCATCCGGGTGCACGAAATCCGGGTTGACATAAGTGAAGCCCTGGAACTCGGCCTGGTCGATGCTGGCCAGAACCAGGCGGTCAGGGGGTGTCAAGGCCGGCGCCGCCCGAGTGAAGAACTTGTCGAAGTTCTCGCCGCTGCGGCCACACTGCGGGAAACACCGGGAGCGAACCATGAAGCATCGGAACGCAAGGCTGGTCCACCCTCTTAGGGGCCAGCGTGGTGTTCCCGGGAGGGCACTGACCGGGCGGGGTCTGAACGGAGGCGCGATCTCCAATCGTTCCAGCCTGTCCCAGTCGATCCAGCGGAAAAAGCCGTGAGCGCGGATGGTGGGTTCTCCATCCGGGCCCGAGCCCAGGCGCTTGGCCGGGTGCTTGGTGAGGAACTGCAGGGAACACAGAGAGAGACGGACAGACAGACAGAGTCCCAGACAAGGAGGCCCAGAGAAACACAGGGCAGGGAGGTGGGGGGAAGACGAGGAAGGAGGAATAGGGAGAGACAAGCATGGAGATCCAGAAAGAGAAGAATGAACCGAGGTGGGGTGCAGAGATGGGGGGGGGGAGAAGAGAGGGAGAGAGAAAGAGGAGAAGGGGGGATACATGAGGCGGGGTAGATGAAACTCAAACCCAGAGACCCGGGGACAGACAAAGAAACGAGCAAGATCAGGGTGTGAAGGTTTGAGTGGCAGAGAAACCCAGAAAGAGAGGAAGACGATTGGGAAAACATCCCAAAGGGAAAGTGGCAGAAGAGAAGAAGGTGGGAGAGAGAAGACCCAGAGAAAAGGCAGAACAGAGACCCAGAAGGAGGGAAAGACTCAGCGGGGAGAAGAGAGAAGGGAGGAGAGGGGAAGGGGTGGGGGAGACTCAGGAAACAAACACCCGGAGAGAGGGATGAAGACCCCATATGAAGGAGGAGACTCAGAGAAAGGGGAAGATGGAGACCCCAAAACAGAAGATGAGAGAGACCCAGAAGGAGAAGGATAGAGATCCAGTGTGCATGTGTGTGTGTGTTTGTGTGTGTGAAGGGGGGTTGGTGAGAAGGTAATAGAGACCCAGAAAAAGAAGACGAGAGAGACCCAGAAGGAGAAGGATGGAGATCCAGTGTGCGTGTGCATGTGTGCGTGTGCATGTGTGTGAAGGGGAGTTGGTGAGAAGGTAATATAGACCCAGAAAAAGAAGATGAGAGAGACCCAGAAGGAGAAGGATGGAGATCCAGTGTGCGTGTGCATGTGCGTGTGTGTGTGTGAAGGGGGGTGGATGAGAAGGTAATAGAGACCCAGAAAGAGGAGGAAGAAGACAGAAGAGGTGAACAGAGACCCCGAAGGACACAGAAAAAGCAAACAACAAGGCAGCGACACAGAACACCCATCGTGTGCAGATGGAGGCAGAGGAATGAGACAAAAGCCCAGAGAGATGTGGTCAGAGAGACGTGGAGACAGGAGCTCGAAGCAGAAGCCTGCTAACATCTGCTGTAGGCTCGGCTCCTTCTCCTGCCTTCACTCCACAACCCCGGAGGAGGAGACGGTGGCTCCCAGAGTGACTTGCCCCAGATCCCGCAGGAGGAAAAGTGGCAGGAGTTAGGTTTGACTGACCCACTCGGCTGAGCGCTGCCTGCCCTGAGCTGGGGAGAGGCGGGGAGTCCAGGACAGGGTAGAGGCCGCCCTTGGACTGCCTGGGGCAGCAAGGCAGGATGTGATTGTTCTAACAAGATCTCTGTGCTATATAAGCTTTTTCAGCAGATGGGAGTAAATCGACTTGAGGAGTGGGAGCCTTTTCCTAATGTGCAGTGATACTGTGTGGGCAGTCCTGGATGGCAGTCGTGGGGCATGTGGGTTGTGGGCCTGGAGAATCTGGGAGTCAAGGGGCTCTCACCCCCTTGCAGATGGCCACAGCTTCCCGGGAAAGTGACTTGGGGTAGGTGACAGTTTGTTCCATGATGGCTTGAAACAGCTCCTCCTCGTCTTCTCCATCAAAGGGTGGCTAAGAAAGTAGAGGCGGTAAAGAGTCAGAGGCCTGACTACCTGCCCACCACAAGCAGAGCCCGCCCCGGCCACCCCCTCCCCCCGCCCCCAGTTCCTGGAGAAAAACATGACCAGACCGCCAAAGCTATTTCTTTCTCACTCTCAGAGGCTCTTGTTTTCTATCTGAGATGCTTCAGCTCTCTGCACCTCTTTGCTGCTCTGCCTCTCTTTATCTGCTATGTAAATCAGCAAGGTGTTAATTAGGCAATGTGTCATTTAAATAGAAGAGAGAAAAACTGCAGGAAAAAATTGTAAAAGCACTCTCTTGGCTGGATGAGTGGCCTCCAGTCTTCTTGGATTTGGAAAAGCAGTATCCAGACAAAGATTCTACTGTGGGGTCTAGGGAGTCTGTTTCTACAACTGAGTGTGTGTGTGTGTGGGGGGTCCTTGAATTTGGATGGGAAAAAAACATGCATTCTTATTTTTTTGGAATCTAAAATTGAAATTCAGCCTTATAAATTTAGGAAAGAAACCCCAGCAGTAGTTGCGACTTTATCACTGATGGAAATCACCGATATTTTCTTATAAGGGTTGCAGATATCTCAAAGGAAAAAACCAAAACAGTCATCTCTACTTTAAAATTACTGACAGGCCTTTCTACCTGCTTCCTATTCTTGTGAGATATTACTATTTAATACCATTTAATTCATTAGTAGTGAATCACATATAAGTCCATATTCTAATACCCTTAGACAACCACACACGTTTAAGTTAAATTTATTTAGTTGGTTAAATGACTCAATCAAGCCTTTAACATTTTGTTAGCCAGATTTCAATATGATTGACTTCTTCTGTAATGCTATTATCTTATTTCATGTGTTTAAAAGCATTGTTCTCAGAAAGGGGTCCAAGACACAAAAAGGGGGAAGAACCCCTAGCCTGTGGGAAGTCAATGTTTCAGAACCACGGAGAGCGCTCTTCTAGTAGACGGACTTCTCCCCACAGCTTCCTACACTCAGCCTAAAGACATCCCTTCCTGACCTGCTCCTCCTGAGCTAGGCCATGTAACAGGTGGCACCCCTTCTGTGTTGCCTTTAGCCAAACCAGCCTCTCCCCAGCGTCCCTTACCTGTCCTGCCAACATCTCGTAGAGCAGAACCCCAAAGGACCACCAATCAACAGACTTCCCGTAGGGTTGGTAGGCAATGATCTAGCAGGGAGGGAGAAAGGTGAGCAACTGTCATTTGTGTTTTAAGAAAAGGTGGGCCCCTCCAGCTTCACCACCTGGAAACCCTACCCGACTTTAAATGCTTTCAGCACAAACTTTTCACACTCAGAACGCTTTGGCTCCATCCTTTGGAACATTTGAGAAGCAGATTCTTCCTACTCAGAACATTCCTTTGGTTCCAACATAAAGACGATCTCAGCATTAAGTTGCAAGTTCCGCCCATGCATCTAGAATATCTAGATAACTGAACTCTCTCCTTACAATGTCAGAACTTCAAGAGCCCAGAGAGTCCTAAATCTGGACACATACCAGATTCTTGACTGGTTAAAGATAGCTGTCGCCAGCCCTGAAGAATTCCAGCCACAACAGACCAGAGTCAGAGGCGGGAAGCTGTGTGTATTTTTCGAAATCTTCCCAGGTGATGCTGACCAGCAGCTATGTTTTGAAACCACTGGCTGGTTACTCAGGCAGAAGCACAGAGTCACCAAGAAAGATCCAGGACAGCACCATCAACCCCACCTCTCCCAAGAAGAAAAGTCGGGACCTGCTCTCAGTCTGCTTATATAATATACAGTCCGATCATTAGCCACACCCCCCAGCAAAGTCAGAGCTGATTCTTGCCCACTTGAAATATTCAGGGGACAGCCTCCACAAGCCTAATGTTCTAGTAGGATGGGCCCCACCCCCTCAGAGTACACTGGGACTCTTCCCCCAGCTTCTTAGAACAGTCCAGTAACAGGTCCTGTTCTCCAGAATCCCTAAAGGGGGTCCCGCTCTTTCGGAACATTCACCCACAGTTCTTGCCCACTTTGCCTATTTTGAGACCCAGCCCCGCCCACTTACAACACTCAGGTGGTTGGAACAGTCCATGACTCCCGTGAAGACCCCGGGGTCAGGTCCCCACATTACGAACACTAGACCCCCAGGCACGTCCACGCAGCGAGCTTGGAGAGCTCTAAGAGCCGGGGAGGTGGGCTTACCTCGGGGGCTATGTAGTCCGGGGTCCCGCAGAAGGTTCGAGTGGTGCTCCCGGGAAAGACGTTCTCCTTACACATGCCGAAGTCGGTGATTTTGATGTGTCCTTCGGCATCCAGCATCACGTTGTCCAGTTTCAGGTCCCTGCGGGTGGGTTGGGGTGCAGCAGGGAGGAATTGCAGGAAGGGGGAGAGAGTTAACAGCCTGGAGCCGTTAAGCTCGAATCCCTTCCCTCCACTGAAGGGCCCGGGACTGCTCACCGATAGATGATGCCCTGGTTATGGAGGAAGAAGAGGCCGATGGCGATTTCTGCGGCGTAGAACCTGGAGGAGGGGGCGGGGGGTCAGGAGGCCAGAGGCGGGACACCGCTCCCTTCCACTTTCCCCCCACCCTCCTCTCTTGGCCAAGACTCACGCTGCGTGGGGTTCCTTAAACTTGCCCAGCTGTTGGATGTGGTACATCAAGTCGCCCCCGGTGACATACTCCATCACAAAATATAGGCGGTCCTGGGGAGGGGGTGGACAGGGGCTTAGAGGCAAAGATACATCCATCAGGGGAGGGAAACGTCCATTCCTGCCCACTCCAGGCCAGCGTGGAAGGCTCTGGGCCCATGCAATCAGAAATCCAGGGCAACTGTGTACGCCTACCCGCCATCACAGAATCTCCACCCACTCCATCCTCTGTTACTCTCAACTGTCGGGTGTTCCCCTCCTCCCTTCCCAGGATTTAAGATTGAGGTCCACCATTTGCTTGAAGTCTCAGGCAAACTGAAACCTCTTTCCATATCCACTCACTCACACATGCAGTTTTGGCCACCAGCTAGGGGCCAAAGCTGTTCAGGCTTCACTTGCAAATGATACTAATTTTTAAATTATTTTTAAATTTTTGGCTGCACCTTGCCGGTTTGTGGGAATCTTAATTCCCGACCAGGGATCGAACCCAGGCCCCCTGCAGTGGAAGCATGGCGGTCCTAACCACTAGACCAGAAGGGAATTCCCAATACTAATTAAAAAAAAAAAAAAAAAAATCCAGGAAGCTGGCTACGCCCACTCAGAGCTCTTGAAAGTAGAGTCACGCCCTCTCTAACCTCTGACAGTTCTGACTTGTTGTCCCATTTCACAGTGTTCGGAAACGCCTTATTTCTGATGACTCCGTAACTGAGAACCCACGAGTGACAGCCTCATCACGCAGAGCCCAGTTGTAGGCAAGCTCACTCACGCACTCTTTTACTCCAGAAGCCGGTACTCCAGAAACACCCACTCAACCCCTAGGGAGTTCAGGCCACGCCCACTCAGGCTCCCAGCCCTCTGGCCACGCCCTCCACGCCACCTGCGTGCTGGCCACACCCACTGAGGAGCCAGCCACGCCCCTTCAGAGTCCGCAGGGCTCTTCTGCCCTCCCCCAAACTCAGACTCTCAAAGCCAATGCGAATGCATCTGGGGGGTTGAGGGGGAAGGGATAAGGCAGGGCCCCTGAGCCAGCCTGGGGCCCCCTCCTTTCGCACCGGAGTCTGGAAGGTGGAGTGAAGCTGGGTGAGGAAGTGTGGCCGGCCTCCGGGGCCTCGGCCCCCCAGGGCCAGCACGCGTTTCTCCACCAGGGTGCAGTCCACGTCGTCATCCTGGACGATCACGTCTTTCTTCAGGATCTTGATGGCGTAGAGCTCATCGGAGCCCCGGCGCTCGGCCAGCATCACCTAGGGACAGAGGCCCAGTCCATCTGGGAACCCAGAGCGCTGGTCCCTAGCCTTCCCTTTCAAGGAAACAAAGAAACAGAATGCCGGTCCCCCCTCTCACTCTCCGGATGCCCTGACGTGGCCAGCCACTCCTTCAGGGCAAGTATCCACATCTTTAGGTCTCTCCTTTCCAGGAACTCAAGAGGCCCCATCAAGCCATCTTTGGGGGCTCAGAAGCCTAGTTCCTTCCCCAGACTCTGATTTCATTCCTAAGAAACCCAACCCCTCCCCCAGACATCCTCCCTTTCCCCCGGAGCCCCAGGAATCCAACCTTCCCAAAACTGCCTTTTCCTAGAACCATGAGGAAGCTGAAGTCCGAGATGTGCAGTCGTCCAGGGCTGGCCCCGAAGAAACAGCGCTTGGAGTCGGTGGGACTGGGGGATGGGGAGGGGATGGGAGAGGAGGAGGGACCCGTCCGCACCCTCTGTGAGAAAGGGGAGACATGCAGAGCTAGTCAGACCCTGGAAGGGGATAAGGGGGTGCCCCTCAGAGAGACAGCATCCAAGGACAAAAGGGAAGCGGAGACACACAGAGATGGGAAGATGGAGAGAGAAAAAAAGCTGTTTCCACACCCATCTTTGATTTAGGGACTTTTCCTGATTTCCCATAGCCTGGAGGTTTTACTGGACTTCCTTTGTGGCTCAGACAGTAAAAAATCTGCCTACAGTGTAGGAGACCTGGGTTTGATCCCTGGGTCAGGAAGATCCCCTGAAGAAGGAAACGGCAACCCACTCCAGTATTCTTGCCTGGAGAACCCCATGGACAGAGGAGTCTGGCGGATACAGTCCATGGGTTCCCAAAGAGTTGGACACGACTGAACGGTTAACACTGGACTTCGCAGGTGGCACTAGTGGTAAAGAAGCTGCCTGACAATGCAGGAGACATCAGAGATGTGGGTTCACTCCCTGGGTCAGGAAGATCCCCTGGAGGAGGGCATGGCAACCCACTCCAGGATTCTTGCCTGGAGAATCCCACGGACAGAAGAGCCTGGCAGGCTTCGGTCTCAAAGTGTCGGACACGACTGAAGAGACTCAGCACACTTGCCTGGAGAGTTTAGTATTCAGCTAGCACTTAGACAGCTTACTATATGCCATCAATCCTCCCCATCAGCGCCACCACCCGATCTCCCATCTTAGAGAAGGTAAGCAACTTGCGCAAAGCCACACAGCAGGTAAAAAGCAGAGCCAGAAATCAAAACTCATTAATGCCAGAGACTGTGTCTCCCTCCTTTGTGCTTCTCCACCATCACCCAGCAGGCGGCTTGGGTCTGGAGTCGAGTGCTGAATGCAGGTCCTGAACTTCTAACTTCAGAGCACATTCAGAACCTGAACGCTCTTACCGTAATTACCTCCCTCGGCCGAGCTGCCGGCAACTCACCTCTGGACCTCCATGATGCCTTCTTCCTCCTCCTACTGTCAGTTCTCAACACAGAGGCAGTCCTCTTCTCTGAATCAAAACCATCTCGGGCCACCTCCAGTGCCCTCCCATCTCACTTGGTCTATTTACTTATTTAAAAAATGAACGTATTTAGCTGCGCTGGGTCTAAGCTGCAGCATGTGGGATCTAGTTCCCTGACCAGGGATTGAACCCAGACATAGCTGGCCTGCTCCCACCTCAGGGCCTTTGCACGTGACCTTCCCTCCATTGGGAAGGCTCTGAGCTATCCTTACGGCTATTTCATCTCCTTTATCTCTTTGCCCAGTGGTCACTTTCTCCGTGAAGCCTTCCCTGCTTATTGTAAAGTCTCACAAAACAGCACTCCCTATCTTTAGCGTTTGTTTTTCTCCATAGTCATTCATCATTGTCTAACACAGGATCATCAGTGCCTTTATTTTGTTTAATGTCTTCCTCCCAGGAGGGCAGGAGTGTATTTTTTCCCCCTCTCTTCTTGTTTGCTGCTATATCCCCAGTGATTAGAACTATGCCTGGCACACAGAGGGCTCAAGTAAAAATGTTTGTTTTGAAAGAAGAAATGACAGAGTGAAAGTGTTAGTCACTCAGTCATAGCTGATTCTTTGGGACCCTGTGGACTGTAGCTTGCCAGACTTCTCTGTCCGTAGAATTCTGCAGGGAAGAATACTGGAGTGAGCTTGCCTTTCTCTTCTCCAGGGGATCTTTCCCACCCAGGGGTCAAACCTACATCCCCTGCATTGCAAGACAGATTCTTTACTGTCTGAGCCAACAGGGAAGAAAGAGAGAAAGAGGGCACGTGTTCCTTCCTTGGTCTGGAAATCTGTCCTCCTTTTCCTTTACCCAGGGAATCCTGTACTTCCTGTTGAAGTTTTTCTCTGACTTTCTCAGGTCCTGCCGGAGGTTTAGGACTCCCCAGTGTCCGAGGCCATCTCCCTGATCAAATACATTCCTTCCCTATCTGTAACTTTCATTGAAAGAGGAGCTCCCCAGGGTATGGCCTGATTCTACTCCCAGAATAGGGCTTGACTTATGTAAAACTTCAGGAAATAGGTGTTCAGGAAGTGAAAAAAAAAAAAAACAAACCAAACCAAAAACCAATGGAGGAGAGAAAGGCCACAGTGAGAAATGGACAGAAAAAGTCAAGGAGCAATTCAGGTGTCACTTCCTCAGGAAAGTCCTCCCTGATCACCTCCCCCGGCCCCTGCCAGACTGGGTTAACCTCTGTGCTTCTTGGGTGCCCTGGTAGTTTAGTCGCTAAGTCATGTTCGACTCTTGTGACCCCAGGGATTGGAGCCCACCAGGCTCCCCTGTCCACAGGATTTCCCAGGCAAGAATACTGGAGTGGGCTGCCATGTCCTTCTGCATGGGGATCTCCCTGACCCAGGGATTGTGCTGGGCAGGAAACCTGTGAAACTGAAAGTGCCCCAGACACACCACGCCCTTGGGAATTCCTCAGACGCCTTTGACTTTTCCAGCTCACGGGCTGGCCCTGTTCTGGGGGCGGCCCTGCCCAGTCCTCATCCAACAAGAGTGGGTCCTTAGGGGCCACTCCAGGGGGGACACACCCACAAAGTCAGGAACAGAGAAGGGCCTGGGTCTGCGAGAGCCCCTTTCCTGAATCTTCCCGGGGTGGGATGACAGACACTACTGGCGGCCTTATGGAGAGGCGCACAGTGGGGTGGGGAGCTGGGGGTGGGGGATTTGGGGCCCATCCCAGGCCAGTTGGAAGACTTCACTTCATACATACATGGCTTGGCTGGCAGGGCGCCTGAGGCCATGGTTCCCCACAAGTCATTAAACACAGATCACAGAGGCTGGGTACGGCCCCAGCTGGGGATCCTGACCTTTGCTCCCCAAGGTTAATTCAGCCCAGAGGGGAGTTGGGGCACAATGGAAGTTCCCCAAGTGTACTGGGATCCTCCCATCCGCTGTGCACCTCCTACCATCCCCCAACAATAGAAACGCTGAAGACTGCAATGCGATCAGCATAAAAACACTTGCCTCAGGAGCTGCAGGTGGCAGAGAGAACCCTATTTTGGACCTACATCTCCTAGAGCTCTGCTCCTTCTTCAGTGCCAGGAAGAAACAGAAGTGTAACCACAGAATCCGAGACCCACAGGCCTGGAATGACAGACCACAGAATTCCAGAGCCAGGCCCCGCAGTCCATGGAATGCCAGAAACACGGGACCCAGAATTGATAGCTAGAGGGCCCCAGAGCCTCTCAGCATCCCTGAATCTAAGGAATCTGTGATGCTGTCCCTACCTTAGGGAATTGCCTGAGGGTCAGACTGACCTCCAGAGAGCGCAGATTACTCAGCAAACACAAGACCTGCCCCTAGGTATGGTATGCTCTCCACCCATGCGTGTGGCAATGCAGACAGATATGAGAGGGATGAGATGTGTCAGGGACAGATACAAACCACGGGAATGAAGCTGCCTCCAACCCAAGCCTCTGACTCTTCTCACCTCGTATAGTTCCAGAGGGTAGTTACAGGCCTGGGGGAAAAGAAATCAGAGTCAGAGCCTCCTGGGAGAGGCAGACGATGGCCCTAAAGCAGGGGGTGGGGGCCCCCGGATCCCCAAGCCATAGGGATGGATTTGTGTGCATGTGTGTTAGTTAGCTTCAGTTGTGTCTGACTCTTAGCGACCCCATGGACTGTAGCCCACCAGGCTCTTCTGTCCATGGGGTTCTCCAGACAAGAATACTGGAGTCTGTTGCCTTGTCCTCCTCCAGGCGATCTTCCCAACACAGGATTGAACCCGCCTCTCCTGTGTTTCCTGCATTGGCAGGAGGGTTCTTTACCACCAGCGCCACCTGGGAAGTCCTGGATGGATAGGACTTCCAATTCCCAGCAGTCCCTTAGAAAAGCAGAAAGAACTCCAGGGTCTCCTGGGAATTTTCGTCCCCAGACCAGTGGGCAAGCAGTGATGGAGTCTGGGGAAGGCCGGCTCTGAACTGTGGGAGGCTGCGCTCCCCGGGGCTGGGATGGGCCGGGGAAGCCAGGGTCTGGGTACCTCGAACTTCTGGAGGAGGTTGCAGTTGTCGGCGTCAGCCACCGGCACATTGTAATACTCGCCCTCCTCCTGGTTCAGTAACTTGTACCTGACGTACAGACGGAGACCAGAGCGGGGTGGCGGGGGGGGGGGGGGGGGGGGGGGGGGGTTGGGAAGACGGATGGGGTGGGGGTGGGGGGACACCCAAGGGAGAGGCAGAGACATCAGAAGGGGGGAAGAGACAGAGAGAACGAGAGAAAGAGTGAGATAAGAAGAGAGGGACGGGGGTGGGGGAGGATAAAACAGCCCAGGGAGGCCGAGAGGACGGCGTCCGTCCGGGAGGAGAGAGAACACATGCCCGGGAAAGGAGGCGCGGATGCCGGCTGCGGAAGGAGAGAGACCACACCCCAGGGGAAGGACACGCGGATGCCGGCGCCGAGCCCCGCCCCCGCCCGCCCCTCACCAGCCGTCCACCGGCGCCTTGAGCAGCTCCGAGACGCCGAAGGACATGGCGCCCATGAAGTCGTTTCGGGAGGTCCGGTCCCAGTCCCACACCTCCACGCTAAGCCGGCGCTCCACGTCCCCGGGCTTCAGATTGCTGCGGGGAGAGAGGGGCGCAGTGAGGGGCCAGCTCGTGGCTCCCCGACCTCCGCACCCTCAATGCTGCAGGAGCCCATAAGCCTCCTGAGCTGGGGCCTCTTTCCTGCTCTGCGGATGGTCTTCCCACCCCGGGTCCTCCCGAAGAGGGTCCCTCTCCCCACCTGGGCCCGAAGTCGACCTAGAGCGCTCTCTCAGTCCCCCTCCTGGTCTTTCACATCTGTGCCTCTGGGCTTTTCTCTCCGGATCTCTCCCCTATTCTCCCTCCAGAACCGTCCTTCTGTCTTTCTCTCAGCTGGCTTCTCTTTCTCTTCCTGCCGCCCACCTATCACACACCGCCCCGTGCCGTCTGTGTCTCTCCTGGCTTTATGTTTCTTCCTCTGAGTCTCGGGGTCTGTCTAATCTCTCTGATCTCTTGTCTTAACTCTAAAACGGTCACCTTCTGGGTCTCCATCCCTCTTTCTCAGTCGCTTCATTTTCTCCTCCCACCGCCTTCTTCTCCCTTTGCGGGCCTCCTCCTATCCTACCACCTGCTCTCTGCAGTCTTGTGGGCCACTAGGACTCTCAGACCGTTCTCTGTCAGTCATCACCGGGCCTCCCCTGCACCCGAGACTCACAACACAAAGGTCTCGTTCCACACAGGGTTTAGCGTGGCTTTCACCGTGCGGGTCTTCTGTTTGGTCAAATTCCGAGGGTCTGGGATGAGCTTCAGCTTCACATAGGGATCGGAGAGACCATTGGGGTCCATTGGGATGAGGTTCCGGGCCTCACCAACTGAGGGGGGAGATGAAGGAGGGCAGATGGAGTTAAGATCCAGGGAGAGGCCCGGGAGCCTTCCCCCAGCCAACAGTCACAAATTCCAATCTCTCTACTTCCTCTTCCATGACCCATGTTTTTTGTTTCCTTTTCTTCCCTTTTAAAAAAATCTTTTACTTCTCCAGTACCCAGAAGATGGGGCATGAAGCCCTTTCCCCAGCCAGTGACCCAGAAATCAAACCCAAAGTCCCTGGCTCCCTTAGGATCCTGGCCATATCACCAGGGCGTGCATGCTAAATCACTTCCGTCGTGTCCGACTCTGCTACCCCATGGACTGTAGCCCGCCAGGTTCCTCTGACCATGAGATTCTCCAGGCAAGAATACTGGAGTGGGTTGCCATGCCCTCCTCCAGGGGATCTTCTCAACCCAGGGATGGAACCCGGGTCTCTTATGTCTCCTGTGCCACTTGGGAAGCCATGTAATAAACCGGAACCTCCCTTGGGACCAGTTCTTCTCTCGTCCGCACCCACCTCCACCCCCAGGACCTTGATGCCTAGAACAGCCATCAGGAGAAGCAAGGCTGGAGACCAGGGGCCTCGAGAGGAAAGGGGCATGGCCGGGTGGCGCTCAGCCGGTGCAGGCGGGGTCAGCGGTGCGGGCGTGACCTTTGTGAGGGGGCGTGGCTTCCCTGGGTCGGTGAGAGTGGGCGGGCAGCTCGTGTGGACTCGACCCAGTCCCTGGGATGAAGGGGGCGGGGCCAGGGGAGGAGGCGGGGTCTCACCCGTGACGTGGATCTCATCGGAAGTGGGCGCCCGGATCTCCAGCTGCAGGCGCCCCCGGCGCTCTGTGTGGTCCACGCCGCACAGAGAGGGCACGCTGCGCACACAGCGCCGGTGCACGTTCATCTCGCAGCCTGGTGCGGGTGGGACAGAACTGGGAGGTGGGACTGCGGGTCCCGCCTTTAACTCCAGGCTCCACTTCCCTTCCTCCATGCTCCCCCCCACTCCCCACCACCACTTGCGTTACTCTGCGCTTTTGCAGGGGCCCCGAAGTGCCGGGTTCGCAGACTCACAAGAACACTTCATGCCCTGGTGCACCAGTCCGTAGAGCAGGGAGCCACAGTGGTCGCAGAAGGTGGGGCTGCTGTAGCTGTGAAGACGGAACTTGTGCTTGTTCCGGGGATCCTGGGGTGGGGGGCGGTCGGGAGGAGTCGGTCAGAAGAGGGGGCCGGAGGGCGTCCTGAACAAGCACCGCCCCTCCCCACTCTTCCTCTTCAGCCCTGCTCTCCCAGTCTTCCTGCTGGTCCGCCTCACCCATTCACTCTCCAGTATTTATGGAGCACCTACTGCGTGCCTGGCACTTTTCTTGGTGCGAGGACTGAGACCCTGAGCAAAACCAATAAAAACTGCAGTCCGTGTGGACTTTACTTTCTGGTGGAGGGAGACAGAAGATGAACACGACAAATAAAATATATAGGGCCTTCCCTGGTGGTGCAGTGGTTAAGACTCTGCCTTCCAGTGCAGCGGGTACCTGTTCCATCCCTGGCGGGGCGGCTAAGACCCACATGCCTTGGGGCCAAAAAATCAAAACATAAGCAGAAGCAATATTGTGACAAAATTCCATAAAGACTTTAAAAACTAGTCCCCATAAAAACAATCTCAGAATATATAGTATGAGGTATGGATACAGATGCTCTGGACAAAGATGGAGCAGGGATGCGCACCGTCAGGGGTCGGGTGGGGGGGATTGAAATGTGAAATAGGGTGATCAGGGAAGGTTGTACCAACAAGGTGGAAATTTGGGAAGAATCTGAAGGAAGTGGAGGCTTCCAAGGTCCACAGTCCCTACCCCATAGTCTTCCACAAGCTGTTCTCTAAGGACTTGTGGGCCACCACGAACCCCGGATCATTCACGGTCAGCCTCTTTCAATGTCTGGCTAGTGACGACCAGCCTTCTCTGAGCCGCGTGTGGGATGGAGACTATGCCCTCTCAGTTTTAGGGACCCAGGTATCCCAAAGGTTAAGTGTGAACCACACAGCAGGGTCTGGTCAAACGTGCTCGGCAGTGTTAGTGCTGTCATTACTGCCATGGTTGTTACTGGTGATTTTATTGCAGTCCCCACACAGCCCTGGGTTTAATCAAGAGCTGGGCCATTCCCCAGTTGTGTGATTTCAGGTACACGCCCGATTTTGAGCCTTAGTGTCTTTATCTGCCCAATGGAAATAAACAATCTATATCTTGAAGCAGTGCTCATAGCTCAATTCCAATTAAGCATGAATTTAAGACACCAGGAAAAGCATTCCTCCTTCCACCCTCAGCAATGTCTGAGTACGAAAAAATTTGATATTTGCATTTTTCTAAGCGGGCTTCCTTGGTGGCTCCAAAAGTAAAGAATCTGCCTGCAGTGCAGGAGACCCGGATTTGATTTGTGGGTTGGGGAGATCCCTTGGAGACAGGAATAGCTACCCACTGCATTATTCTTGTCTGGAGAATTCCATGGACAGAGGAGCCTGGTGGGCTACCGTCCATGGGGTCGGAAAGAGTCAGACACAAATGAGTGACGAACACTTTGGGGCTTCCTTGGTGGCTCAGATGGTAAAGAATCTGCCTGCAATGCTGGAGACCCGGGTTCGATTTTCTATGAGTGCACTGTAAGAGTTTTATAGGGTGAAAATTCAAGACCTTCTTAGGATTTTATTTAGAAGTTCAGCGGGGATTGAATGGTACTTGGGTGAGGAAAGGTGTTGGCAGTTGCATTCTCTGAACCTCTAAAGACCTTTAGCTGACCCGAGCTTCCAGTGTTCCTGCCACATGAAATGAGATGCTGTGGGTGAAAATTCCCAGCAGGGTACCTGACAAGGGAGCTGCTGTGGTTATTCTCAGGGTGAAAGTAGCCATTAAAAAGGGAGCCAGAACTGGGGTTCCAATTTGGAAGATTAGGGTCTAAATTTTGACTCTGCCCATGACCCAGCTGTGTGACCTTCCCCCACACCACCCTTTCGAGAAGTTCAGGGAGCCTCGCCATAAAATGGGACTGTGAGACCTCCCTGAAAGGGTTCTTGTGCAGACGGAATGCAATCATGCGTCTGGAGCCCTGAGCACTTCTTAAGCCCTTGATCTGTGTTGCTGACAAGAATAAAAGCTTAATGCTTCACAGAGAAAAAAGAAAGCCAGATAGAGAGGAAAGGCCTTGTCTGCACTATTTCCCTTCATTTCCTCACCAATAATAGTAACAATTTTACAGTGATAATAATTAGTATTTTGTCTTTCACTACATACCAGGTATTCATACCCAAGGAGTTGCCTCATTCAGTTCTTAAAACAATCCTATCAGATGAGGGCATGGCTATTAAACCCCATTTTACAGACAAGGAACTCCAGAGGTGCAGAGAGGTAAATTAACTTCTGGAAGGTCACAGAACCAACACACGGTGGAGGTGGGACTCAAGCCCAGGTGTCCTGGCCCAAGAACCTCCGTTAGATGGGGACAGGAACAATACCTAACTTTATACGCTGTTGAGAAGATTCATTCTTATGCTATGTACAAGATCCCTGTTAAGTACATGGAATGAGCCTTGGGCAAATCAGATGGAGTGTTTGGTGGTGGTGGCAGTGGGCGGGTGAGGCAGCAAATCATAATACATACAGGTGCTGGGAGATAGTGGAGCTCAATCTATGTTCTCAGAAGTCGCATCTTCTAAACTTCAGTTTTCTTGACCTGACAAGCTGGCAGAATGCCTCATGGACTTCCGTGGTGTGCTCTCTCTCTTTCTCAACCCGCCTCTTTCTCCATCTGCTAACCATAAAACCATCTCCAACTCTGTGTCAAACCCTGGGCTAGTCTCATGCTGCCTGACTTCACTGAACTGTCAAAACAAGCCTGGGGGCGTCTAGATTGATGCCTATCCCACACGGTAGCCCTAACTATAGGCGGCTGTTTCTTTTTTTTGGGCTGTTCTGCATGGCATGTGGGATCTTAGTTCCCTGACCAGGGACTGAACCTGTGCCATCTCCAGTGGGACTGTGGAGTCAACCATTGGATGAGGGAAATCCTACAGGTGGCTATGTATTAATTAAAATTAAGCAGGATTTTTTGGAGAAGAAAATGGCAACCCACTCCAGTATTCTTGCCTGGAGAATCCCATGGACAGAGAAGCCTGGCGGGTTACAGTACATGGGGTCGCAAAGAGCCTGACACAAATTAGTGACTAAACCAAGCAGGATTTTAAACTTCCATCCCTTGATGGCTAGCTATGGTGGTTGGCAGCTGGATGACAAAGATACAGAATGCTTTCATCATGCCGGAAAGTTCTCCAGGTCAGCACTAGATGGTCAGCCCCACTTTACAGAGGGTGAAACTGAGGCTCACAGAGAGGAGCCCCAGGGCCAGACAGAGAGTGAAGGAGGGATCGGGGGTGGGCATGCAGGGTGGACAGTTCTTGTTAGCCCCTTGATGTTGGGGGTGGAGAGGAGGGAGAGAATGGTTGTGTGTATCTGTGTGTGCGTACACGAGGGATGTGTGCATGCACATATGTGTGTGCAACATGGGGAAATTTGTGTGTGTGTGCATATACAATATTCATACATATGTGTGTGCACACGGGTGTCTGTGTATGCAAATATATGTATGTGCATGGCACATACAGAGGGGGCATCTATAAATGCACATATGTGTGTGCGTGTATATGACAGGATCTCTCGGGCTTCCCTCTCTCAGTACCTGCTAAGCAGTTCCCTGAATCTACCATTTTCTATTCTAGTTTCCCTTTCTGAGTGTCTGCCCCTCTGTCTCTGAGTTTGTCTCTCAGTCCTTCTGGGTTCCCTTTTCTTTCCTCCCAGTGTCGCTGACTCTGTTCCACTGCTCTTGCTTTCTCCCCCTCCCCCAATCTGCCTGGGTCTCTTTTTTTCTGCATCTCTGGGCTCTCTTTCTCTGTCTTATCTCAGGATCTCAGTGCTTGCATCAATTTCCCTCTCTCTGTCTCTCTGCCCCTCATCCTTCTGTTTTCTGAATCTCTTAGTGCCTGGATCACAGCCGAGCTCCTCCAGCACCGAAGTCCCCTCACCCGGCCTCCTCTCTGTCCCCCACCTGGGTCCCCAGCCAGTCTCGGTCCCCTCTCATTCCCCCTTTCCAGGCCAAGGGCAGGGAATCTGGGCCAGACCAGCTCTCCCTATCTCTCCAGCCCCCCTCCCCTCCCAGCCTTAAAAATAGCAGGAGAAATTGGGACGGACGCCGAGGGGGTGAGGGCGGGGGCACGGCCCGAGGAGGGAGAACCAGGTGTCCGGGCACTCACGTCCGTCTGGGGGCCCTTCCCAGCGCCTGGACACTCGAAGGTCACAAATTCGTGGCATCGTCGATGAACCACAAAACTGCAGACTGAAGGCAAAAATCATAGAAACCCAGAGCGGAGAGAGACCCCAGTGGACAGAAAATCAGAAGGAGGGAAGACCCAGACAGAAAGAAACCCTGGAGAGAGGGATCTCCATAGGGTTCGATACAGAGAAAAGCAAAGAGACCTTGACATGCAGAGAGAGAGAGAGAGACACCGAGAGACAGAAATTCTAAGATCCAAAGAAAGAAACAGAGATGCAGAGAGTCACGGAAACAGAGAAACACAGAGCACCCAGTGTCTATACACAGCCAGAGCTGGAGACAGAGATAGAGAGGCAGAGAGACAGAGAGAGAGAGAGAGGGAGATAGAGAGAGGGCAAGAGAGGGAGACAGAGAGAGAAAGCAGGATCCAGGGACAGAGATTAGAAAGTGAAGAGAGAGGCTGGCAGACTAGAAGGGAGGAGACACAGAGAGGTCCTTCAACAGAACAGAGAGCATCAACTTGGGCAGAAGTGAGTCTGGGGGCGACGCCGACGGCCTGCCCCCCTCCCTGACTCACTCTGCTCTCGGCAGTAGCAGCTGGTACTTTAGGACTCGCCCCACCTCCCCCGGCCCCCATATCTGCCGGCCCCACCCAGCCCCCACCCGCCCATCGGTGACCCCACCCGGCCTGCCCCTTCCTAGGACGGGTGTTGTTGTCATGGCAACGGCAGTCTGGGGGGGGGGGGCTCTGACTTTGCATCTCCAGCCCCCCCTTCAGCTCCCCTTTCCCAAATCTCCCTGTTCCCATGGCAACAGATTCTCCAAATATCTGTCCCCACCTGGAGCCGGCCGAGGGAGGGGCCCCCAGTGCCACCTCCGCGGTGGCCCCACCGTCAGAGCTTCCCCCCCCCCACTGCAGGCAGTGTCTCTGCCACACCCCCCGCCCCGGGCTCCCCCGCGCCTCTCTGGGGACCAGCGAACACGTGTGTCAAGCAGCCTAGGCTGCGGGTCCCCAGCCTCCACCCTCCCGAGGGTCCCAGGAGTCCAGGTCCCCAGCTCTTACCTTGACATTGCAGACCCTGTTTTCCAATCCCCCTGTGAGAGTCAAGGATCTGGGGTCAGTGCAGAACAGGGTGCTGGACCCCCTCGCCTCTGCGGATCGTGGGAGGCCCGCGTACTCCCACCCGCCTCCTGTCGGACCCCCAGCTAGCCTCCTCTTCCCAGGACCCCGAAATCCTGCCCCCCTCGTCCGTGTCCCTCTTCTCTCAGACCCAGGAGCCCAGGCCCCCAGCCCCTTCCTTCGGACCCGGAAGGCCAGGACGCCTGCCTCCCTCTTTCTGACCCTGGAGTGCCGGCCTCTAACCCGTGCCCAGCCGGGGGGCCAGGAGCCAGGGCCGCTGCCCCTTCTTTTCTGCTCATCAGGGGACCCCATCCCCCGGGGCCCCAGCCCCCTCCCTCACCATATGAAGTCAGTGCAGTGGCTGCAGAAGGTCGGCTGCTTGAAGAAACGAGCGGTGAACTTGTGGCTCTTGACCTCATGGACCACCTTCTGCCTCAGAGCCCCCTTTCTGCAAAACAGGGGCCGGGGTCCGCCCTCTGAATCGCCTCCGCCGGGGCCCAGGCCGGACATGGCCCCAGGAACGTAGCAGGGACCGGGATCCTGCCTGTCTGGGGAAACAGGTGGAAGGGCGACTAGCCGGAGGCTCGGCAGGACAGAAGAGCCGGCGGGAGATGCCGCGGTGGGAGTGAGAGGGGCGAGGCACCTCCAGGAGCCGAGCGCGCGGGGCCGGGAGCGGAGCCTCGGGGCGCGCCGGCTCCGCCAGGGGGAGCGAGAGCCGAGAGCACGGGCGCGGAGGAGCCGGAGGCACGGGCGGCGGCGGTGGTGGGAGCTCCGGCTCCGGCACCTGCTGAAATGTGGGAGCCCCGGGCGGGGGGAGGCGTTGCCATGACGACCGAGGGGCGGGGTTTCGGCTTAAAGGCGTCTCCCCCCCCACCCTCCTGGAGAGCCCAGGGACTATGCCCCCCGTCTCCAACACACACACACACACACACACACACACGTCCGCACACCCACTCCGGAGGCCGGGTGAAGGGGGGGGGCACCCTCTCTTCTGTGCCCTGCCCCCTCCCCAATCTGCCGCGCTGCCCCGTCTTCCGACCCCCTCCAGGGTGCCGCGGCGACTCCTGTGAGTCCACCGCAACTCCCCTAGGGTCTCCGTCTGAGGGGTCTCCCCGTTTCATTGCACAAACTTTGTGTTGGTGCTGAGATCCAACGGTGAGCAGGAGGGAGTCTCGGCGTCTCACTTTTTCGGATGTCACCCAAGTCTCCCTCTGGGCTTCTTGTGATTTTTGTACGTCTGTGTCTCCCTCCGGGAGTGTCCCTTTCCCTCGGCCTCTGTTCCTCTCCCTGTATTTCCAGCTTTCTCTGACTTTCTGGGTGGGTCTGGGCTCCTTTTCTTGTCTCTGAGAATTTCTGTCTTTATTTCTCTCTTTTCTTCGCTGTGTGTCTCCAGCTGTTTATCACTCCCCCTGTGGACCACCCCCCTCCCGGGTCTTGGGGTGTCTCTCTCTCTCACTCCAAAGTCTGTCTCCCTGAATCTCTCCTTCTCCCTCCCTGTCTCTGTCTCTATGGATCTCTGTTTCCCCTTCCCCCCGTGTGTTTCTCTTTGAGAGTCAAACTGTGTCTGTCTCCCTGCCTCATTCTCTATGTTCTCATCTTTCTGGTTCTTTGCATTTCTCTCCCCTGGTCTTTGCAGATGCTTTCTCTCTGTCCCTCTCCGTTCCTCTCTGCTTGTTCCTCTCTGACCACTCTCTGACTCTGTGAGTCTCTCTCCATCGCTGGGGGTCCCTCTCTGAATATTGAAGTTGATCGCTCTCCCTTTCCTTCTCCCCTCTCCAGCTCTATCTTTGTCCCTTCTTCACTCACTCTGTATGTCTCTCTGTCTCTGTGAATCCCTCTCAGCTCGGGGACGGGGGGTGGGTGGAAGGTCTTTCCCTCCCTCCACGTCTCTTACTGATTCAGTCTTTCCCCACCCCCGGCTCTGAAATACCCTGGGCATCTCCGTCCTGGGGTTGGGAGGATCTCTCCGAACGTTTGGCCCGGTCAGGTTTCCTGGGCCTCTGCCCAGGGTCTCTGCCTCTCTCTGGTGGCAGCCTGTCCCTCCCCCTGCTCGCAAGCGCTTCCCAGTTCCGGCTTGTTGTGGGTGGGAGGGGAGGAGAGACAGGCTCTGTTGCCAAGGGCAACCACGACCGGGCCGGGGCTGCGAGGTGCAATGCGCTCTGGGACTTGTAGTCTGAGTCTGCGGATCGGCTGTCCTGGCATCGCGGCTGAGAACTTTCTCTCCCGGCATGCCCCGCGAAACAGGGCGTGGCGCTGCGGCGAGCCCGGGGACGCGAGACGCCCACTGCACGTTCCCTGGGACTCGGCGGGGGTCGAGGTCCGCTTCTGAAAGCCTAGTCGGGGCGTGAGCGAATCCGAGCACTAAACCCCCAAACGTGGGGGCCACTGGCTTTCCAGCCCTTCCAGGCGTCCGCCGTCCCCCAGGATAGAGGATAGGGGGCGGGGGGTGGCCCCGAAAACGTACCTAGGAACCCCACCACGCTCTGTTCCAGTTCGGCTTGGGTTCTTCTCGAATCGCCAGCATATCACCCTTGGTCCTACAGCTGTTCTGGTGCATTCCAGAAGAGGGTCAAGCGTGGGGTGGGGAGAGAGGCGCCGTTCGAGAAGGTGGGGATTGATTTAGGTCCCCTGGAATTCCAGGGTGGACAGTGCAGAGACCGAAACGAGGCTTTTCCTCCCCCAAAGGGAGTAAGCCTGCTCTAGATAGCCCTCCCCCGCCTCCAGCGGGACCCTTCCCTCTTTTGCAGTATCTCTTCCCAATTGCTTTTGCGGCTGTAGGTGGAGAAAATGGGTTGCACGATCCTTGAATTTCCCCCCAAGTCATGTCACATGTATTTTTGATAGTCCTGGAGAAATCTGACAAACCTGTGGGACAGAGATTCGTGGCAGGAGTAACTCATTTGATCTTGGAAGTGTTCTGTTAACCATGTGTGTCAGGGAGCTTACAACTGAGGGTAAAATGGAGCTGAGAGTGGGAATACAGGGAGGGTCAGACACTGAAAGCCTTGACAGGGGCTTTGATGTTACCTTTGGGCAGTGTGGAGTGGGATATGGAAGAATTTGAGCAGAGGAGGACAGGACCAGATCCGGATGTTGAAAGCAAGGCACCCTTCTGGGTCAAGGTGGGCTGCAGGTAGGGTAGTCCAAGGAGGAGGCTTGAACAGTAGCTTGGGTGAAGCAAAACTAAAGGAGCTTGGAGAATGTGACAGATATAAATAGAATTTTGTTGTTGTTGTTCAGTTGCTAAGTCGTGTCCGACTCTTTGCGACCCCATGAACTGCAGCATGCCAGGCTTCCCTGTCCTTCACTATCTCCAGGAGTTGGCTCAAACTCTGTTCTTTGAGTCAGTGATGCCATCCAACCATCTCATCCTCTGTCGGATTTAGGAAGAATACAGTGTTTGATGACTGAGAGGGGGGATAGTAAGAAGTGGTGCTTGGGTTCTGCTGCAATCGGAATAAGACACGGTATTTCTCAAATGCTTGTAGGACTCCAAAGAGGGATCTTTGTTCTTTAAAAATTCTTTTTTACAAATTCTTTTTGGCTGTGCTGGGTCTTTGTCGATGCGCTCAAACTTTCTAGTTGCCGGGAGCAGGGGCTACTCTTCGCTGCAGTGCATGGGCTCCTCATTGCAGGGGCTTCTCTCGCTGCAGAGAACGGGCTCAGTAGTCATGACAGAGGGACCTAGGTGCTCCGTGGCATGTGGAATCTTCCTAGACCAGGAATAGAAACTGCTTCCCCTGCATTGGCAGGTGGATTCCCAACCACTGAACCATCAGGCAAGCCCTAAAGAGGGAGAAATCTTGTTCGTGTCTATCCTAATTAGCTCTCTTCATTTGAGGGAGAAATTTGGAAGATCTGGACTCACTCCTTTTCTGATGAGGCCAAGGTTGTTTTGATCCCAGCCTCTTTCTCCTACCAGACCCAGAAGTCTGGGCCTTGCCCTCTCTCCTGGAGCCCTCCCCATAAATAAAGCAGGCACAAATCTTTCTTTTATCTTTATATTGAGGTTTTAAAAAAAAAAAAAAAAGAATGAACATTATGGATGTGGGAGAAGGGACAAGGCTTCTCTCTGTGACTGACTGTCAGCAGGGGCCGATGGGAACCAGAGCGCCAGGGAATTAAAAAAAAAAAATAAAAAATATATTTATACATTTATATAGATCATGTTATACACGTGAGTCCCAGAGAAGCAGGAAGCTGCAGCAGGAAGCAATGAGCACACAGAAACACACCTGTGTGTGTACCACACACACTGAAGCAATGCAATGCGATTCCTTCGACCATGGCATAGTAGCAATCCCCATCCCCCCCACCCTACCCTCCAGAAAAAAAAATTTGAAAAGAAACTTCCCTTTTAAGAACAGGGCCAGCCAGTGATTGTTGCCCTTGTGACCAGGAAAAAAAAAAAAAAACCCAGGCTAACATCACCTTGAAGGCTGGCAGTGGCCATTTTCTTATCTTCCCAGCAAAGTCAGGAGATACTATTTTTAACATTGAAGCTGGAGGGCCACCTCCCTGTCCCTCACAAATACTTGAGACAGTTGTCTTCAAGACCCTGCAGTTCTTTGCCAGCTCCCTCCAATAACTCAGAGTGTCTTTGGGATGGAATGCGTCCATCCCTTGCTTCCTTTAAGATGGCCTCTAGGCAGTGGGTTTTTAATAAGCCTGGCAAAAATTCTGGAGCCAATCTCAGGTGAGGCTGAGCACCAGGTGGGGCCTAGGGACCCAGGGTCTATGCTTTAAGCCTCCAGCCCACTGGGAATTATTGACCTCCAGAGTGTTTTTTTCTTCTTTTTTTAACTTAAAGGGGAGGAACAGTGTACATACCCCCCACCCCCACTGGGAGAAAGGGGGCTTGATTCCTAACTACCCCCCCCACCCCCCGAAACACACACAAACACACAACACACACACACATCAACTAAGGCACAGCCAGGGCGGGCAGGCATGCTTTGGCAAGGAGGCCCCTCCAGAGGCCCCGGGTATGAAAAGCTGCAAAAGGGGGTGTGTGATGTGGGGCTCAGCACCTTTGGAGGTGGGAGGCGGGGGCTGGTGGGGCTGAGAAGGAAGAAGGCTCAGCACTCCCAAGGGGTCAGGAAAGGAGGCAGAGGCGGAAACACACAGGATGAAAAGAGAAGAGAGCCTCAAAGCAGAGAACGTCGGAGACCAGAGCAGGCAGGAGTGAAACAGGATGTGGCTCCCAAACAGAACAGGAAGGGAGGCAACGCAGGAGGAGGCCTGAGGGACACAGACAAGGGCGCAGGAAGGGCTGGGAGGGATGTGAGAAAAGTCGGCAGGAGCCCAGAGCTCTGCGGAAGGGCCTCCGGGGAGAAGGGGGAATTAGGGAGACCCCCACTCCGGGGACGAGGCTCAGACCCTGACGAAAACCAGGCGGGCCGAATACACCAGGTCGGCCAGGTAAGCCAGCAGGTTGATGCCTGTCAGGATGGCCACGGCCAGCCGGCGGTCCCAGAAACACACGTAGTAGGTGTGGCTTCTGCTGCAACTGACATCCATCTGCCGGCGCGGCTGACCGCCATGCCTCTGGTCAAACTGGTAGAGCGGCCAGAGGACCAGGGCCGTGGCGTAGAAGATGACGGAGATCAGGGCCAGGCCCGACAGGAAAGTGGGGAAGGCGATGGGCAGGACGTTGGTGCAGTCGCCGAGGTTCAGCAGGATGGCCACGGCTGCCAGGATGAAACAGATGGAATACACGGCCACGCACCACTCCAGGGCCGACTGGTGCTGGTATAGCACCGGGTCGCTGATGAAGGCGAAGATGACGCAGGCCACGAAGGTCTCCAGCACCTTGAGCAGGCCGGGCACGGTGGCCATGTAGCCGGTGATCTCGCCGGGCCGGGCCCGGGTCCAGGCCACCTCGGTGGCGTAGGCGATACAGGCGATGCAGGAGAAGGCGGTGGCGGCAATGGCGTGGTCCCGAGAGCGCCCGTGAGACAAGAACTGCACGTAGGTGGTGGGGTAGATGATGGAGGAGGAGAGGCAGAAGAGGGCGGCGTAGCAGGCGTAGGTGATGGGGAAGTTGCGCCAGGACAGCGGGAAGCGGACCTGGAGCCCACCCAGCTCCACGATGAGGATGATGAGCGTCACCGAGAAGCAGAAGCACCAGGTGAACATGGACCAGTTGCCCATGGGCCCCGTCCAAGCGCCCACACTGGCCACCAGCGAGAAGGCCACGCAGGTGGAGACCAGCTGCAGCAGGCGGAGGAGGCCCAGCGGCTGGGTCAGCACCCGAGGGGACCCCACGATGGTCGGGGAGCCCAGGCCGGAGGACGACGACATGGTGGTTGTCACGGTGGTGCGGGTTACCGTCACCGGCATGGCTGGGGGGAGGGGAGAGAAGATCCTAAGAACATTCCAAACTGGAGGATCCAGGGTCCCCCCCACCCTGGGGCACTTGCCTCCCTGGAGGGGCCATTGTGGATGGTGTAATCTGGACTCTAGCTGGAGGGGTACCCGGGATTTGGGCCTTTCAGTTTTCAAACCGGGCCAGTCCCAGGCCTACAGGGATGCTGGTGGTCCAGGTGTTAGCCCCCACCCCCACTCCAGCCTCTTGTCAGAGCTCAGGAGGGTAGGTACCCTGTCTCTCTTTTCCCCAGGACCCTTCTTTCTTCACCCTGAAAGCCAACTCTTGTAAAATCACGTCTCTTTTTTATCCCCCCTCCACTCCAGACACACAAAGCTGCTCTCCTTCCCCCAGGGACTCAGCAACCCAGCCACTCAAGATTCTACTCTAGGGACCTCCCTGGTGGACCAGTGGTTAAGACTTTCGCACTTCCAATGCAGGGGGCAATCCCTGGTTGGGGAACTAAGATCCTACATGCCCTGGGTTACAACCAAAAAAAAAAAAAGGATTGTGCTCTAAAGCGTCCCCGTCTTGTGCCCTCCCCACCACCCCCATCAGAATAAGAGACCCTGTCTTCTGTGATCTCTTAAAAACCCCACCCCTGCAACTTCCTTCCTTTGGGTACCCAGGGATCTGCAGCCAGAACTTTCTTTGATCTAACAAACACTTCCAGCCTCCAGACACATTCAAGAGTCTAGCCATCACTCGGGGACCTTCTCAGGGACCCACATCTGATCAGAGCTCCCAGGCTTCCAGCCTGCCACCTCTCACTGAAGGGGAGTCTCTCCCCAGGTGGAACTGGGTATTAGCAACCTCAGCAGCACCCCTCCTGTGGCCACAGGGATTTAGGTCTGGGGTATCTGTGTGTTAAGTCGTTCTGGTCGTGTCCAACCCTTGTGACCCCGTGGACTGCAGCCTGCCAGGCTCCTCTGCCCATGGGACTCTCCAGGCAAGAACACTGGAGTGGGTTGCCATGCCCTTCTCCAGGGGATCTTTCCCACCCAGGGATCGAACTGGAGTCTCCTGCACTGGCGGGTGGGTTCTTAACCACTAGCACCACCTGGGAAGCCTGGGGAACTTGCACCCCCCTGAGGAGCCTGGGGAAGTTCAACCCAAAGGAAGTCAAGCTTCCTCCTGCCTCTCCCCCAACATGAGGTTCAGGCCCCTTCAGGAACCAAGCCAGCTAGTCCCCAACTTCCGGGAACCTTAGCCCCCTCCCCTGACCCAGGCCACTGAAATCTCTGGGTCTCTCAGGTTCAGAAAGACAGTGTCCTTGTCCCAAAGACTCAGGAATGAGGCCCTGGCCTCAAACTCCTGACCAAGTGTCCAGATCCTCACTCAGGCCCTAAAATAGCTAATCTCTCGGCTACTGCTGCTCAGCCACTCCAGCCGTGTCCGACTCTTTGCGATCCCATGGACTGCAGCCCGCCAGGCTCCTCTGTCCATGGGATTCTCCAGGCAAGAACTCTGGAGTGGGTTGCCATGCCCTCCTCCAGGGGATCATCCCGATTAAGGGATAGAACCCCAGTCTCATGTCTCCTGCATTACAGGCGGATTCTTGGCCACCGAGCCACCAGGGAAACACCTCTGGCAAGCTCAAAAGGCCTCTTTCAACTCCCGGGCAATAAAACTTCCTCTTTCCAGTGTAGGAGGGCAGGGTCACAGCCCAGCTGTCCCTCACAAGAGCTTCCTGGGGACACAGGAGACCAGTTCCTGAACATACTTCTTCCTCAGGTCTCGGGATCTAGGCGGCCAAATTCCCCAGCCCCTCCTCCTTCAGATCCAGGAGTCCAGACCCCAGAACCCCTCCCCGGCTCGGACCTAAGAGTCTGAGGCCCCCGGCCCCACTCACCAGCGGTCTTGGCGGAGGGCCCCCACCAGAAAGAGATTCGGTCCTGGAGGCGGATTGGGTCAGACACCTGGAAAAGGGCTGATCGCCGGGAGGAGGGAGAAGACGTCAGCGTCCAGCTCAGACCCTGCCCAGCCCGCTCGGGCTGGCCCAGAGCTCGCGGCGAGGCGGTGTGGTGGACCCCGGGCGCGCCTCCCAGCCAGGGCGGGGACTTGGCCCGGGAATCCCGAACTGTGACCTCGAGGGAAGCCCCGCCCCTTCCTTCCTCCCCTCTCCACCCCCCCCAAAAAAACCTGCGCGGGCGGGAATGGAGGAAAGCTGGGAAGAGTGCAGGCCCCGCGGGGCGGCGTAGGCGGACTGTGATCGTAACCCTGCCCTGGCGCGAGAGCCGGGGGAAGGGAGGGCTGGGGGGAGGCCGGCGGCGGGGGTGGGCCCTGGGCGGCGGCTGCCGGGGCGAGCAGCCCGGGCAGCGCCGCGTCTCCGTCCTTATAAGGGCTGCAAGTCTGCCCAGCCATTCGGAATGTGCCGACGACTGGGAGGCGGCGCCGCGACCCCCGCCCTGCTCCTGGGATTCTGGCGGGGGAGGGGAAGGGTGAAGGGAAGGAGGGATGCTGGGGCGGGGAGCGGGGGCGGGGGGCGGTAGGGTTGGGAGTGGAGCCCGGACTCCAGGTCCCGGGAGGAGAAGCTGCTAGGTCGAATGCCTGGGTCCTTCTAAATGTGAGTTCTGGGTCCCTAAAAGGCGGGCCGGGAGCCCGGAGCCCCAGGAGGAAGGGCTGGGTACCTGGACCCCTGGGTTCGCCTTGCGCACGCCTGGCATCTCGGGGTAGGGGTGGCGGCGGGAAACTGCACAGTATTGGAATCCAGTTCGAAGACAGTGGCCACACCTTCCGCCACCACCCGGAGGGCTGGTCTCCCCCGGCCGGAGCGGAGCCTCCCGGGCCACCTGGGAGGTGCCCCGCAGGAGTCTGCCGCCTCCCGTTCCCCTGACCCGTTAGGAGGAAGTGGGGCGCGCCCAGGAGGCAGAGGGCGGGGCCTCGGGGAGCCTCCCCTGGAAGGTGAGTTAGCGCGCGGACCACCTGGAGGGTTGGGGTCAGTCCCCACTCTCCGAGCCCCCAGCCGTGGCCTGAGGTCAGAGCTCAGGAATGAGCCGCCGGAGACCCAAGCAGGCAGAGGAAACACCCCGTTGGCTTCCGAACCCAGCTCAGGACGTCCCGGGCCACGCCCCAGCCCTGTCCCCACCTCCGCGCCGAACACCACACCCCATCACTCCAAAACTCAGAATCGCGCCCTGAAACCCCAGCCTGGCCTCTCCACCCCTGGCGACCCAGTCCATCTTCACTTTGGCAGCATGGGTACTGAAGCTCAATACCTTTTGCGTCCAAAGTTCGGATTCTGCCCCCTGGAGGGGGAGGAGGTCCGTAATTCTGGACCCCAGCCACTCTCCTCAAACCCAGGATTCCCAACTCCAAGCTCCTCCAGGAGCACAGCCCCTCCTCCCTCAGACCCAGGGGTCCAGGCCCCCAGCCCCCCCAGCTCCCCAGTCCTTCCTCCCTCAGAGCCAGGGGTCCAGGCCCCCAGCCCCTCCTCCCTCAGACCCAGGAGTCCAGGTCCCCAGCCCTTCTTCCTTCAGACTCAGGAATGCAGGCCCCGCTACCATCAAACCCAGGAGTCCAGGCCCCCAGCCTCCCAGCCCTGCAGCCCCCTCCCCTATCAGATCCAGGACTCCAGCCCCTCCTCCGTCAGATCCAGGGGTCCAGACCCCCAGCCCCTCCTCCCTCAGTCCTAGGGGTCCAGGGCTCCAGCCCCTCCTCCCCCAGACCCAGAGGTCCAGGCTCCCAGCCCTTCCTCCATCAGATCCAGGAGTCCAGGCCCCACCCCACCTCCTTTTTCAGACTTACGACCTGTGTGAGTTCAGGCCCCCAGCCGTCTCCTCTCCAGGACCCGAGTCCTGACCCAGACCACCTTTTTCGGGACTGAGACAATTGGAACCCCTCCGCACCCAGAATCCTGGACGCTGCGGCCACCCTTGGGGGGGTTCCCGCAGCCTCACCTTACAGGCCAGCGACCGCTGCGGCTGAAGCAGAGGCGACAGCTGCAGATTAGAAGGGTCTGCGGTCTGGGTGGGGCTGGCCGGCCGTGGAGTGAGGGTGGGCGGGGCCGGAACTCCGGGCTCAAGCCGGATTAGGGAGTCCCGGGCCCGGGCTATCCCAGTCCCGCCCCGAGGGCGGGGCCGGAGGCAAGGCCGCACCCCCTCCGGCGGAGGACCGCGCCGCAGGGGTCCCGCCCCGCCAGCGGTGGGGCGGAGGGCTGAGGTCACTGTTTCCGTGGTGACAAAACAGGAAGACACAACAGCTGGCGGGGTCCGGGCTCGGGAGGGCTGCCCTCCTCGCCCCAGCGCTGGATGGAGAACTCTCCGGGGCCGGCCCGGGAAGGCCGTTGCCATGGCAACCCGTCTGTTTGGCCTTTGTTTAGGACAGAGCCGCCCCCCCACCCCCCAGCTCAAGTCCCCACCCCAGTCTCACCTCGGTCAGTTCTCCCTCTCCCCTTCCAGCCCCCTCCCCCCTCATCTCCCTCCTCTGCCAGGATGGATGAAACCTTGGACACCTGGGTCGCAAAGCGGCTGGGGGGAGCGGGCCTCTCTTTCCTGGGGTCTATTTGTTAGGGTCTCTGTCTCCCGGGTCCCTGAAATGGGAAATGTGTCGATCCCTAGACTTTAGGGGGTTCCTGGGTCCCCAAAAGAACAGTGGTTGGATTGCAGTGTTTAAGGAATTTTAGGGAGGAGTAACGTGGGCCCTCCTAATCCTCTATCTGTAATGCGGTTCGCGGTGGAAGGGACGGATGGGCCGGACCCCAAAGTCCCATGTGTCGGTGGGGATGGTTGGTAGCAAGATTTCTGGGATCAGGGCGGTGGGAGTCGGGGACATGGAGTCCCAGGCTGTGGGCCCAGATTCTTGGCTCCTAGAAGCAATTACGGCTCAGACTCCCGGGTTTTCGGAGCAGATGGGGTTGCAAGCCGGGCCTCTTGGGTATGGAAGCGAGAGATATTTTTGGCCTGCATTCCTGGCTCCTGGAAAAAGGGAGGGGCGCAGAAGCTTAATGAGGGCGAGGCTGGGGGCTGGGGGTGCCAGATTCCTGATTGCTGCAGGGAGGGAGGGGGCCAAGGGACTGCTCTGCCCGGGGCCCAGAGCAGGGAGGGGCCGCGGGGTCCTTTTTCAGGGTCCGCTCCGGGGCCCTGAAACGAATAGACAGAGCTCAGAAGCGAGCAGGAGCTGAAGGCCGGGATGCTCGGCCTAGGGCTGGGGCGGGACGGAGACCGGGACGCCCGGGTCCATCCCTGCTGGCCCGGCTCACTCACCGCGCTCTGCACTGGTCCCCGGCGCGGCCTGGCTCGCGGCTGCCGCTGGGCGGGGCCCGGCGGGACTGCGGCTGCTCGGCGACGCCGCGCTCTCCCGGGCGCCGCCCGCGCCGCAGCCGCCGGGTGTCTTCCAAGCCGACAACTGAGGAAGGAGGCTTTGAGGCCGAGCCCCAGGGTGGGAGCCGCGCGCGTCGCGAAGGGAGGGGTCCGAGAGGATGCTGGAGCTCGGAGCCCGGGGCTGCGTGCCCTTCGGAGATGGGAGGGGTTGGGGGGCACCTGCGCTCTGCAGTTGGGGAGGGTGAGGTGGGGCTGAAGGGCTGTGGAGCCTGCACACCCCCTTTTGTGTCCTGCAAAGGCGGCAGACCTTTGTCTGTCTTTATGTGCCCTGCATAGGGGAAGGGTCTCTAGGAGCCCCGCGTGGGAATGTCTAGGGAGCCAGGACAAGGTATTCGTTGGAGGATCTCCAGGGACGCACCTCCTTGACCCCCAGTAAAGAAACATCTCTTACCCCCTTCTTGCCCAGATCTTTGTCTGACCCCAAAGTGGCACTCTCAAAGCCATGAAGTTAGTCGCTCAGTCGTGTCCAACTCTTTGCGACCCCAGGGACTGTAGCCCGCCAGGTTCCTCTGTCCATGGGGATTCTCCAGGCAAGAATACTGGAATGAGTTGCCGTTTCCTACTCCAGGGGATCTTCCCCACCCAGGGATCGAACCCGGGTCTCCTGCATTGCAGGCGGATTCTTTTACCGTCTGAGCCACCAGGGCACCCCTGAGACGGGCCCCCCAAATAGTAAAGAGGCCGTCACCGCTCAGAGTTTATTGCCGGTGTACTCTCCGGTGGCACTGTACCCGCTTTTAAGACACTGAAACCTCAAAACAGCAGAGTGCAGGGTAGCAGGAAGAGGAAGCAAACATTTAAAGAGTGAGTCATATGGGGTGTGATCCTGAGACGTGACCCCGGACGGCTCCTGGGTCTTGTGTAACGTGGTGAAAGGTATGTGCCGCTGGTTCAGAGTGTTTACCCACATCCTGCCAGGACAGCACCCAGACCCCAGAGATGCCGTCTGCCGCCGGGCACTGAACCCATCTCCAGCAGGCTGTGCCTCTGTTCAGTGAGAGTAGCCGCTTTCTGCTGCTGGGGTGCGTGGACCCGCCCCCTCACTTCCTAACAAACCTGGGCCTTTGATCAGAAGCAGTCTTGTGTGGGTTAACCTGACGGTGAATGGGGCCATTCAGTTTGTACACAGATGCCGCTGTTGGCTAGGAAAGCAAACAGAACCGAGAGTTCATTATTCCAGGCAGGAAAAGGTCAGCACCCCGTCCACGATGGAAGAGGTCCAAGGTGCTCCTCGGGTGCCCAGGTGTTTGACTGGACTCCCTAGAGAACCATAGCACTTTAGGGGGCCCAACACTGCTTGCCGAGGACAGCAAGGCGGGTCTCCATCGCTGACGAAGCTCCGTAGCTGTGAGGAGGCAGATCCGTGCGTAGCCCACCACAGCCGCTTTGTTCATCAGCAGGTAGCTGTGAACATTAAGCAGGCACTGGGGAGACTAGGTGGGGAAGAAGCTGACCGAGAGGCACGGGGTGGTCATCGGGTCTACTTAAGTCTTACTAGCACTCTCTGTAATGGAAGGTTTTAGAGGAGAGTAGACCTGGGTACAGATTGAAAAAAAAAAAAACCAACAAACTATTTATTTAGGCTGTGTTGGATCTTCGTTGCTGCTCGGGATTTTCTCTGGTTGTAGGGAGGCTCGCAGTCTCAGTAGTTGCAGCTCCCGGGCTTTAAAGAATGGGCTCAATAGTTGTGGCACATGGGCCTACTTGCTCCACGGCATGTGGCATCTTCCCGGACCAGGGATGGAACCCGTGTCTCCTGCATTGGCACACAGATTCTTTCCCACTGACCCTGGGGACAGATTATGAGCTGGTTTTTGCTCCTGACACCTCTGACAAGCAACTGTGTGTTTGTTTTCCGCATCGGCCACTAATTCTCTAACTCCAGACAGCCACTGAGTGATGAGTGTCTCAATCTGGGCACACTGCTGCTGCTGCTAAGTCGCTTCAGTCGTGTCCGACTCTGTGCGACCCCATAGACTGCAGCCCACCAGGCCGCCCCGTCCCTGGGACTCTCCAGGCAAGAACAGCATGGGTTGCCATTTCCTTCTCCAAAGCATGAAAGTGAAAAGTGAAAGTGAAGTCGCTCAGTCATGTCCGACTCTTTGTGACCCCATGGACCACAGCCTACCGGGTTCCTTCGTCCATGGGATTTTTCCAGGCAAGAGTACTGGAGTGGGTTGCCATTGCCTTCTCTGAATCTGGGCACACTAACCTCTTGCAATTATCATCAGTCTCCACAAGTAACGGGCTCAGTCCCACAAGACTGAACTCCAGCCACAAGTCCCAGGCCTCCCCTGCGTCTGACCGACTGGTTAGAAATTGGGGCGTTCCCAGGACTCGTCCTTGGCTTCCATCATTTGCTAGAATGGCTTGCAGAACTCAAGAAGGCCCTTAGTATTGAAAGTGCGAGTGTTAGCCACTCAGTCGTGTCCGACTCTTTGTGACCCCACGGACTGTAGCCCACCAGGCTCCTCTGTCCTTGGAATTCTCCAGGCAAGAATATTGGAGTGAGTTGCCATGCCCTTCTCCAGGGGATCTTCCTGACCCCGGGATCTTTTGAACCCGGGTCTCCTGCATTGCAGGCAGATTCTTTACTGTCTGAGCCACCAGGATATTACTGATTTATTATAAAGGATGTAACTTGGCAACAGCCAAACAGAAGAGATACTCAGGGGAGGATATGGGGAAGGGATGCAGGGCTCCCAGGCCCTCTCTGGGTGTGTCATCACCCAGCACCTTGATGCATTTACCTGCCTGGAAGCCCTCTGAATCCCGCTGTTCAGGGTATTTATGGAAGCTCCATTACGGAAGCTTGGTTGGTGAAATCACAGGCCATCAGTGCGCAAGCTCCATCTCCCTAGCCTGTCTGGAGGTCAGGGAGTGAGGCTGAGAGTTTCAACCCCCAGTCACATGATTGGATCCAACCAGCCCTGATTCAGAGCTAACTAGGGCTTCCCAGATGGTGCTAGTGGTAAAGAACCCGCCTGTCAATGCAGGAGACGTAAGAGATGCCAGTTCGATCCCCCAGTCAGGAAGATCCCCTGAAGAAGGAAATGGCAACCCACTCCCGTATTCTTGCCAGAACAATCCCAGGGACAGAGGAGCCTGGTGGGCTGCAGTCCATAGGGTCGCAAAGAGTTGGACACAACTGAGAAACTAAACCACCACAAAGAGTTCAAGGAGTAATAACTCCTTTACTTGGAGGGTATATTCCCACTGTCCTCAGACTATTGGATTCCCAGGAAAGTTCCTGAGTGACAAACTTCCGGTTTTTATGGGGTTTTATCTCCCTTGCTCTGGCATGTGTATTTTAGTGAGACATACAAAGTATGTTATCAGCTGACTTCTGCTTTCCTGCTTTCAAGGTCTTATCAGCATTGTGACTGGCCAGGACAGAATCTATAGGGTGCTGAAAGCAGAAGTTGGTGGAAAATCTGGTGATTCTGGGGCAGTATCATACAGCATACCTCTAGCTTGGGAAAAGATTGAAATTTGAAGTACAGTGTCTACTGCATGCGAATTGCTTTTGCACCATCATAAAACTGAACAACGAAGTCAAGCCATCATAATTGTGGAACTGACTGTATTCTTTCTTCCCTTTTCTGAGACAGATATCTCCCCCTAGTCTGTTCTCTGACCGTAACTGTCACCGTTTTGTTGTCTGTGGACTTCCTGGTCACTTGCCCTCATTTTCCACATGGTTTCCTGAAATTCTCTAGAGAGCTTCTGTCTAGACAGATTTGCCATGACTAGGTCGAGTGGATTCCTCCGCCCTCAGAGTGGCTGGTTGCCCCTGGCTTTTGCCAGGCTGCTCTTGTTCATCTCCATGAGCTGCAGAAAATATTGTCACGTTTCTATTTGCCCCTTGATGTGACAGTGTTTGGGAGGCACTGACTTAGAAGACCTATGCGAACATTACCCTCCACACCGTAGCATCCACCTCTCCACTGGGTTCTCCATGCCTCTCAGACATCAACGATTTCTGCTTGCATCCTACTTCCTTAGCAATAGCCACTTGTGATCTTGTCTTAACTTGAGAGGAGCCCCCAGTCCATCAGCATGCTCCTTCCTTGCTTTCCTCTTCAGATGCACTTCCACAGCCTATCATTTCAGTGACCCTCGTTTCACACTAGGATACTTAACACTCCTCTGCCATTCTGTCTTTTTATCACCCCAGTCCTGGAAAAGAAAAAGAAAAAGCCCACCTACGGAATACCTAAATAGACATTTCTCCAAAGAAGACATACAGATGGCCAAAAAGCATAGGAAGAGATGCTAAACATCGCCAATTGTTAGAGAAATGCAAATCAAAACTGCAATGAGGGGACTTTCCTGGTGATCCAGTGGTTAAGAATCTCCCCTCCAATGCAGGGGACGTGGGTTCAATAAGAGAAGCCCCCTTCCCACCCCGCCCATGCACCACAACTAGTGAAAACCCACGTGTCAAGATGAAGACCCCATGCAGCCAAAATTTTAAAATAAAATAAATGAACAAATAGAGTTTAGGCTCAGACAGCTTCTTAAAGTGGAGAATGTTAGACACTGAATGTGACTATTTAAAAAAAAATGCCTACACTTGGAAAAAAAAAATACAACAAGGTACCACCTCACACTGGTCAGAATGGCCATCGTCAAAAAATGTCTACAAATAACAAATGCTGGAAAGCATAAGGAGAAAAGAGAGCCCTCCCACCCTGTAGGTGGGAATGTAAATTGGTGCAGCCACTATGGAGAACAGTGTGGAGTTCCTTAAAAAACTAAAGATAGAACTACCATATGATCCAGCAATCCTACTCCTGGGCACACATCCAGAGAAAGCCACGCTTTGAAAAGGTACGTGCACCCTATGTTCACAGCAGCACTGTCCACAACAGACAAGACACGGAAACCACCTGAATGTCCCACTGGCAGAGGAATGGATGAAGCAGGTGTGGTCCAGATGTACAATGGAGTATTACTCGGCCACAGAGAGAAGGCATGAAGCGACTCGGTGCTTCCCAGGAGGTGCTAGTGGTAAAGAACCCATGAGACAATGCAGGAGATGGGAGTTTGATCCCTGGGTCGGGAAGATCCCCTGGAGGAGGGCATGGCAACCCACCCCAGTTTTCTGGCCTGGAGAATCCCCATGGACAGAGGAGCCTGGTGGGCTACAGTCCATGGGGTCGCAAGCAGCTGGACACAACTGTGTGCACACACACAGCAACATGGATGGACCTAGAGATGATCATATTAAGCGAAGTAAGTGGGACAAAGACAACGATCGTGTGAATCTCAAAAAGGACACAAATGAGCTTATTTATGAAACAGAAAGAGGCTCACAGACTTTGAAAACGAATTTATGGCTACTAAAGGGGAAAGGTCGAGGGTGGAGGGATAAATCGGGAGTTTGGGATTAACACAAACATACTACTATATATAAAATAGATAAACCACGGGGTCCTACCATAGCGCACAGGGAACTCTACTCAATCCTCTATAATAACCTATATGGGAAGAGAATCTGGAAAAAAAAAAGATACGTGTATGAAAGTGTTAGTGGTTCAGTCATGCCTGACTCTGTAGCCCCATGGACTGCAGCCCACAAGGCTCCTCTGTCCATGGGATTTCCCAGGCAAGAGTACTGGAGTGGGTTGCCATTTCCTTCTCCAACACATGTATATGTATAACTAAATCACTCTGCTGTACTCCAGAAACCCACACAACATTATAAGTCAACTGTACTCCAGTGTAAAATTGGGCTTCCTGGTGCCTCCGTTGGTAAAGAATCTGCCTGCCATGCAGAAGACCCAGGTGCGATTCCTGGGTAGGGAAGTTCCCCTGGAGGAGGAAAGGGCAGCCCACTCCAGTATTCTTGCCTGGAGAATCCCATGGAAAGAGGAGACTGGTGGGCTACAGTCCATGGAGTCGCAAACAGTTGGACTCAAGTGAGCATCTGAGCATAAGCCAATATAAAATAAAAAAATTTTTTTTAAAAAAGAAAAAGCCCATCTATCAGGGTTTTTCCCCCGCATATGTTTCTCCCTAAGCAATTGAACATCACTGGAGAAAGTCATATTACAAGGCATAAAGATATGGTGAAAGTGAAAAAGTGAAAGTATTAGTCATGTCCAGCTCTTTGTGACCTCATGGACTGCAGCCTGCCAGGCTCCTCTGTCCATGGAATTCTCCAGGCAAGAATACTGGAGTGGGTAGCTGTTCCTTTCTCCAGGGGATCTCCCCGACCCAGGAATGGAAGCCAGGTCTCCTGTATTGCAGACGATTCTTTACCATCTGAGCCACCGGGGAAGTCATAAAGACGTGATGAGCAAACTCAGGACTGCCCCCGTACAGTGTTGCCTACAGCCCCATTGCAATCCTCTGGTCGGCTCCTCCTCATTGCCATAGTGACAAGCACACTATTTTTAAGCTCTTTGATCTCTGCCCTTGGCCTGGCCTGAGTTCTCAGTCTATGACCTACCTTCTTTATTTAGAGAGAGACCAGAAGTCGTTGGCTGGTCAGTTCCTCAACTTCCCTAAACTGAAACCAGAATGTGACAATATTTCCAGGACTGTTCTTGAACAACAGTGAAGTTCTTCTTATCTCACGCTAATCCTTCTTGCCTTTTTTTTTTTTTTTTTTGCATTTCTTGTCTTTTAAATTGTAGTAGAGTTGATGTATATTATATAAGTTTACAGGTGTACAATATGGTGATTTACACTTCTTAAAGGTTATACTCCGTTGACAGTTATTATAGAACATTGGCGATATTCTCCGTGTTGTGCTATATATCCTTGTATTTATTATATACATAATGGTTTGTACCTCTTAATCCCTTACCCCTACACTTCCCCTCCCCACTTCCCTCTGCCCACTGGTAACCACTGGTTTGTTCTCTACATCTGCGAGTCTGTTTCTTTTTTATTGCTGTTATATTAACTATTTTTTTTTTTTAGATTCCACATATAAGAGATAAAATACAGTATTTGTCTTTCTCTGTCTGACTTACTTCACTTAGCATAATACCCTCCAAATTTTTCATATTGTTGCAAATGGCAAAATTTCCTTTCTTTCTATGGCCGACTAGTGTTCCATTGTGCATGTGTGTGTGTGATCTTTATCCATTCATCTGTCGACGGGCACTTAGATTGCTCCCATACCTTGACAGTCGCAATAATGACACTGGGAACACTGAGGTGCATGTATATTTTTAATGCTTTTGTTACATTAATGCTTTTGTTGCTTCTGCATATAGACCCAGGAGTGGAGCTGCTGGATCATATGGTAGTTCTGTTTTTAGTTTTTTGACTCAGAACACTTCTATTTGTCTTTTTGACCCTTAAATATATCCTTCTTCCCATCAACTTACTTTCTCTCTTAACAAGCGATATTCTGCTGCTAATACTCAGCATCTCCTGCTCACAGAACCTTTCATTGAGTGACTTTTTGAGAAATAATTGTTGTTTTCAATTGTGGTCAAATACACATAACAGAAAACTTACCTTTCAAGCTTGCCTTTTTTGGAAATGTACCCCTCAGTGGTGATAAGAATGTTCACACTGTGACCACGTGAATGCACAAAGAAAAGATGGTTGTCAACAAGCCAGGCAGAGGGAACTCAGAAGAAGCCAATCTCCAACTTGATCTAGGATTTCTAACTTCCAGCATTGTGAGAATATGAATTTCTGTCTAAGCCATACAGCCTGTGGCTCTTTGTTATGGCAGCCCCATGGAAACTAACCTAACACTTTGAAAAAAAAATTTTTTTTTGCAGCCACTTCAAGAATCTTAATTCAGGGATCAAATCCATGCCCCCTGCAGTGGAAGCACAGAGTCTTAACTGCTGGACCACCAGGAAAGTCCCCTATATTCTCTTTCAAATCCATCAACTTCTATACATCTCTGTATCAGTCACAGGTTGCTGAGTAATTCATTTCCCCAAAGGAATGAAATTCTACAGCATGGATGAGCCTTGAAGACATTACATTTAGTAAAATAAGCCAGACACCAAGTAACAAATACTATAGGATTCCACTACCACAAATACTATAGTAATCCAAATACTATAGGATTCCACTATGTAAAGTAGTCAAATCCATAGAGACAGAAAGTAGAATAGTGTTTACCCAAGGCTGGGGGCAGGGGGAATGGGAGTGAATATTTAAGGGGCCCAAAGTTTTAGTTTGGGATAATGGAAAAAAAAAGTTCTGGGATGTGTAGAGTGGTGATGATTGTACCACCACTGAATGAAGACCACCGAACTGTATGCTCAAAAATGGAAAATTTTAGGTAAATTTTGTGTTATGTGTGTCTTACCACAAAAGTTAAAAGGAAGAAGATGGGACTTCCCAGGCGGTCCGGTGGTTAAGACTCTGCACCTCCAGTGCTGTGGGTGTGGATGTGGGGGGTGGGGTGGGCCGGGTGCAGGGTCGATTCCTGCTCAGGAAACTAAGATCTCCACACGCCTAATGGCTCAGTCAAGAAAAGAAAAAAAAAAAAAAAAAAAGAAAGAAAGAAAAATATTACGTAAAAGATACATAAATAAAATGTAAAATTCAGTTCTGTAGTTCCACTGGCCACATTTCAAGCACAGAGCAGGGTCATCATATTGGACTGAAGTATGTTAGTTGCTTAAACTCGGAAATCTGAAAGTCAGTTTTTTGGAGTGTGGACGCCTGTACTGGGCTCCCCTGGGTGGCTCAGACAGTAAAGACTCTGCCTGCAACGCAGGAGACCAGGATTCCATCCCTGAGTCGGGAAGAGCCCCTGGAGGAGGAAATGGCAACCCACTCCAGTATTCTTGCCTGCAGAATCCCATGGACAGAGGAGCCTGGTGGGCCATAGTCCATGGGGTTGCAGGAGAGCTGGACACGACAGAGCCACCAACACTTTCATACTTTCACTTTCAGCCTGTGCTAGATACAGATCCCAGCAGTATTAAAAAAAAAAAAACAAAACTTTGTGACTAAGTGGGGTTTATTCTAGAAATGGAAGGATGGCTAATATTCAGAAACCGTTAATGAGATTTAACCCATGAACAGAGCCAAGCAGAAAAAAACCATGTGACTATCACATATGCGCTAAAAGAGTATCTGACAAAATGCAATTTTAAAAAACTGAATAAACAGGAAGTCAGGGTTCCTAAAGCTGTTAGACATCTGTGGTTTTCCAGGGCTCCTGCTCTGTGAAGGAATTTCTCTGGTCTTTGGGGTCAGGGTGGCTGTGGAAAGCTACTGCTTCTAGAATTTCCTCTCCAGGCTTCAGCATGTATAAACACTACAGACCAGGTCTGGTGCCATGGGAACTTCCCAGCACGGGACCCTCTACTGGGGTTAGTTAAACCTCTTGTAAACACACAGGTGGGAGCTATTGTCTGACTTTTTTTTTTTATTTTTGGCTAGGCGACTCGTGGGATCTAGTTCCCCCACCAGGGATTGAACCCATGCCCGCTGCTTTGGAAGGCAGAGGCTTAACCACTGGACCACCAGGAAGTGCCACTATTGTCTGATTTATTAGGAGGACTAAAGGGACCAAGACTGGCCTTCTTCTCCCTCTCTTAGCTGAATGCTTCCTTCCAGGGCTTTGAATTGGGCAGGAAAGAAGCAAGGACATTGGAAATTAAGAGTGCAGCTTCAAGGGTGAAGGTATGAAGTGCTGAGTGCTGAGTGCTGAGTGGAGGGAGTGACCGGGGTGGGCAGGGGGGGCCGGTGGCCAGGCAGCTTCTTGGCCTGGGTGGCTGGGTGCACGTGACAAGAGCATTCTCTCCACTGTGTATTCTTGGCTTCCGGCCAGTTTACATTCCCCGGCCGTCCCCTGCACTCGGCCATTTACTCTGTTCTGTGGCCTGCCCTTAACCCCCTCCTTTGCTTCCCACATGCCTTTCACTTGCAAATCAGAACCCGGATAGGTAGCAACTCTCACCATTGCTGGAGACCCCCAGGAAACCACCCCCCACCTTTCTGAGAGGAGGTTTCACCCCATGAGATGATTTTCTTTCTCCTCGTGATGCAGATTGGATTAACAGATGGTGATTTTCATCGTAATCTCTTCAGCAAAATAGACTGAAGTCTTCTGTTTGGAAAACGTAGGCTGCCTGTGGTGGAAGGGCTGGAGGGGTGGGGAAGGAAGGAAGGAAATCTTATTTGGTTTGTAAAACTCCCCTGCTAAATGTACTTATCAGATGGAAATAAATCAAGTCTCTGCTTATAAGGGACTGGATAAATAAGCTCTGGTACCTCCAGATAATGCGACAAGATGTATATCTTAAAAAAAAAAAAAAAAAAAAAAGAATTAGGAAGCTCTAGTTACCTAAATGGAAGATTTCCCAGGATAACAGTCTTAAGTGAAAAAGGCAAGATGCGGAACCCTGTTACAAGGATTTAACCTTCTGCGTGACCAGAGTATTGACTGAGCGACTGAACTGAACTGAACTGAAACTTCTGCGTGAGAAAATATGAAAATAAGAAGATGTGTTCCTATTTTATTGTGTTTTGTATAAACACTGGAACAGTCCACAAGAGACTCAGAACAGTGGTAACCTCCCCAAGAGCGGGCAAAACCTCCACAAAACAAGTAGGAACTTCCCTGATGGTCCAGGTTTACGACCCCACACTTCCTCTGCAGGGGGCTCAGGTTCCATCCCTGGGTGGGCAACTAAGATCCCACACACCTCATGCTGTGTAGCAAAAAAAACAAAAACAAAAACAAAAAACAAACCCAAAGCAGAAAAAACACAAACCAACAACAACAGAAAACTGAGATGTGGGACTGAAACTTCTTTCTGTATGTGTATAAATTTTAAATTCTAAACACATGAACACATTACTTACTTAAAATCATATCTATAAATAGATTATATGACTCAAGGCACAGAAAATACTTAGGACAATGACTCCACGTCAGTATATGCTAATTATTATATGATGCATAATGCATATTAATATGATATAATATATGCCATGGAAAGTTCTGGAAAGCTACACAAGAAATGGGCTCAGACCAAAGGGAAAGGAGGACTGGGCAACTGGAACTTTATCTACCCTTTTTGGTGCGTTTTCTGAGTCTTCTCTCCTGGTAAATGCATTACCAAGTCCAACCACAGAAGGATGCATACATTTTAACGAGCTATTTATAATCTGCCAGGCAAGGAGCCTTAGGATGACAAATGAATACAGATGACTTTTTCTCCTGAGCATCTACGAGAAGACTAGAGGAAGCTGATCACAAATGTCGCAGTTCGCCTTCACAGATAAAAATAAGTGGGGACCAAAAAAAAAAAAAAAAAAAGTGGGGAATCTAACATACAAAATTGCAAACCATGATCCACGGTCATGGGATTTATCCCATACCTATTGGGGATTGGGGCGGGGGGGGGGGGGGAGGTGTCTGTGGCCTGGAGACTGGGGTCACCTCCTGGAGCCAGGTAACCTCTTCATGCCCTCTGGGACCTCAGAACAGTGGCAGCTTCCATAGAAAGACCTCGTTTCAGGTCATCTTGGGGCTGAACCCAAGTTTTCACCACTTGCGGTCTCTCTTTCTAAATCTGCAGCGAAAAGGCACAGGGCCAGCCCAAAACACACGAAAACAACTCAAGATGGTCTCGGCCCTGCGATGGGGGCGGAGAGGCGGGGAGGGCGCCTCCGTGTGGGGTCGCCCTCTAGCGGACGGCGAGGGTAAAGCACGTTCAGCCTGGAAATGGAACAAGGGCGTCGGTCTTCTTTTCCTTTCCCGGCCGGGTGTCAGGGGCGAGTGTGCGAGATCGCCAAGAAGCTCGCTGCTACGCCCCGCACATTGGAGGAGAGACGGGGAGGAACCAAACCCCTAGACTAGTTGTCTTTTCTGCGCAGGGAAATCAAACGGTATGGAGGAAGCGCACAAGTGTCTCCTAGGCTGAGTGAAAGGGTCTTTGGAGGGTGTGACCTTTGAGCTCAGAGCTGAAGGATGAAGATGACCCAGAGGCCAAGGAAGGCTTTTCATTCCAGGCGCGGGAAAGAGCAAGTGCCTTGAGGGAGAGGGAACCCCTTCCCCCCCTCGCATCAGGGGACTGTCCCCGCCCCGCCCCCCCCGCCCCCGACGTGTTTCTGGAAGAGCAGAAAGCCCACGTGGATGAACCCAGGACTGCAGAGGGGAATGGGGGCAGATAACATGGTATTGTCACAAAGACAGATTATACAGGCCGAGGAAACAGAATACAGATTTCAGGCACATGCACACACGTTGAAAGCCACCGATACGTGAACAAACGCACGCAGCATTGCCGTGGAGAAAGGATGAACGTGGTTTTTGTTGTTTTGTTGTATTGCTCAGCCGATGACCCTACCCCACACCGTGCTGCTGCTGTTATTCAGCCGCTCAGCCCTGTCTGATTCTTTGCCACCGTCTGGACTGTAGCCTGCCAGGGTCCTTTGTCCCTGGGATTCTCCAGGCCAGAATACTGGAGTGGGTTGCATTTCCTTCTCCAGGGGATCCTCCTGACCTAGGGATCAAATTCCCATCTCTTCTGTCTCCTGCATTGGCATGTGGGTTCTTTACCACTAGTGCTCCCGGGAAGCCCCCTCTTATCATATCCCCAAATAAATTTCCAGATGGTTCTTAGGTCTAACCGAGGAAGATCAAACAGCATATTCAAGAAGAAGACGTCTTTGCGATATTGAGATTGGCAACAATTTCTTAAACAGGACACAGAATCATCGTGTGCAAGTGAAAAGTGGTAAACTGAACTAGAACTTCTGTCACTATAGGTTGAATGTCTATACCCCTTGAAATTCGTATTTTGAAATCCTGACTCCCAACATAACAGTATTTGGAAGTGGGGGCTTTTGGGAGGTCACTAGGTCATAAAAGTGGAGCACTTGTTAATGGGGTGGATGTCATTATAAAGGATCCCTTCACACTACTGTGTATAAAATAGATAACTAATAAGAGCCTACGACTAGCACAGGGGACTCTATTCAGTATTCGGTAGTGACCTCGATGGGAAAAGAATCTAAAAAAGAGTGGAGATATACATATGTATATATCTACTTACCTGGTGGCTCAGATAGTAAAGAGTCTGCCTGCAATGCAGGAGGCCTAGATTTGATCCCTGGGTTGTCGGAAAGATCCCCTGGAGAAGGGAATGGCAATGCACTCCTGTATTCTTGCCTGGAGAATTTCCTGGATAGAGGAGTCTGGCGGGCTACAGTCCATGGGGTTGCAAAGAGTTGGGCACGACTGAGCGACTTTCACTACACCACTACTGTATGTATACGTATAACGGATTCACTTGGCTGCACATCTGAACCTAACTTTGTATATCAACTATAATCTAAAAAAAAAAAAGGCCCATCAGAGCATCCTCCAGACCCTATGCCATGTGAGAACACAGCGGGAAAAGAGTGAGCCAGGAAGCAGACCCTCGCCAGTCACCAAACTGCTGCTGCGCTGATCTTGGTCTTCCAGCCTCTAGAACCATAAGAAATAAATGTCTTGTGTGTAAGTTACCGGCTTGATTGCAGCAGCTCAAATGAAATAAGACATCTGTTCACCTCAAGTCACTTTCCTGTTTTTTTTCTTAATTAGTTTTTGTTGGCGTGTAATTGCTTTACAGTGCTGTGTTACTTTCTGCCGCACGGCAAAGTGAACCAGCTACATGTATACATATCGCCCCCTCTTTTTTTGGATTTCCTTCCGAGTTAGGTCGCCGCAGAGCCCTGAGTAGAGAGAGTTCCCTGAACTATACATCCTCACTAGTCATCTATACACTCTCACCAGTCATCCATTCCACACATATTATCAATAGCATATATATAATATATGCTAGGTACTCAGAATAGGAAAAAGGAGTCCAGAATGGCGATGGCTAAAAAACAAGGAAGGGAAAAGCCCGTGAAGATAGAACAAAGGAGGGTCTGAGGACTGGAGTGAGGGTCTCAGATAAAACAAACAAACAGCGCTCCTGGCTAGCCCAATTTACACAGGGCAGGCCCCGGGGAGGAGAAAAAGCATATAAAAAAGAGGAGCTAATTTTGGGCCGGGGACCTCTCTTCTCTTCATGTCTTTTGGGTCGGCATTCCCTCACGCCTCGAGGATGTATTTTCCTTTACTTTCTAAATAAAACAGCTGTAACACGGAGCTGTAACATTGGTCTGTCCCAGGGCTGTAACACTGGTCCATCTGTTGCTTCAAATTTTTGTTGCGCCGAGACAGAACCGAGGGAATTACAAACTCCCCGAAGTCTGTATCAGTCCCAGTCTCCCAGTTCATCCCCCCACTACCTCCTTCCTCCCTTGGTGTCCACATGTTTGCTCTCTACATCTGTGTGTCTATTTCTGTTTTACAAATAAGATCATCTTTACCATTTTTTCTAGATTCCACATGTATGCATGAATACACAGTATTTCTTTTTCTCTCTCTGACTTACTTCACTCATTTCACAGTTTCACGTGTCTACAAATGCCCTAACTTCATTCCTTCTTCTGGCTCAGTGATGTCAAAAGTCATGTTTGACGATCAGTGTGGCAAAGTCACAGTTCAAATGCTTTTGAACTGTGGTGTTAGAGAAGACTCGTCAGAGTCCCTTGGACTGCAAGGAGATCAAACCAGTCCATCCTAAAGGAAATCAAGCCTGAATATTCATTGGAAGGACTGATGCTGAAGCTGAAGCTCCAATATTTTGGCCACCTGATGCAAAGAACTGACTCCTTAGAAAAGACCCCGATGCTGGTGAGAGGGTAACAGGCAGGAAGGCCAGGGGTCTCCAAACAGAGGAAATAGGCTACAAGGGTCAGACATTTTTTAATCTCTCCCTTAAGTGGCAGGAGGAAACAAATTATAAGTGTCAACTTTTTTTTTTTTTCCTTCTCTATACAAAATTAAGGAGGTTTTTCTTATGATTCTATGTTGCCATGGTGACACCTAGTTCCACCTGAACTTAACTTTCCTCAGGTCTTGAGCTAACCAATGCGCTTTTCTTATGGAAATGCTTTTCTTAAGCTATGTTAATGAAACTATGTATTTGCTTTGGAATTTGCCTTTCTTCAAAATGGTTCCACCTAAGCCTACTATTTTTCCTTTTCTCAAACCTTGGGCTGATAATAGCTCATCAAACCAGTATTTGTATCACTTGTTGTATGGCTGGGGCATGACACATCTCATTCCATCCTATCTCTAAAATGCATATTGTGGGAAGGGGGCCTGGTGAGACTCCCTCAGCCTTGAGGTGCCTCTCTTATCTGACTAATAGCTTTCTAACAGACATAAAACATCTGGCTAAAGACTAGCAGGGGGGCACCGTTTCTGCTCCCTTCTGATGTCTATGTCAGAAGCTTTCACTGTCTCTTTTGTGCTTCAATAAATCTTTATCACACAAAAGCTGTGAGTGATCAAGCCTCGTCACTGGCCCCAAATTGAATTCCTCTCCTCCAGAGGCCAAGAATCCTGGTGTCTTTCACAGCTCAGCAACAACCTTTCACTGGGAAAGATTGAAGGCAGAAAGAGAAGGGAACAACAGAGGATGAGATGGTTGGATGGCATCACCAACTCAGTGGACATGAGTTTGAGTAAACTTGGAGTTGGTGATGGAGAGGGAGGCCTGGCGTGCTGTAATTCATGGGGTCGCAAAGAGTCGGACACGACTGAGTGACTGAACTGAACTGTGGCACAAAGGAGTTGCTGAAGAAGAAGTGAGAGAGGAAACAGACAGAGCTGGACTCCGTCTTAGACCAGGCTGTGAACATTAGGCTACACGCATGGTCACCCTCCCAATGGACTCTGAATTTTGCGCCCAGTGTCTATAGAAATGGCATACCAATGGGAAACCAGACCTCCCGGATAAAAGAGCCTCAGGACTTGGACTTGGACACTCCATTGCCTAAAAGAATATGCTAATTATCTCTGTAACAGAACAAAGTGGTAAATTCCATTATGTTTATCGGGATATGACCACAGGCCTATTGATAAGTATCCACTGTTCATCTAGTCTTGTGACATGAGTCATGGGTTAACTTTGATCGTATTACTCTTTCACCTTGTCCAGACTAGTTTCAAGGAATTTGGGGAGGTGGGTTTGAGCAAGTACACTTAGGGTATATAGTTCAGTTCAGTTCAGTCACTCAGTTGTGTCCGACTCTTTGCGACCCCATGAATCGCAGCACGCCAGGCCTCCCTGTCCATCACTAACTCCCAGAGTTTACTCAAACTCATGCCCATCGAGTTGGTGATGTCATCCAGCCATCTCATCCTCTGTCATCCCCTTCTCCTCCTGCCCCCAACCCCTCCCAGCATCAGGGTCTTTTCCAATGAGTCAACTCTTCACATGAGGTGGCCAAAGTACTGGAGTTTCAGCTTCAGCATCAGTCCCTTCAATAAACACCCAGGACTGATCTCCTCTAGGATGGACTGGTTGGATCTCCTTGAATTCCAAGGGACTCTCAAGAGTCTTCTCCAACATCACAGTTCAAAAGCATCAATTCTTTGGTGCTCAACTTTCCTCACAGTCCAACTCTCACATCCATACGTGACCACTGGAAAAACCATAGCCTTGACCAGACGGACCTTTGTTGGCAAAGTATTGTCTCTGCTTTTTAATATGCTATCTAGGTTATATAAGGCTTTCACAAAAACTGGTCGGGGCCCTTGGCTAAGAGGAGACTCTGCCTTGGGCCCGCTGGTATAATAAACTGCACTCCACTATCAGCATTGTCCTTCTGAGTGAGTTTGTTTCCCGGAACGCTTGGCTACAACAGAAGCGGGAAACAATACAGGGAGAGAAGAACCCACTTTCTTTCTGGAACTTGCTCATGAATTGGAATTTACCCCCCAGGCTCCCATGACAGTGAAGTTGGTGCTGGAAATTGAGTCTCTCCCAGAAGAAAATGTGGAGCATCAGTTAGGCAGACCCTGGGCACGTCTGGAGGACCTCAGGGGTGTGTAGGAATTGAGAATAGTGTTGACAGGAATGTGGGTGTGGCAACTGTGAGTTAAAGATGACCTCACACGTCAGACCCTCTGCACAGCCTCTCGGCCTTATCATCCCCGAGAAAACACCAAGCGTCTGGCTTCCAGGGTGTGTGTAGCCCACCCAGGTTGTGTGGCTTCCAGATGTCCCAATGTACCAATCACCCATTTAAAAAATTCCTTTTCAATTTACTTAGTTTTGGCTGGGCTGGGTCTTTGTTGCTGCGCCCTGGCTCTCTCCGGATGCAGTGAGCGGAGGGCCCTCTCTAGTGATGAGGCCTGGGTTTCTCACTGCGATGGCCACTCTTGTTGCGGAGCACAGGCTCCCGGGCGCCCCGGCTTCTGTAACTGCAGCCTGTGGCCTCAGTGGTTTTGGCTCCTGGGCTCTAGAGCACACCCTCAGTAGTGGTGGCACATGGGCTTGTTGCCCCGAGGCATGTGGGACCCTCCTGGACCAGGGACTGCACCCGAGTCTCCTGCGCTGATGGGCGGATTCGTTACCACTGAGCCGGCAGGAAGGCTCACTAGTCACCCTTCGAGTCAGGAGACGGCCGACTCCAGTGGGTAACTGGAGGAGAGTCTGTTTACAGAGGTGTGACCAGAGCCTAGGAAAATATCCAGGATCTACTGTTCAATAAAACCACGAGATGCAGAGCGGCTTAGGAACTGTGCCATCCTTTGTCTGAGGAAAGGTTGCAAGAGAGGAATAGATTTTCCTATTTTCTGGGTTTTTGCATAAACACTGGAAGCATGCACGAGAAGCCTAACCAATGGTGGTGTCCAAGAAAGAAAGAGAGACCAAGTATCTAGGTGTAGCAACAGAGGCGAGACCTTTAAAAAGGCCTTCCTTTTTCATATTCTTGGGATGCTTTTTGCTCTTGCTGTGGTGGTGTTCCCCACCCCTCTGCCCTGGGAACCACCCCTCTGCTTGGTTTTCCTGATTTCCAGCTTCTTAGATTCCACTTGAGTGATGGTCTACAGTATTTCTCCGTCTGATTCATCTCACTTAGCATAATGCCCTCAGGGGCTACCCCTGTTGTTGAAATCTTTTTTTCTTTTCTTTTCCTGGGGAGGGGGTGGGACACCCTGAGTGACTTGTGGGATCTTAGTTCCCTGATCAGGGATTGAATCTGGGTCCTTGGAAGTGAAAACATGGAAGCCTAACCACTGGACCACGAGGGAATTCCCTCTCTCTCTTTTTTTTTTAATTGAGGTATAATTGACATAATATATTATGTTAGTTTCAGGAGTATGATGTAATGATTTCATGGTTGTATATATTGCAAAATGATCACTATAATAAATCGAGTCAACATCCATCACCATATGGTTACAATTTTTTTTTAAATTTATTTTTAAAAAGTTATCTATTTTTGGCCACATTGGGTGCCTTGGGGGAATCTTAGCTCCCCAGCTAGGACTGAACCCAGGCCACTGCTGTGAAAGCGCCGAGTCCAAATTGTTGGACTATCAGTGAACTCCTTACAGTTTTGTTCTTTCTTGCTTGTGATGAGAACTTTTAAGATCTACCCTGTTAGCAACTTTCAAATATACAATATGGTATCATTGACTATGGTTACTGTGGATCACTTTTTGTTGTTGTTCAGTCGTTAAGTTGTGTCTGACTCTTTGCGACCCCGTGGACCGCAGTCCACCAGACCCCTGTGTTCATGGGATTTCCCAGGCAAGAATGCTGGAGTGGGTTGCCATTTCCTTCCCCAGGGGATCTTTTCCACCCAGGGCTCAAACCAGCAATCTCCTGCATTGGCAGGCGGCTTCTTTACTGCGGAGCCCCCAGGGAAGCCCCATACCTCCTTACACAGATGCAATATTTTATGGGACTGACTTATTTTATAACTAGATGTTGGTACCAATTTGCAACCTTTTTTTCTGATATGGCCACCATTTTGTCCTTTTTTCCTTTGCAGCCTACCATGTAAATTATTACTGAGTCAGAAGCTGGGTATATCATTTCATCTGGTTAGCAGGGAGCCTTGGGCTTCCCAGGTGGCTCAGTGGTAAATAATCCACCTGTAATGCAGGAGATGAAGGAGATGCAGGCTCGATCCCTGGGTTGGGAAGATGCCCTGGAGGAGGAAATGACTACCTACTCCAGTATTCTTTCCTGGAGCATCCCTTGGATGGAGCCTGGGGTCCATGGGGTCACGGAGAATCGGACATGACTTTGCACACCACACAGCAGGGAGCCTCACGACTGGGAATGAAGGCGGATGCCCCGTGTAACCTGGATTCTGGAAGGAGACTTAGCGAGCTTGTCCCTGGGGAGGAAACATGGGCCTCACTGCAAAGATCGAGTCAGTGATAACAAACAGTGATTGCTGACCTGCCAAACAGGCAGCAGGAAGGAAGCCTAGAGCTTGAAGCCAAGGGTCCTTATCTCCAGACTTGGGTCCTCCGGCATCTCTCACTGGGATCTGGCTTCCGAGCCAGGCTGTGTCCACCCCGGCGGGCCAGGAGCTGCTGCAGGGCTGCCTCCAGGCCCAGTTCCTCTGCTGGGATGAGGATCCTTGGAGGTTTCCAGAATGATGCATCATCTCCCAGATGAACTGGAGAGTGAGAGTCCGTGCCGGCCTGGGGGGCTCTCACCCTGGGGTCGCTCTCAGTCTATGCCTGGGTGGGAGTCTGGGGCAGGCAGTTTCAGGACAGAAATTTACAGGATCTTGCCAAGTTTTCTATGCAAATCTGAGACCTGTGTGGGGCTCTCGCATGCTGAGATCTCCCTCTAGCGGGCTGTGATGGAAAAATGCATTTAGTGGTAAAGAACCCACCTGCCAATGCAGGAGACCTAAGAGAATGCGGGTTCGATCCCTGGGTCGGGAAGATCCCCTAGAGGAGGAAATGGCAACTCACTCCAGTATTCTTGCCTGAAGAATCCCCTGGACAGAGGAGCCTGGCGGGCTACAGTTCATGGGGTTGCAAAGAGTCAGACATGACTGAGGCAAAGCACTGATAAAGATGATAACAATTCTTTCCTCCAGCAGTGATTTGTTGACTGTGCATAAGGGTCATAGGTACAGGGGATCGGACAGACACGGTCCTACATACCATGGAATATTGCTCGGCCGTAAAAAGGAATGAAATAATGCCATTTGTGACCATATGGATGGACCTCAAGAGTATTGCACCAAGTGAAATAAGTCAGACAGGGAAAGACGAATGCTGTATAATTTCACATATATGTGGAATCTAAAAAGAAAGACAACAAATGAACAAATAACAAAAACAGAAACAGAGTTACAGATACAGAGAACCAATAAGTGGTTGCCAGAGGAAAAGGGCTAGAGTGGGAAAGAAATAGATGGGGGCGATTAAGAGGTATGAACAGATGGAGAAAAAGTGGAAATAGATTGGGAAAAAATGGAAACAGTGCAGATTTTATTTACTTGGGCTCCCAAATCACTGCAGACAGTGATGGCAACTATGAAATTAAAAGATGTTTGCTCCTTGGAAGAAGAACTATGACCAACCTAGATAGCACATTAAAAGGCAGAGACATCACTTTGCTGATGAAAGGTCCATAATATCAAAGCTATGGTCACATGTGTATGTGAGAGTTGGACCATAAAGAAAGCTGAGCACTGAAGAATTGATGCTTTTGAACTGTGGTGTTGGAGAAGACTCTGGAGAGTCCCATGGACTGCAAGGAGATCCAACAAGTCCATCCTAAAGATCAGTCCTGAATATTCACTAGAAGGACTGATGCTGAAGCTGAAGTTCCAATACTTTGGCCATCTGATGCAAAGAAGTGACTCACTGGAAAAGACCCCGATGCTGGGAAAGATTGAGGGCAGGAGGAGAAGGGGATGACAGAGGATGAGATGGTTGGATGGCATCACCAAGTCAGTGGACATGAGTTTGAGCAAACTCAAGGAGATCCTGAAGGACAGGGAAGCCTGGCGTTCTGTAGTCCATGGGGTCACAAAAGTTGGACATGACTTAGCAACTGCACAACAGCAACCGTCTTTGAATTACATGGTGGTCCAGTGGTTAAGACTCTGAGCTTCCACTGCAGGGGGTAAGGGTCTGATCCTTGGTCGGGGAACTAAGATCTCATATACTGCGTGGCTTGGCCAGAAAGACATGAATCATGGCTATGGAATGTATGGTGTGGGGAATATAGCTGGTAACTATGTGATATCTTTGTACGGTAACATATTGTGACTTAGACTGTGATCATTTTGAAATGTATAGAAATACTGAATCACTATGTTGAGTAACAGGAACTAACATAGCGTTGTAGGTCGATTATACTTCAAAAACAAACCCAGAGGAAAAGCGATCAGGTTTGTGGTCACCAGAGGTGGGGGCGGGGTGAAGAGCCTCAAAAGGCACAAATTTCCATTTCCAAGTAAGTAGTGGGGTGTCATGTACAACATGATAGAGATAACCAACCCTGCTGTTTATTATAGGTGTCAGTCGTTAGGAGGCACTTCCCTGGTGGTCCAGTGGTTAAGAATCTACCTTGCGCCGGTGACCGCTGGGCTGAAATGTAGTGGATCACAGAAGGTTCCGACTTCAACGCTGAGATGAATCGTCACCTAGTTACCTGGCTTTTTAGACATCTGTCTCTTAATGGTCACCTCCAGTGCCACGTCCATCACCATTCTCATCAGCTTACACAGAGCCCTCTTGACACAAGGCTGTGGGTCTTTAGGTGAAACAGGAATCACGTTCTCCATCATCTGTTAAATAAGAATTGCTCCAGGAGATACTGTCATCAAGATACCAGCATGCTCTGGAAGCATAAAGCGCTACAAAAATATATGGAGGACCTGAGTAAGGAGTACCAAACACTTGATCATTGTTTGCAACACATCTCTGCCAGTGAAGGGGACCGGAGGTCCTTGACTCGAAGGCATGCTGAGCTGGCCCCGCTTGCGGTCATTTACAAAGAAATTCAGGAGGCTGAACAAGCCATTGAAGAATTAGAATCAATGTGTAAAAGTAGGTAAAAGATGTGTGTGTGTACAAGTACAGGATTGAGTCTCTAAGTTAAAGCTATATTGAACTCAAGCTCTTAAAAAACCGACAAGTAATAAGCCCTACAATTGGAAAGGACAGGATTCTGTACTGTAGTCTGGGTGTCTGACAGTTACTAAAGAGTAACTCCTACTATGAGACTGAGGTCCTCATGGTACTCGCCGAGATGCTGTTAAGGTCTGGGAGACTGAATACTGACCTTTTCAGAAGCTTTAATTTATTGAATAGATCTTTGTTGAGCACTGTCCTAGATGCTACATGCCATGGACTCAAAACTACAATTTCTACCCCATCAGAGGGCTCGTGTGGTACAGGAATTGTTTCATCACCCTCAGAGGAAACCCTGCACCCTTTAGCCATCTCATCCCAATCCCGCCACCCCTACCAGCCTTACTTTCTGTCTACCCAGTTACTTATTTCAGGCATTTTATATAAATGGAATCATCCAATATGTTACCGTATGTGATTGGCTTCTTTCATTTAGGATATGTTTAAGGTTCAATTTCGTTGCAGCATGTTTCTGGGCGTCATTTCTTTTTATTGATGAATTATGTCCCATTGTATAGATATCTCACGTTTTATTTATCCATTCGTCAGTTGTTGGTTATTGATTTGTTTCCACTTTTTGGTTACTATGCACAATGCTGTTACGAATACTTGTGTACAAGTTTTTGTGTGGACATATATTGTTGTGTGGTAACTCCAGGGTTAATCTTTTGAGGAACTGCCTGACAGGTTTTCCTAAGTGGCTGCACCATTTTACATTCCATCTCCCATGTATGAGAATTCAGGTTTCTCCACATCCTCTCCAACCTTTGTGATCCACTTTTGTGATTCTAGCCATCCTAGTGTGTGAGATGGTATCTTACTGTGATTTTGACTTTCATTTCTCTGATGAATGTACCTATTGTATGTCACCTTTGGATAAATGACTCTTTAAATCCTTTGCCCATTTTAAAAAAAAAAAAAAGAATCTACCTTGCAATGCAAGGGGCTCCGGTTCCATCCCTGGTCGGAGGACTGAGATCCCACGGGCCGTGAGGCCACTGAGGCCAGGCACTGCAATTACTGGGCCCGTGAGCCCCAGCTAGAGAGTCTGTGTGTCGCAAGGAAAGATTCCACCTCACACAATGAAGATATCAAGCGCGAAAACTAAGACCCATCACAGCCAAAAAAAGTAAATAAATAAATAAAAAGAAAGTTGTTAAGAGAGTAAATCTTAAGGGTTCTCACTAAAGGGGAAAAATTATTTTCTATTTCTTTAATTAATTGTGTATTTATGGGAGATGGTGGGTGTTCACTAAGCTTATTGCGACAATCACTTCACAGCATATAGAAGTCAGATCATGATACTGTTCACCTTGAACTTATACAGTGCTGTGTGTTAATTATATCTCAATAAAACTAGAAGGACAAAAAAAAAAAGACACAGTCCATCAAGGGCTACATTCCAAGGAAACAGACAGACAATACATAAGCAAAGACAAGGATACATGGGGGTCTGGGGAACTGGGGGCTGGGGGAAATCCTTCCTTAAGCTGAGCAGGTTAGGCATCAGCCTTGTCTGAGACAGTGAATCTGAGCTGAGAACTGAAGGGGGAGGAGGACTCAGCGCCCCTACAGATCCTAAGGGAGTCTGGGCATTCAAAACACAGGGGAGAATCAGCATGAGGACCCTACATAAGAGGACTTCCAAGGTGGTTCAGTGGTAAAGAACGCGCCCGCCAACGCAGGAGACGCAGGAGATGTGGGATCAACCCCTGCGCTGGGAAGATTCCCTGGAGGAGGAAATGGCAACCCACTCCGGTACTCTTGCCTGGAGAATCCCATGGACCGAGGAGCCTGGTGGGCTACAGTCCATGGGGTCACAACGAGCTGGACCTGACTGTGTGACTAAACAACCACAACCCAAATTAAAAGGGATGTGACCTGAGTATATGAAAAACAGCCCCAAGGCTAGGGCCATGGATTGGCGGGACAATGGACCAGGATGCAGGAAATGAGGTATCCCGGGCTGGCAGGAGCCAGATGACCCGAGGCCTTTTTAGAATATGATGAAGACTCTGGCTTTTGTTCAGAGAGGAAGGGGAAGTGATTAGATGCTTTTAAAACTGGAAATGAAATCATCGGATCTCTGTGCTCTGAGAGTCTTAGGGTGGAGAAAAGTCAGTGGTGACGCTGAAGCCTGGAAGCCAGGTGAGGCGTCAGAGCAGACGTGGGGGAAAGGCTTTGGGGTCTTTGGGAAGGATGCCGGTGGATGGGCGCAGGGGATGGAGAGCTGACAGGAGATTCTTTTACTCTGCCATATTTATAGAGTCCGTTGTGCCCTGTGACGGGCTCTGCAGATAAAACCACGAAGGAAACGAAGCCCCTGTTCTCCTGGGGCTCCTTTTCTACAAGGGGAGGCTGCACAAAGGAGCACATAGGCAGAGCCCAGGACAATCAGCAAAGACATGATGCAACGAGGAAAGAGAAAATAATCTTCTCAGGTGGCACACTCGTAAAGAACCCGCCTGTCGAAGCAGGGAGACGCAGGAGACGCGGGTTCAACCCCCGGCTCGGGAAGATCCCCTGGAGGAGGAAATGACAGCTCACTCCAGTATTCTTGCCTGGAGAGTCTCATGGACAGAGGAGCCTGGTGGACTAGAGTCCACGGGATTGCAAAGAGACACTGAGAAGTTAAAATTTTACATGACCTCCTTCTCCTTCTGCCTCTGCAACTCAGCTTGCCCTTTGCAAAGTCTAGATCACGTAGGTCACGTAGTCTCAGAAAGTGGGGGCTTGCAACACTAGGAGCTGGAGTTTATCTCACTCACCCTTGTCCTGCTCTTTGCAATTGTCCAGTCCCTGCAAACCTGCTTCATCATGCCTGTCCAGGTCAAACATCACCCTCCCCATCTTGACCGCTGTTCCCGTGCACGAAACCCCTTAGTTTAAACCAGCCTATTAACAGCTAGTGTTGCCCACTACAGTCTGTCTATAAATACTCTGTAATCCCTTTGTTCGGGGCTCGGAGCTTGGAGTGTTAAATCCTCTGGGTCCACCGGTGTAATAAACCTGAGTTCTCCAGCTCATCGAGTGTGGTGTTTAGTTTCTGCAACAACACGACTGAGCATGCATGTACACACACACACACACACACACACACACACACACACACACACACACACACACAAGGAAGGCAGTGTTGTCCCACCGCTCCCCCAAGAGCAATCTGTTGTGAACCTGAACATCCCCGCATGTCGTCTTTGGGTGTGTCAGGAGTCCAAGGGTTTGCCTCTCTTCACCTGGCCATTTCTTAGACTGGCATTTGCCTCAAGCAACCTCAGAGGATGAGGGAACGTCTCCTTCTCAAACAAAGAGCAGGGTTGCTTGAACAGAGGTGGAGTCCCGTGAGCTCAATGTCCTTCAGCCATGACACAGGTGACTGTGTGTGCGGAATCCAGGTGGGCCCCTCTGTGTCGCCCAGATGGGATTTGGGGACAAGAAGAATGGACGTGAACATGGTGTGCCTGCCGTGATGTGAGCGATACATCTTTTTGTCTCTGACCCAGGAGCCTCTTATCTCTCATCAGCGTCCAAGAAACAGAACAGGTTGACTTTACTCATTTATACTATCGTAAACTCCTGGGCCCGGTCAATATGCCCTTGAGAAATGGATCGCTACGATCTCGGAGAGGTTTTCCTCGTGGGTGTGGACTCAGACACTCTACATTCCAGACTGGGAGTGATAGAGTCATAGTTCCCGTTCAGAGGTCAGAACTCAGCCTCTGAAAGGTTTGGAAGAATGCCTGGAACACAGGAAAAAGGTTAGAAGAAAGGCACTGTTCTTAGGGTTGTTAAACTGTTGTTATGGAGGCATGCAGATCCACACTTTAAAAGGAACAAGGGTTCATCTGTGGATCTCCTGGGGAGCCAGTGAACACAGCCAGGGTGTCTGGGCTAGAGGTGTTCTGGGAGCAGACGAACTCATTTGGGAGTTTGTGCTCTTAGGCATAAAAGGTTGCTCATCTGGTGGACATAGCTCACAGGATGACCATAACATGGTTTGTTGTTTACTTGCTCAGTCGTGTCCGCTCTCTTGCGACCCCATGGACTGTAGCCCTCCAGGCTCCTCTGTCCTTGGGATTTCCCAGGCAAGAATACTGGAGAGGGTTGCCATTTTCTTCTCCAGGGGTTCCCAAACCAGGGATCAAACCCACCTCTCCTGCGTTGCAGGCAGATTCTTTACTGCTGGGCCACCAGGGAAGCCCCATAAGCATGGTTATTTGTGTGTATATCTACATCTGTAGAGTGATTTTATTGTAAGGAATTGACTCATGCAGTTATGGAGACTGATGAGTCCCTAGACCTGCCTTCAGCAAGCTGGACGCCTTCGAGGACTGATGCTGTGAAGTCAAAGTGTTAGTCACGTAGTCGCGTCAGACTCTTTGTGACCCCATGGACAGTATCCGGCCAGGCTCCTCTGTCCATGGGACTTCCCAGGCAAGAATACTGGAGTGAGTAACTGCTCCCTTCTCCAGGGGATCTTCCCAATCCAGGGACTGAACCTGGGTCTCTGGCACTGCACACAGATTCTTTATCATCTGAGGCAACAGGGAAGCCCCCAGAGGCTGTTCAAAGGCTGGCAGGCTCAAGACCCAGGAAGAGCCAATATTTTAATCTGAGTCCAAGGGCAGGGAAAGAAACACTAATGTCCTGGCTCAAAGGCAGTCAGGCAGAAGGAATTCTTTCTTACTTAGCCTTGGTCTAGTCAGGTCCTCACCTGATTGGATGAGGCCCACCCCACAGAGGGCAATCTGCTTTTCTCAGGCTACTGGTTCAAATGTTCATCTCCCCCAGAAACACCTTCAGGGTCACACCCAGAGTAACACATCCATTCTTTTTCAGATTCTTCCCCCATTTAGCAGACAATCTCTAAGTACAGAAATGGCTGACCCACATGAGCACTGGGACAGTCACTTGCATAGACAGCAAAGAAAAAAGTTAGCAAATATTTACACACTCAGTGTCTTAAAATTAGAGTCCAAACACATTTCTTCCATAAACCGCCATCATAAAAGATAACACTTTTACAACATCTTCAAAATTTTTTTTAATAGTTATGAGGATTGTAAACATGAAATGATGACTGTTAGTAACAAGCAGCTATGTTCGTATGTTTGTGGTGAAAAACTCTGCTGATATAAAGCTGCGAACCATGTTTTTGAAACGGAGGTAAGTTTGCTAAACAAGCTTTTGTGATAATGAACGACTGACTGTTATGTGACCCTGCTGATGTAGTTGTGTCTTAACTGGTATAGAAGACTGCATAGATTATCTTAGAATTTCGAACAAATATAAAGTCACACCTCCCTGCTAAGCTATCTTGTGCATAAAATAAATAGATGACTCTAACAGGTACCAGGACGGAAGAGTGCATAGATTGTCTTAGAATTTGGAACATATATAAAGTCATTCTTCCCTGCAAAGTTATTCTGTGTTTAAAATAAGTAAATGACTTTGGCAGGTACATTTAGAACAATGGTTTTTCAACTGAGGATAATTTTGTTCCCTGTTTTTTTTTTTTTTTTTTAAATATCTACTCTCTTAGCAACTTCCTTCAATTAATTTATTTTTGGCTGTGCTGAGTCTTCGCTGCTTTGCATGGGCTTTCTGTAGTTGCAGCAAGTGGGGCTACTCTTCACTGCGATTTGCGGGCTTCCCATTGTGGTGCTTCTCTTGTTGGGGAGCATGGGGTCTAGGCATGTGGGATCTTCCCAGACCAAGAAGCAGACCTGTGTCCCCTGCATTGGCAAGTGGATTCCTATCCACTGCTCCACCAGGGAAATCCTACCTCCTTGTTTTAAAATATAGGCCTTGCTATTATCCAGGTATGGTGAAGCCACCAGACCAGGGGACCACTGCCATTGAAAACATAGTTTATTATTATAGTATGTTTATTATACAGTAAGAAATATGTGTCTTTGTCCCCAGTTCCTGAAAGAGTTTCTGAAACCCTTGTCATTTCCTGAGTGACGGGAGTGAGAAGAGCATCATTTGTTTCAATATTTGGTCTTCATCCAAGACAGCTCAGAAAACCCTGGAATCTCCAGAGTCCCGAGAATGCCTTTCTGTATGTTAATGATGGTAAGATGTTGGCTGGCTGGGGGCACTCATTAGGGGTCTGGAGGATTGGAGAACTGTGGGGAAAAACAACACGTTTGGTGTCAGAAATGCCAGCAGTGAAAACAGCAGGGTTATATTCCCAGATCCCAAGGGGAGGGAGCCTACCACGCCCTGGGGCAGTACCAGCTTGGCCAGGAGGCAGAGAGGAGTGAGGACAAGATGAGGGGTAGGAGTCCTTACTGTGGATTCCGTGGGAGAGAACAGGTGAGGCAAGATGAAGGGGAAGAGTCCTTACCATGGTTTCCGTGGGAGGGAACAGGTGAGGCAGCGTAAGGAGATTTTGTTGTTGGTGGTGAGTTGTAAGTTGTGTCCGACTCTTTGTGACCCCATGGACTGTAGCCCACCAGGGTTCTCCGTCCATGGGATTCTCCAGGCCGAAATACTGGAGTGTGTTGCCATTTCCTCCTCCAGGGGATCTTCCCGATCCAGGGATCGAACCCACGTCTCCTGCATTGGCAGGCGGATTCTTCACCACTGAGCCACCTGGAAGCTGAGAAACCCTGGTTCAGAGCACAACGCAAAGCCTTATTCCCCCCAGTTAACAGTGGATTAATTAAACAGTTTCCTGGTTCAGTAGATTTTCTTGTTCCAGATCTTGCAACGGAAGACGGGGGTGGATACAAATGGGATGGACTTTTGGAGGGAGCCATATAATCTGATATAACTGGCTGACTCAACACCCAGATGTTCAAAATGCACTGTGAGAAAAGCTCTAGAAAGAGCAGAACCACGTGCCAACTGTTTACACTCCTCTTCCCGGGCCTTTGATTTGATGAGAAAACATGAGTAACTGTTTTGCTCTGCAATGTATAGGCAGCATCTGCTCTATGTTCCCAGCGCCTTGCTCGGTCTTGATAGCATCTGATGCAGACTTGTCGATCAAATCATACGTGTCTATATGAATGCTTGTCGATCAAATCATACATGTCTATATGAATGCCTGTCGATCAAATCATACATAGCTATGTGAATGCCTATGCATGTGGCAGGTGCATGGGTATTTGATGAATAAACAATTCAACGAATGAATGGAAATCATGGATACATTTTCGAGGAATAACAAATACATTTAGAGAGAGGTTAAGAGTGAGTTTTTAAAAATGACACTTGCAACAACATGGATGGACCTAGAGCTTATTATTTTAAAAATATATATGTTTTTTATATTGTCATAGCTGATCCAGGTCTTAGTTGTGGCATGTGGGATCAAATTCCCTGACCAGGGATTGAACCTTATCCCCCTTGCATTGACAGCGAGTCTCTCACCAGGGAAGTCCCCTTAGAGATTATTATACTCAGTGAGGTAAGTCAGACAAATGTTATATGATATCAGTGAGGTAAGTCAGACAAATGTTATATGATATCACATGTATGTGGAATCTAAAATATGACACAAATGAACGTATCTGTGAAATGCAAACAGACTCACAGACAGAGAGGACAGGCTTGGTGGTTGCCAAGGGGTGGGATGGATGGGAGTTTGGGGTGAGTAAATGTCAGCTATTATGTACAGAATGGATAAACAATAAGGTCCTACGTACAGCACAGGGGACCACATTTGATATCCCGTGATAAACCATGACGGACAATAATATGAAAAGGAATGTATAACTCAATCATTTTGCTGTACACAAAAATTCATACAACATTATCAATCAACCATATTTCGATAATTTTAAAAATTAAAAAAAAAGTTTAAAAGGATGACTTGTTTTAGAATATACCTAATTCCTTTATTTAAAACCAAACACAAACCAAACACCCCCGCTCTCCCCACGAAAGAGCCCACCCAGCAAATACAGCAAAGAAAAATACCTACAGACAATATTCTTGGTAAAACTAAGTGAATCCCAGGAAACCCTAGAATACAACCAGATGGGCTCAACCAAACATATATTTCTTATTCTAAATCACAGTAATAAAACATAAGCAGTTATGAACAAACAACAAACAGGAACTTCTCTGGTGGTCCAGGGGATAGGGCTCTGCAATTCAAATGCAGGGGGCACAGGTTCAATCCCTGGTCGGGGAACTAAGATCCCACAGGCTGCATACAGCCAAAAAAAAAAAAAAAAAGAAAAAAGAAAGAAAACCAAACAAACCAACATCTATCTAAAGTTAGGAAACCTCAGAAAGGAGGTAAGTGAGGGAAAAGATGACATGTAAAGAGGAGCTGACAAGGGTCAAAAAAGGATTAGAAACTTAAAAAAAGGAGGCATTTACAAAATGCCAGCTAGACTGTAGGAAACAGGGAATGAACACACTCACGGAAAACAGAGCAAGTGAAATTGATGATGGAAAGAAGAAAAAAAATCTGGTTTGAACGGAGATGAAAAGTTACAGAAATGAGTGAGACACAGAGAAGACCCAAAATACCACAATAGAAATAGCTGAGGGAGAAAACCCAAGCCAGGGAACAAAACAAGTAATAAAAACCATCATCTAATAAACTTTCCTGAAAGGAAGAATTTGAAATTGAAGGGCCAAGTATGTAAGTAGGAAATTGGCCAAGAAGACTCGTCAGTAATACACAGTCTAGGAAAACTACTCATTTGTGTTTTTAGGGGAAAATATTTGCACATCCGAGCAACAGATTGAGTTAATTTAGAAGGGAAAGGAAATCAGATTAGCATCACATTTTTGACCACAGTACTGTGTTTCAGGAGGGAGTGCTTAAAAATTGTATGATATGTATCAGTATATTAAAAAACCTTCATAGGCTTCATGGAGTGGCCAAAAACCTGCGGGTTTGATCCTTGCCTGAGGAACTAAGATCTCACATGTCACGTGGAGCAGCCAAAAATTAAAAAAAAAAAAAAAAAAAGATCTTGACCAAGTGGGGTTTATCCTAGGAATGTAAAGATGGCCAAAATTAGGAAATCATGAATGAAATTTATCATCTTAACACAGCTAAGGAAAAAAAACAAAACATGATCTTTCCCAGATATGCTTGACACAATTTAATATTTATTTATTTTAACACATAACCAAATAGGAAGTGATAGTTCTTTAAAATACTGATAGATAACCCCCAATTCAGGATCTCAATGAGCAAATATCAGAGGCTGTAAGACAAACAACACTAGAGTCTAAATTTAAATCAAGGAGGAGACAAGAACGCCCACTATCTTCATTGCTATTTACCAGAGAAAAACACATTTTCCATTTTGTGAAAATCTAATGAGATCTCACTCACCTGCCTTGAGATTGTTCCAAGTACCATAGAGCTCCAATCCTTTGGCCACCTGATGCGAAGAGCCGACTCATTGGAAAAGACCCTGATGCTGGGAAAGACTGAGGGCAGGAGGAGAAGGGGAGGACAGAGGATGAGATGGTTGGATGGCATCACCGACTCGATGGACATGAGTTTGAGCAAACTCTGGGAAACGGTGATGGACAGGGAAGCCTGGTGCTGCGGTCCATGGGGTCGCAAAAAGTTGGACACAACCGAGCGACTGAACAACACGCCGAAGAGCCGACAGGTGAAAGGAATTCAGTTCCAAGTGACTCAGAACATTGATTTGCAAACGTTCTGCGCCCACCTTCAGTTTCTAAGGCCTTCTTTCAGGCACAGGCGATCACTCGGTGAGCTGGAATAGAAGAGGACCCTGTGGTCAGCTTGGCGGCGACACTCCCACAATCCGTTTTGTCTCCTAGCAGGATGAAAAGCTCTGACTTTCTTCCTAACTGCCTCCCACTGGGATTGTCTGAGAAAACCGTGCCCCAGGCTCACACACCTGGGTGGGCGATCTCCAGGTAGCACAACGCACTATCTGATACGGCCATGAACTACTAAAAGAAGAATGGACCCTTTTTAGCTGGTGTTTTCTCCCTCCCCTCCCCTTCCTTCCTCCTTCCAAACTAAGACGCTATTTGCTTGCCTTGCCTTTAATTTACACGTTTTATTCATCAGCATTGAAAACGCTACACAAAAAGCTGGCTGAATAGGTATGGAACTCCTGCGGAAGATCTTAAACACGTGGCCACCTTAATTGCCAAACCGACACGCGACCTTGTGACCTTGCTTTACCCTCTAGCTGGTCATGGCTGGGTTTTCACAATTCAGAGGGTTTTTCTTTTTTTCCTTCAGCTAAGAGAACAATGCAATCCTTACACTTGTATTTCTCAATGTGTTACTAAGATATCCGAACTTTTCTACTCTGCTGCCTGGCGGGGCATAGCCACTGTCCGTTGAGATTGTTACTATTTGCTCTCACTCAACTTGACTCAGGGGTGAGTCATTTAAAAGATTACTTGCAACACTTGATCGGTTTCACTTCTGCGGCAAGACTGGCTTTCCTCGCTCCTGCGGTGCCGGAGCGCCCTCTGGTGGTCAAACACATCCTCTGCCGTTTTCCATGAGTACTGGCTTGGCGCCCGGAGACTGAGGTCCCTCTATAAAATTAAGATTTTATAGAGGCACTCTTCATAGTCCCCTTGGAAAAATCACTCAAAATGTAATTACCACCATCCATGGAAGGTCCAAATTGAAAAAAACTTTCTCTTGTCTCAATCAGCTGCTGGGCAATGATGATACAATTCTTTCTGACTTGCAGGTACTTTTAACTAGGTAACTTAACCCTCCACTGCTCATATGCAAAAGCTGACGCTTAGAGTCCCTCGTGTTTCATCAGATCTCTTGAGTACTTTCAGGTGTGGGGCGTTAGAGGGATATCAGGAGGGCTAGCACGGGTCCCAAGGGTCTTAAGTACTCACTTTGAACAGTAGAATTTCTCCTAAAACTAGCTGGATGGGCAGTTTGTCTACATGCACATTCTTTTTCAATTTTAGCATTTCCAAAATTGGGTTGCATGTTGTCACAGAAGGCATCTTACTATTGGGGTTCAAGAAGGAGTCGCCATAAAGACATGGAAGCAACTGAAATGTCCTTCATGGATGAACAGATAAGTGTGGTATATATGTCCAGTGGAATATTCCTCAGCCACTAAAAAGAAAGAAATATTGTCATTTGAAGCAACCTGGTTGGACCTCGAGATTTTTGCCTCATAGTAAGTGAAGTAAGGCAGAAATGGAAAGACAAATATGATATTGGTATCACATATATGTGTGATCTAAAAAATAATGCAAATCTCTCTACAAAACAGAGTCACAAACACAGAAAACAACATATGGTTACCAAAGAGGGAAACGATGAAGGGAGAAATTCATTGTTTGGGATTAACAGATACAGTCATATATAAAATAAATAAATAGGAATTTACTATATAGCATAACAGTAACCTATAATGAAAAAAGAACAGAAAAAAAGGAATAGATATATTTATATTTGGATCACTTTGCTGAATACCAGAAACTAACAATGTTGTAAATCAACTCAGTCTCTCAGTCGTGTCCGACTCTTTGCAACCCCATGGACTATACAGTCCTTGGAATTCTCCAGGCCAGAAAACTGGAATGAGGAGGCTTTCCCTTCTCCAGGGGATCTTCCCAACCCAGGGATCAAACCCAGGTCTCCCACATTGCAGGCAGAATCTTTATCAGCTGAGCCACCAGGGAAGTCCTATAAATCAACTATAGTTCAATTAAAAAAAATTACAGGAAACACTTGGTTAATTTCCCTTCCTCATGGTGCAAGCCTGGCTATGTCCGCGCCTGTTGTGTTGGAGCGCCCTCTCGTGGTGACAGAAGTCCTCTGCAGTCTCGGGCCTGTCCTGGCTCGGTGCCCTGAGACAGAGGTCAGAGGTCCCGGTATAAAATTAAAACAGGGCACTCTTCATAGTCCCCGTGGAAAATAATTCAAAATTTGATTAGCACCATCTATGGAAGCTCCAAATTGAAAAAAATTCCCTTGCTTAATTGAGAACTGGGCAATGAAAATACAATTCTTTCTGATTTTCAGGTATTTTAACTAGGTAAGTTAAGCCTCCATCTGCTCACTTGCAAAAGCTGACGCTTAGGTTCCCTCGTGTTTCATCAGATCTCTTGAGTACTTTCAGATGTGGGGCATTAGAGGGATATCAGGAGGGCTAGCACGGGTCCCAAGGGTCTTAAGTACTCACTTTGAACAGTAGAATTTCTCCTAAAACTAGCTGGATGGGCAGTTTGTCTACATGCACATTCTTTTTCAGTTTCAGCATTTCCAAAATTGGGTTGCATGTTGTCACAGAAGGCATCTTACTATTGGGGTTCAAGAAGGAGTCGCCATAAAGACATGGAAGCAACTGAAATGTCCTTCATAGATGAACAGATAAGTGTGGCATATATGTCCAGTGGAGTAGTCCTCAGCCACCAAAAAGAACAAAATATTGCCATTTTCAGCAACGTGGATGGACCTAGAGATTTTCTTAGTAAGCGAAGTAAGGCAGAAATGGAAAGACAAATATGATATTGGTATCACATATATGTGTGATCTAAAAAATAATGCAAATCTCTCTACAAAACAGAGTCACAAACAGAGAAAACAACATATGGTTACCAAAGGTGGAAAGGGAGGAAGGGACAAATTAGGAATTTGGGATTAGCAGATACACACCACTGTAGGTAAAATAGAGATGAAGAGTTTACTGTATAGCACAGTGGCCTGTATTTAACATCTTTTAATAATCCTGTAATTAAAAGAATAAAATATGAAAGAATACACATAGATAAACACGTAATGTGAATTAACCCGCTGACACCTAAAATCCCACAGTGCTGTGTATCAACTACGTTTCAGTTTAAAAAGGAAGTATATCGGCAACAGTGGTTAGTTCCCCTCCTCTCGGCGCAAGGCTGGCTTTGTTAACGTCTGTCGTGTTGGCGCGCCCTCTGGTGGCGACAGGAGTTCCCTGCAGTCTCAGGCCTGGCCTAGCTTGGCGCCGAGACAGAGGTCACAGGTCCCTCTATAAAACTCAAAAAAAGGCCGCCAGGAAAGCCCTATAAATAAACTATACTTCAGTTAAAAAAAATTACAGGAAACACCTGGTTAATTTCCCTTCCTCAGGGTGCAAGCCTGGCTGTGTCCTGTTGTGTTGGAGCGCCCTCTCGTGGTGACAGAAGTCCTCTGCAGCCTCGGGCCTGTCCTGGCTCGGTGCCCTGAGACAGAGGTCAGACGCCCGAGTATAAAATTAAAACAGGGGTACTCTTCATAGTCCTCTTGGAAAATAATTCAAAATTTGATTACCCCCATCCGAGAAAGCTCAAGATTAAATACATTTCTCTTGCCCTAATCGACTGTTAGGCAATTAGGTAAAATTCTTTCTGATTTGCAGGTACTATTCACTAGGTAACTAAAGCCTCTCTCTGCTCTTATGTAAAAGCTGACTCCTAACTTCCCTCGTGTTTCATCAAGTCTCTTGAGTACCTTCAGGTGTGAAACATCACAGAGTTATCAGGAGGGCTAGCACTGATCGAGTCTTAAGTACTCACTTTGAATTGTTAAATTTTTCCTAACACTAACTGGATGGGAAGTTTTTCTGCATGCATAATTTTTTTCAACTTCAGCATTTCTAAAATTGGGATGCATGTTGTCACTCAACGTATGTAAATATGGGGTTCAAGTATGAGTGGCCATAAAGACATGGAAGCATCGGAAATGTCCTTCGTAGATGGATAGATAAAGTGTGGGACTTCCCTGGTGGTCCAGCGGTGAAGAACAAGCCTTCCAACGCAGGGGGAGCAGGTTTGATCCCTGGTCAGGGAACTAAGGTCCCACGTGCCACTGAGCAAGTAAGACCTGACCCGACACAACCAACAGCAAATAAATAAAAAGAAAGAAAGGGTGGAAATAGCTCAAAGATTTAGAAAGTTCCAGACACCCCAAAGGATCAAATAAGCCAAATGGATGTGTTTGTTTTCACTGAAGACACCCAGTCATATTTTCAGTCCATTTCAAAGTCTTGAATATTTTTCCTTAGGCTTGTACTTTTGATTTCTTACCAGACACCATAGAGTGAGTACTAAATGGGAGGTGAAGATGAAAATTAGGGCAAGTGTGATTCAGGACGGCTCACCAATTATGACCATATTCCAGTCAGCAAAGTGCAAGAAATAGGAACAAGGGAAGAATGTTCTTTTTAAGGGATGAACTTGAAGCAGGCCAGACACTGCAGCCCACACCTGATTGGCTAGAACTGTTCAAGTGGCCCTACCCACCTGCAAAGGATGCTGGGAAATGTAGTCTTTATTCTGAGTAGCCCTGTAACCACCTAAGATAGAACATTCTCAGCATGCGAATAGGTAGCGGACAGCCCTCAGTCTCTGTAATATATTGGTAATAATAAATTCCCCTAAATGATGATTGATTGAGATTTTATATGTATATGTATAGGGCTTCCCTGGTTACTTAGACAGTAAAGAATTTGCCTGCAATGCGGGAGACCCAGGTTCGATCCCTGGGTGGGAAAGATGCCCTGGAGAAGAGAATGGCAACCTACTCCAGTATTCTCGGCTCGAGAATTCCGTGGACAGAGACCCTGATGGGCTGCAGTTCATGGGGTTGCAAGGAGTCGGACACAACTGAGTGACTAACATACTTTCACATACATGTACATATTTTGCTATACTGCATGGCAAGTGGAATTTCCCTGACCAGGGTCTTAACTACTGGATCACCAAGGGAAGTCCTTTTTAAAAATAGTTTTTAGTTCTTCGGCCATGCCATACGGCATGTGGGATCCTAGTTCCCTGACCAAGTGTTGAACCTGAGCCCTCCGCATTAAGTGTGGAGCCCTAACCACTGGACTGCCAGGGAAGTTCTACCACTGAGTGATCACTTAAAAATTTTTTTTCACCAAGTAAGTCCTGATTGAGATATTTTTAGAAAAAAAAAAAAAAAGAGATGTAGCTTGGTGGCTGAAAATTTACACACACCCACTCTAGGGGATTTTAATGCTATCCACAGACTATCGCTCTGGTGATTATTACAGAGCTAAAACTTGGACACACAAGAGGAAGAAATAAACAATTCCCTAAAGTCCAGTGATTTTGTTTATATGTTTATTTTGGACTCATCGTTCTACTGAAAAACAAGTGGGAGAATAGAAAATTAAATTATGAAGACTGGTCATATTCCATTCTTCTTCTTTTCTTTTTGGCTGTGCCAGGTCCCAGTTATGACATGGGAGAACTTTTGCTGTGGCAGGTAGGATCTAGTTCCCTGATCAGAGGTTGAACCCGGGCCTCCTGCACTGGGAGGCACAGAGTCTTAGCCTCTGGACCACCAGGGATGTCCCCATATTCCATTCTTGAGGAGAAAACAGACAAGGGTGGGAAAAAGGCAACTCTCCCCGCAGCTTTAGCCCCTACACGCGTTCCCTTGAGTCGAGTTTGCAGGAAACTGAATTAATCAGTCCCTTGGGGACAATTAGAGGTTTTCAAAGTTTTCCGGGTCCCTGAGGCGTGACCCATGGGGAACCCCCTGGAGGTACTGGGGAAGAAACAGAGGTAAGAAATCACTGCCTTTCCATTTGCATCACTGTCCTTGGGAAGACAGCAGACGCTTAACCACCTCCCCAGACGCCTTCTCACCTTGTCGCCCCGCTCATAACCATTCACTGACCCCTGGCTGCCTGTGGCAACCACCCATTTTAGGAATTCCAGGGGAATAACAGGTTCATGATTTGTCTCCTGCTTTTGCAACTCCTTTATACCCCTAATCAATCCAGACCAATAATAATGATTTTGAAATATCCTTCGTAACTTACCTTGAGACACCCAACTACAACATTTTGTGATTTTCACGGTGGTACTAACCCACGATGAATAGGTCCTCATAAGAAGAGGAGGTTGGAATGCGGAGAGGACGTACAGACACCAAGGGGTGCGAGAGTCAGCAAATGAAAATACCAGGCACCTGAGAAAACGGGACCGAGACAGACTGGAAGGTGCTATGCTGCCGGCCGTGAGGAAGGAGGAAGCGGCCACTAGCCAGTAGCTCCCAGCAGCTGGAAAAGGCAAGGACCTGTTTTTTCTCCTAGAATTTCCGGTGGGGGAGGGGGTGTGTGTGGTCCCGCCAACACCTTGGTTTCAGCCCGGTGACACTGGTTTTGGACTTCTGGCCTCCAGAACCATGAAAGAATAACTTTATTATATTTTGAAACTTCTTTTCTTTTTTTCTTTTTATGAAAGCATAATTGATTTACAATTGTTTCTGCTATAGCAAAATATTCTCCTAAAAATGTTCTTTCCCACTACGGTTTGTCATAGGATATATATTTTAAAAACGTAGGTATTTATTTTTGACAGCGCTGAGTCTTTGTTGCCGCACAAGCTTTCTCTAGTTGCAGTGAGTGGGTCTCCTCTTCGTTGTGGCGCATGGGCTTCTCCCTGCGGTGGCTTCTCTTGTTGCGGAGCTCCGGCCCTAGGGCACGTGGCTTCAGCCCTTGCGGCGCATGGACTCAGCAGTCGGCTCCCGGGCTCTAGTGCGCAGGCTCAGTAGTTGTGGCCCAGGGGCCTAGTTGCCCCGCAGCAGGTGGGATCTTCCTGCACCAGAGATGGAACTCACGTCTCCTGCATTGCAAGCAGATTCTTTACCACTGCGCCACCAGGGAAGTCCTGTCATAGGATATTGAATATAGTCCTCAGTGCTGTAGAATAGGATGTTGTTGTTTATCCAGTCTATATATAAAAACTTAAATTTACGTGTTTTTTTTTTTTTTAAATTTTAATTTTAAAACTTAATAGGCTGCACTGGGTCTTACTTGTAGCACACGGGCTCTTTAGTTTCAGCATGCAATCTTTGTTGCCGCAGATGGGATCTGATTCTCTGACCCGGGTCAAACCTGGGCCCCCTGCACTGGGAGTGTGGAGTCTTAATCACTGGACCACCAGGGAAGTCCCTGAAATTTCTGTTGTTTTCAGGAATGCTATCTGGCTGGCTGGAGCTGAAATAGGGACAAGAATAAAATTCAAGCCGTTGTCCAAGAAAAAAAAAAAAAAAAAAAGACACCTACATATAGCAAATTTCAGATAAATGATGAACTTTAAAATATATATTTTTATACATAATATTTTATAGGTGTACAGATTTTATGTGTATTAATTACACATATATTTTAATATGTATACACAATACACCGTTACAGGCATATGTCATTTATTTCTGCTTTTCAGATGCTGCATTTTTTGCAAATTGAAGTTTTGCAGCAACACTGGGTTGTCAGATGATGGTTAACATTTTTAGCAATAAAGTATGTTTTTGGCTGTTCAGCTTGTGGGATCTTAGTTCCCTGACCAGGGATTGAACCTGGCCCTGGCTGTGACAGCTCTGAGTCCTAACCAGTGGACTGCCAGGGAATTTCCAGCAATAAAGTATTTTTAAATGAAGGGATGTATATTGTTTAACAGAATGTCATAGTACACTGAATAGACTGCAGTGTACTTCTATGTACTTTGTACTTTTATGTGCACTGTGAAACCAAAAAAGTTTGTATGTGACTCCCTTTATTGCCATATTTTATTTATCATGGTGGTCTGGAATCAAACCAGCAATATCTCCAGGGTATGCCTGTATTAACTCTCCACTTTGGGTCATATTATTTAATTGTTATAAAGAGTGCACCATCCCCACTTTGGGTCATATTATTTAATTGTTATAGAGAGTGCACCATTTCCCCACACTCTGGTTTTGGCTGACTGTGTTCTGAGTTGACATCTGAATCTGTCCCTCATGTCTGCCATGAACTGTTATTGATCTAGAAACTTGATTACATTATGGTTCAGCTTTTAGCAAGTCTCTTTCATAGGCAGTGTTCTGCATTGCCTTTCAAAGCACATTGGGTATTAACGGTCCAGGATATCCGGTTTTCCCACATCAGTGAAGGAGGAATGATAATCAGGTGATGTCAACCTGTTCCTCCTAAGTTTCACCTAACAGTTCCAGTCTCCATTCATTATGTCCTAATGCTGTAATTTCATCCAACTCTTTGCAAGTCCGTGAACTGTAGCCCACCAGGCTCCTCTGGACTGTCCATGGAATTCTCCAGGTAAGAATACTGGAGTGGGTTGCCATTTCCTCCTCTAGGGGATTTTCCCAACTCCAGGTCTGCTGCATTGCAGGCAGATTCTTTCCTGCCTGAGCCACTGGGGATGCTGAAGCTGAAACTCCAATACGTTGGCCACCTGATGTGAAGAACTGACTCATTTGAAAAGACCCTGATGCTGGGAAAGATTGAAGGCAGGAGGAGACGGGGATGACAGAGGAGGAGATGGTTGTATGGCATCACTGATTCGATGGACATGAGTTTGAGCAAGCTCCGGGAGTTGGCGATGGACAGGGAAGCCTGGCGTCCATGGGGTTGCAAAGAGTTGGAGACGACTGAGCAACTGAACTGAGCCTTGTAATTTCAGTAGAACTTGCAACTAATTCTGTTAATCCTCCTTCATCTACTTTTTAATTCATCTACTAGTTTTGCTATATAGTTTCCTGACTGCCATACCCCCTTCACTCTAGTCCTGCTGTTCATTCTCACAGGGCATACTTCATTATTACCAACATCTTCAGTGTCTATAATGTTAATTTCACGCATGCTGTTCTGCAGCAACCACTTTTTATCTTTCTAGTTTAACTTCGTTTCATTTTGGCCACATTGTGTAGCATGTGGGGTCTTAGTTCCCCAACCAGGGATCAAACCTGTGCCCCCGGCAGTGGAAGCACAGAGTCTTAACCACTGGACCTCCAGGGAAGCCCCTAAGTAAAGCTGCTCTGCTGCTGTTGCTGCCGAGTCACTCAGTCGTGTCTGACTCTTTGTGACCCCATGGACCGTAGCCTACCAGGCTCCTCCGTCCATGGGATTTTCCAGGCAAGAGTACTGGAGTGGGTTGCCATTTCCTTCTCCAGGGGATCTTCCCAACCCAGGGATCGAACTCGGGTCTCCCGCATTGCGGGCAGACGCTTTACCGTCTGAGCCACAGGGAAGTCCTATATATCTATATATAAAGTCCCTTTATATCTTTTAGTTCTACCCAACCGTAACCATTTATCTACAAACCATTACTTCCTACTCCCTTCCCCCACCTCTGGCAATGCAGGAGTTTTCTTTCTTTTTCCCCCCAATTAAGAACTTTTTGTCATCAACTCTACTGTGTGACTGTAAGGGTCTGTGATGACAGAAAAGTAAAGAAAAATGATCATTTAAACCATGTTACACTAAATCTCAAAAAAACTGGGGAAAAGATAAAATGATCATTTTGCTTTAACCTGATTAAATGTTCCACTTTATCTCTTATTATTCTTTTTCTCAAAATCTACTTTGATATTAATATAGCTACCCTAGCTTTCTTGTGTCACTCTGTACAACGTATCTGTTCCTTTCCTTTTACTTCCAACTTATTAGTTAATTAGTATTAGTAGCTCAGTCATGTCCGACTCTTTACAACCCTGTGGACCTTAGCCCACCAGGCTCCTCTGTCCATGGGATTCTCCAGGCAAGAATATTGGAGTGGGTTGCCATGCCCTTCTCCAGGGCATCTTCCCCATCCAGGGATCGAAGCCAGGTCTCTGGGACTGCAGGCAGATTCTTTACCATCTGAGGCACCAGAGCAGCCCTTTCCATCTTATTGATGACTTAATATTTAAAGGGCAACTCTTGACACAAGACACAGTTACCTGTGTTCCTTCTCATGTGCCCATCTGTGTGTTTTTGCTGGAAATGGGTACAAGGAGTTGTTTCTCATGTGCCAGGTTAATATTTTATTTCTTCCTCTGGTTGCTGGTTACACTGTTGTACTTTGTGAAAATCCATCTTGCTGCACACTTAGGAAGCACACACTTTTCTGTGTGTATGTTATGGTTCTAAAAGTCTACTTAAAACTTAAACAACATAAAAGTCATTTTGTCTGCTGGCAATGAATACATGGCTCTAAATGCATTTCACCCTCACGCTCCATTGAGGCTCACAGCGCCCCTTGAACCAGCAGACCCTCTAGTGCATGGCGGGATTCCAACAGCATCTATTTCCTGTGGTTAAGATGACTCAGCACCAAGGATGTTTTTCTCAAGTCTGGGAGGTGGAGGCTGGTGGCTGTAGCTCGTTGTTCTCCTTCAAGCTGTGTTGGATCCCAGATCCCATATCCAAAATATATGACAAATCCTAGTAGGGAAATGAGACGATGAGAACAGAAAGAAAGTGCTCACCCCACTTAAAAATGCCCAGTAGGCCTCCTGTTCTGGTGTCTGACAGTTCAGGGCAGAGGCAGTAGGAAGAGGACTGGGTTCAGTCCCTCAAGAAGCCTCTTTGTCCCAGGAAATCACTTACCAATCACCATCCAGATGCCAAATAGGGCCCAGGTCCCAGTGGTCATCCTCATCATAGAGTAAATGTTCACAAAGATGCTCACCAGTGGGAGGACAGGCAGAGCAGGGACCTGTGGGCAGAGTCAGTTCATCCCTGAGCACAGCCCAGACGTCTGAGAGGGAGACCCGACCCCAGTGGGCAGGAAGACAGTCCTACTCAGGCCGAGCGCTCACTGTCTACTGAGAGTGGGTTTGTAAAGCACCGAGTGTGGACCAGGGAAGGGTCCATTGTTTTAGTGAGCCCTCCTCCTTCCCTGGTCCAGCATAGAGTGTTCAGACCTCAAAGCCTGCAGACTTCATCACTCAAGGTGGACAGTCTGGGGACATATAATAACCTACTTTTGCGGGGGGGGTGGGGCATGTCATGTGGCTTATGGGGATCTTAGTTCCCTGACCAGGGATTGAGCCTGCACCCAGGGCAGTGAAAATGCAGAGTCCTAACCACTGGACCACCAAGGAACTCCCAAGATCACCTACTTTAAAATAAAGAGGAGAGGGGTCCTGGGGCTGCTTCCAGATGATGACCGTGACCCCAGTGATGAGCAGCAGCAGCAGCACAACCACTGTTGTGAGCACGGGGTCTCCAGAGAACACCCGGCTGGGCCGCTGGGCCAGGATCAGGCTCAGGATGGTCAGCAGGAGAACTGCAAGGGTCAAGGTGGAGGAGAACAGGCTGGACTCCAGAAGACAAAGACGTCAGGACCTTGGGTCACATCCCTCCCCAGGCTGCCCACATCAGGAAGGGTCATCATATCTCCAAGATGCCTCAACTGACAAAATATACACTCCCACTCATCCCGTCAATATCAGAATATGACCAAAGAGAAACCCCACTGCTCACCGAGCAGGAAGGCACATCCATAGACAATCTGGCCAGATTTCTGTGTGGGGGTGGTGCTGGTAGGGAACCAAAGACTCTTCAGGATGTTTGAGGTTCCTGCTTCAGGTACAGAGTCCAAAGGATTTCCTTCAGCTTCAGGCTCCATCTCAATATCCTCCCCTGTTTTCTCCTTCAGGTGCGGCTGGTATCTGAATATGAGATATTAAGGCAACATTAATAATGGACTGGTTCAAAACTGGGAAAAGAGTACATCAAGGCTATGTATTGTCACCCTGCATATTTAACTTAAAGGCAGAGTACGTCATGAGAAATGACGGGCTTGATGAATCACAAGCTGGAATCAAGATTGCCCAGAGAAATATCAACAACCTCAGATATGCAGATGACACTACTTTAATTGCAGAAAGTGAAGAGGAGATAAAGAGTCTCTTGATGAAAGTGAAAGAGGAGAGTGAAAACGTTGGCTTAAAGCTCAACATTCAAAAAACTAAGATCATGGCATCTGCTCCCATCATTTCATGGCAAATAGATGGGGAAAATGTGGAAACAGTGTCAGATTTCATTTTCTTGGGCTCCAAAATCAATGTGGCCAGTGATTGCAGCCATGAAATGAAAAGACACTTGCTCCTTGGAAGAATAGCTATGACAAAGCTAGGCAGTATATTAAAAAGCAAAGACATCATTTTGCTGACAAAGGTACATATAGTCAAAGCTATGGTTTTTTCAGTAGTTGCATATGGATATGATAAGTGGACCATAAAGAAGGCTGAGCACTGAAGAACTGATGCTTTTGAGCTGTGGTGCTGGAGAAGACTGTTGAGAGTCACTTGGACTGCAAGGAGGTCCAACCAGCCCGTCCTAAAGGAAATTAACCCTGAATATTCATTGGAGGGACTGATACTGAAGCTGAAGCTCTAATACTTTGGCCACCAAATGTGAAGAGCTGACTCAATGGAAAAGACCATGATGCTGGGAAAGATGGAGGGCAGGAGGAGAAGGGGGTGACAGAGGATGAGACGGTTGGATGGCATCACTGACTAGATGGACATGAATTTGAGCAAACTCCAGGAGATAGTGAAGGACAGAGAAGCCTGGCATGCTGCAGTCCATGGGGTGGCAAAGAGTTGGTCAAGACTAAGTGATTGAACAACAACAGCAACAAGGTAATATTAACAGCAGCCCCTACTCAGCCAACATTACATAGCCTATGCCACCACTTTCCTATCTTAAACCTAGAAGGACATTTAGAAAGCAGCATGAAGGCAGAAGGTGATTCATCTCCATGAGTCCAAGGCCCCCGGTCAAGGTGTAGTGGAGTCTTACCTGAGGACAAGGACTGAAAATGCCACGAGAGTGTAAGCAAGCAGGGTCACAACTGACAAGAAGTCCACAAGATCACTGAGCTCGAAGAGTAATGCCATGACCCCTAGAATGAGGGCACAATCAAGATGGAAGGGGGGAGCGAGAAACCGCTGGAAATATCCAAGTTAAAAAAGCCGATCAAGGAAGGGGTGGGTTTTGTTTATTCACCTGCGAGGTTTCCAGAAGACATGATGGCCATGATGGGGATGTCTGTGTGGGCACGGACCTGGGCAAGTCCCCGGAAAAGGAGCCCGTCCTCTGCCATCGCGTAGACCACCTGAGACATGGGGAACATGGCACTGTGGAGTCTGGAAGAGAAAGTGGGAGCATGTGTGAGAACGTGCAGAGATGGGGGCATCTGCTCCCTGGTCTACATGGGGTAAGGTGCCTTTCCATCTGGTTTCTCAATCCCAAGGGATGGGATTGGCATCTGACAGGAGATGGGGAGAAAAGCAACATACTGACCTGTATGTAATAGCACAAATGATGCCGACACTCAGGACATATCTGGCAGAAATCCACCCACCGTGCAGAAATGTCTGTGATAAGGGGTTGTCAGGCTGAATCTGGTAGTAGGGCAGGACAAGGGTGAGGGATGCTGAGACACCGAAATAGGCCAAAAAGCAGATGAAGATGGAGAACGTGATGCCCAAGGGGATGGACCAGTGAGGATTTAGGGCTTCTTCGCCTGTAGATTGGGAGGAAGTATTGGGTCAGGGATACGCACTGGGGTGAAAGCACAAAACCCGCTTTCCTCTTTAACCTCCAAGTGATACCTGTGCCCAAGGGCAGTCCAGTCTGTGGCCAAACCCCAGATGGGGACACACAGGGCCCAGGTTACCTCTAGAGACAATGGCGTCAAAGCCAACAAATGCGTAGAAACATAGAGCCGCTCCATGGAGAACCCCGTCAAAGCCAAAAGGCACAAACCCTCCAGAACCCAGAGGGCCCAACCTATGGTGAGAGAAGGAGTGAGGAAGAACATGGGGGAGGTTGTTCAGCCATCTCTGAGCTCCTTGGTTAATGTCATGAGTCCTGGGTTCCAGGATGCCATTAATTGAGTCTGTCGGTTCAGATCTCCGTAGTCCCCACCATAGTCCCAGCTCTGCATAAACCATCCCCCGCACCGAGCATTAGAATGGTCCAAGATACCCGCCTAACCTAGAGGTGCCCCTGGATTCAGACGTGTTCAAGGTGTAGTCCTGTTCCGTGAGCTGCCAATTGTGTGGGTCTCCCTTAATGAAACCCGAGAGGATGATGAAGCTTTGAACCAAAATGTTGATGCCTGTGAACACTTTGTTAAACAGGGCTGAGTCACGAGCTCCCAGCATCTGTAGTCCTGTGGAAAAGATGGGACATGAGACATCCTAGGTAACTAAGTCCACAGACACAGAAAGCAGACCAGGGGTGGGGAGATGGACAGTGACTACTCAGTGGATACCGGGTTTCTTTTTTGTTGTGATGAAAATATTTGGAAGTAGATGGAGGCAATTGTTACACAGCGTTGTGAATGTACTAACCTGAATTGCCCCTGACTTGGACACTTTAAGGTGGTTCATGTCTAACTGTGGCTATTATCTCACGATACGCAGGCCTACCAAATCACGACGCTGTACACGTCTTAATCAATGTTGCCTGTCAATTATGTTTCAGTAAAGTTGGTAAAGAATCACAGATGGATAACTTTATGTTATATGAATTTCCTTCCAATTAAAAACACGTCTTTGGTCTCAGTAAAGAGGGAGAAACATGTCAATCTAAGTAAACAATTCTCATGAGGGGATGATTTTATAATAATTCACACTAGGAAATAATTCCCAAGGGAACTGTTGGCAATGCCTGGAGACAGTCTGGAGGGTGGGAGTCACCTGTATCTAGTGAATAAAGGCCAGGGGTGCTACTCAACACCTGACAATGATATTTAAAAAAAAAAACCTAAAATGTACAGGACATCTCCCCACACCAAGAATGACCCAGCCCAAAATGTCAGTGTCGCCAAGGGTGGGAAACATCAGCCGATGTCTTGGCTTCCTGTCTCTTGTATCTCAGATGCTGCTTTTCAGTTCTAATCCCCTTCCATTCTGCTCCCCAGCCCCCCGGCCTTTCCCACCTCTCCACCCCGAGATCTTCCCCTCCGATCACTGGGCCCGGTCTTACCCATGAACAGCAGCACCAGGGCCAAGGCCAGAAAGTCTGGGTACTTGGCCAGGAAGTGGGGCATGTACAGAGAGAAAGTTCCTTGTAATGCTTGAGAGATGTGGTTCCCAATGAGGCTGTCGAAGATGTAGCTCCAGGCCCTGGCCAGAATGGCAGTGCCTGCAGTGGCAGAAAGAGCAGACATTAATTGAACCCCTAATATGCGCCATGAGATGAATTTTTGGGAAACAGACAAAACACCTAATGTGAAAATGTTTTTCTTCCCTGCCATGGGATGGGGAGAGAAGACCCAGATGGTTCACAATTTAGGTCAACTATTTACTATGTGAAGAGGAAATCAATGTTATGTAAAAAAAGAAAACAGAGCAGTAGGAAATGGAGGGCTGGAAGATGAGGGTTGAATTTTTAAATCAAGGTGTAAGAGAATATCCCGTGAAGGCAACAACGGAGCAAAGACTTGAATATGGTGAAGGGATGAGCCTGTGGGCCATGCTTCCTCCTCACCTACTCCCTATAGACTCCTTTCTTTCTGGATTCTTGGTCCAATTGTTTAAGGAAAGAAAGAGAGAGCTGAGTAGAATGAAAGTGTGGGGTTTTCTTGCCACTATTACTCACCTCCCCCTGCAAGGTCAATAATAAAGTGCTCATGAATGAGCAAACACCCCGATCCCCACTTCTAGTTACCTAATCTCAAGCCACACACCATCCTTATCCCATTATCTCACCAAGGACTAAGGACAGGATGAGGTTCCAGCCAGTGAAGAAGGCGTACAGCTGACCCATGGTGACATAGCTGTAGAGATATGCAGAACCGGAGCGTGGTACCCGGGCCCATAACTCAGCGTAGCAGAGCCCTGACAGCAGGGAAAACAAGGCGGCCACCAAGAAGCAGATGACGATCGCTGGTCCAGTTATGTACTTCACCATTTTACCAATTAGGATATAGATGGCAGCTCTCATTATCTTGCCCACACCCAAGATCACCAGGTCGAGGGTGTTCAGAGAAGCTCCGCGGCTCTCAGCCTCCTTCAGGGGCTCCAGTGGCCGCCTGCGGACCAGCTTCTGACCGAACTGGTGAACATACCAACGCAGCATCCTAGACATAGCTGAGGAGGCTCCGGTCTGCTGAGGAAACAAGACATGAAGCCATCAGGAATGTCCCTCCACTCTTGGCCCTGGGAGTTCAGTTCTATGAAGCAACGGAGTGATGGGGAGCTGGTGGTAAACGGACACAGTAGACAAGTTCTCTGCCTCTGAGCTCTGGTTTCTTCAAACATAAAGAAGACATTTAATATGCTTTAAGAGAAGTGAGGGCAAGGGGATGACTCCCCAAAACGTCCCACTTTGACATGGGGATTGTTTTGAGCTGAAGGCAATTTAGACCCAGCAGACTCAGGAGCTTCTCCTTGCCTCTCTCTCAACTGCTCAAAAGAGTATAGATTAGGGGACGTCCCTATGCCAGGAAGAGAGCTATTCCCAGAGAGAATTTTTATCTCAAAAAGACCTGGAGCAGCAAACCTTTGTTCACCAAGCACTTGCTCTTCCCATCGTCCTGTGACTTGTCTTCCTCCCCTTTGAACCCCCAGGCCCTGACCCCCTTCTTCTTAGATATAAGCTTCAATTGCTTGAATGTATTTGGGCCTTAGAGTTTTTATCAGACTCCAATACATAGCAAATTAAACTCGTTCATTTGACTTTTGTCAACTTGTTAGACTGGGCAAAGAGCCTAGAAGGAAAAGCTTTGTGCCCCTAGCGAATGAAAAGCTTCTAATGGTGCCTGGCACAGCGTTAATTACATGCTTAATTTACAGGGTGATTTGAGTGGAGAAGAATGCTGATTTTTTAATTGAAGTTGACCAGCTCTGCTGGTTCATATCCAGTTCTGCCTGTCTGGTTTTGCACAAACTACATACCGTCTTTGTCCTCCTTTCCTGTATAAAATGGGGGAAATTATTATCATCATGATTTCCTTCCTTCCTTGATATGTGTGAAGTGACTCTTTTAGGAGCTTGCTGATCAGAGAGCTCAGACTACATGTATTTCTTCACCAAGGATACTGCTATCTCCCAGCTTTCTGTTTCATTGCTTGCAGAGGAAAATGGAATAGGAACTCAGATTTGGGGCAGAAGGAGATGGGATTTGCAGAAGGCACAGACTCTAGCCCAGCTCAGTCAAAGCATCAAACCAGAGTGGCCTCCCAACTGCCTGGAGGGAGGGGGGGACTAACCTTCATTCTGAATCAGAAACGACAGGACTCTGCTTCCTGCTGCTGTGGGGCATGAAATGTCCCCTCACTACACTGCTCTGCAGGGCTAGGATGACCCAGGGACCACAAGTCACCAGTAGGGGGCTTCTATCCCGGATACTCCAAAGTCCAAGTTTAACATTTTGGTTCAGAGCGAGCATTCAAACAGCCAAGAAACCCTGATTAGGATCTTGGCTCCTCAAACACCCCCGTGTCTTTGAACAAGTCATTTACTTCTCTGAACCTGTGTTTCCTTCTTGTTCAAATACTGCTGATGAAGCTTCGTGCATTGTCAGTAGGCATGTAACCTGTTACAGCTGCTGCAGATAAACTATTGTGTGTTCCTCCAAAAATCAAAAATAGATTTACCCCAGAAATAATAAATGCTGGAGAGGGTGTGGAGAGAAGGGAACCCTCCTACACTGTTGGTGGGAATGTAAATTGGCTCAACCACTATGGAGAACAGTACGGAAATTCCTTAAACAACTGAAAACAGAGCTACCATACGACCCAGCAATCCCACTCTCTGGGAGTACATCCAGAGGAAAAAAAGGTCCAAAAGGATACGTGCACCTCATCGTTCATTTCAGCACTGTTTGCAATAGCCAAAGACTGGAAGCAAACTATATGTCCATTGACAGAGGAATGCATAAAGAGGATGGGGTATATACATACAATGGAATACTATTCTGCCAGTAAAGAGAATGAAATAATGTCATTTGCAGCAACATGGATGGGCCTAGAGGTGATCATACTGAGTGAACTAAGTCAGACAGAGAAGAAGAAATACCATATAATATCCCATATGCTGCTGCTGCTAAGTCTCTTCAGTCATGTCTGACTCTGTGCGACCCCAAAGATGGCAGCCCACCAGGCTCCCCCATCCCTGGGATTCTCCAGGCAAGAACACCGGAGTGGGTTGCCATTTCCTTCTCCAATGCATGAAAGTGAAGTCGCTCAGTCGTGTCTGACTCTTCGCAACCCCATGGACTGCAGCTTACCAGGCTCCTCCGTCCATGGGATTTTCTAATCAAGAGTACTGGAGTGGGGTGCCATTGCCTTCTCTGATAATATCCCATATATGTGAAATCTAAAAAGAAATGATGATGCACATGAACTTACAAAACAGAGAAACTCTCAGACTTAGAGGATGAACTTAGGGGGAGAAGGGATGGTTAGGGAGTTTGGGCTGGACATGTACACACTGCTGTATTTTAAAATGGATATCCAGCGAGGTCCTACTATATAGCACAGCGAACTCTGCTCGATGTTATGTGGGAGCCTGTGGGAGGGAGTCACAAGGCCCTCATGCTCTCCATGGCAGGAAGACAAAATGACTCCTTTCAGCCTGCACTTTTATTGGCAGAAGTCCCGTGAGAGCACTTGGAAACAGCTATACTGGGGAGTTTGATCCATGGCACAATAAAGAAGGAGGCAGGTTAAGGCCCTGCTGTTGATCAGGAACATCTTGTTTTGTTTCCATGGAGATGGAGGCAGGGGCAGGCAGTGAAGGGGAGTTTGGGGGAGAAGAGATACATGTATTTGTGTGGCTGAGTCCCTTTGCCATTCTCCTGAAACTATCACCACATCATTGATAGGCTATACCCCAATACAAAATAAGAAGTTAAAAAAAGACTAGAAATGACAAGATGAAAAAGCAGAGAGAACAGTTAGGTTTGTATTCAATGAGGTCTGAGATAATGAGAGCTATCATATTGTGAACCTGCCTCCATGACCAGAGGGTGCGGCAAACTGCGCCCTCCTGATTGTCCTAGTAAGCAAGCTGAAGGGACACCCTTGGGGGCAGGATGCCTCTCTGCTCCGCTTCAGTGCCTGCCCCTGCTCTGGAGCGAGCTCGATCCCTCTATCCTCAAGCCTACATCATTCACTGTATTGATGACATGCTCTTAGGTGCCCCGGAGGAGTCTCTCCTAAACCCACTTTTTCACCAAGTTCAACATGACCTTATATGATGGGGACTACATGTAGCTCCCGAAAAAAATAAAAAAAAAAACAGCTCCCTTTTGCTATTTAGGTTATTGGGTTTCAGAATGCCACTATTACAACCCAGAAAGTATCCATTAATATATGATAATCTCAAAGCATTAAATGATTTTCAAAAGCTTTTAGGAGATATTAATTGGTTGCGCTCTGCCTTGGACATTCCTACCAGCTCACTTAAATACCTCTTTGAGACTCTTAAAGGGGACTCAGCCCTTTCTTCCCCTTGAACTCTTGACTCTACAAACTAAAAAGGAACTCGATATAGTAAATATTGCCATTCAAAGTGCTCAACTTAATCGTATTTATAGGATAATATGATTATCCTATTCTCTTCATTGTCGTAGCTTCTCCAGAAGCCCCTATAGGATTTCTATTCCAAGAACAGCCCACATTTGACATCATAGAATGGTTGTTCCCACATTCTCAGGAGGGCAAAACCCTGATGACGTACATTGCCCTTGGGTATAATTTAATTATGCAAGGAAGGAAATGTACTCGCCAGCTGACTGGCTTTGATCCTCAAATGCTCCATGTTCCTTTTGACAAAACTCAACAACAGCAACTTTGGCAAACTTGCTTATCATGGCAGGTTGGCCTTGCTGATTCTGTGGGCATTTTAGACAAGCACCCTCCTGCACATAAATTATTACAATTTATTTCCCTAACTTCCTTTGTGGGGCCCAGAGTCACCAAGGCCACGCCTATCCCAGGAACTCCTACTTATTTTACAGATGTCTCTAACAATGGCAAAGGAGACATTACTGGTCCTGACGAACAAGAAACTCTAGTTACTTCCCATACCTCGGCTCAGCGGGTGGAGCTAGTAGCAGTAATTACAATACTTGTATCTAAACATAAGACCCCTATTAATATTGTTAGTGACTCTGCCTATGTTGGAATGACCAAGTCTATTGAGACTACAAAAATTAAACAAGTTAATTCTGAGGAACTATTCCTGTTTCTCCAACTTCAAAAAGCTATTCATTCCCATTCCTTTCCTTTCCTTTCTTTCTTTATTACACATAGTCGAGCTCACTCTCCCCTCCCTTGGCAATTCTCAGGCTGATCTTTTAATGATGCCCATTTTAAAGCAGGTTTACCAGTCTCATCAACTTCTTCAGCAATCTGCCCGTTCCCTTAGACATCAGTTTAACATTACTAAGTCCCAAGCAACACAAATTATTCAAGCCTGTCCTTCCCGTCAACAAGTCAGTGCTTATCTACCTGCACCACCTGGAGTTTTCCCCGGAGGGCTTACTCCAAATAAAAGTTGGCAGATGGATGTAACCCGTTTTCCTGAGTTTGGACGCCTTAGCTACCTCCATCTTTCTAGTGATACTTATTCTCACATGCTTTGGGCTTCTGCTCATCCTGGTGAAACCACCACTCCTGTCCAACACCATTTCTTAGCTGCTTTCACTCATATGGGCATTCCAAAGAAACTTAAAGCTGACAACGGGCCCACTTACACAAGTAAAGCTTTTAAAACCTTTCGCTCCTTCTAGTCTATGTCACTCTACAGACATCCTATATAATCTGACTGGCCAGGCTACCGTTGAACGAGCACATTATGCTCTTAAAAATCAACTTTTAAAACAAAAAGGGGGAATGGCAGGGAAATCTCCACCTGCACGTCTGCATCTGGCTCTCCTAACCTTAAAATTTTTCACAACAGATGACCAAAAATTCACCCCATGTGAGAAACACCATTCACATACCCCTTCAGTGCAACACCCACAGGTCTGGTGCAAGGTGCCAGAAGGTGGTCCACGGGAAGGGCCAACCCCCCATACCAACCTGGGGTGAGGATATGGTTGTGTCTCAGCCATATCAAGGCCCTTGTTGGATACCAAGCGTGTGCATCAAGCCATACCATGAACGTCCCCATTTGAACCATGGGAAATGTGGGATCCCAAGTGATCATGGCGATGGGCGACACAGAAAGTCCAGAGGCTACGCACTCATCAGGCACCTTCTGTGACCTGGGGACAACTGAAGGGCCTCAGTCAGAAGAGCGAACAGATGCTCCAGTGCAAACACTTAAGATCCCTGAGACCGTGCTGCTGCCTATGGTGGCATCGTCTCCTGGGTGGTAACTGGAATAGACGCTGATTTGTTTTGGACTTACGTTCCAAACCCTCCATCAGCTAGACCCTTAACCTGGATTGACCCTTCCCCCACAATTTGGGCCAACGATTCCCACTGATTCCCTGATCCTAACAGGGCACCTCCAGATTTAGCATGAGGAGCCTTGTATAATTATTCTGGATTGACCTCCTCCTTGCCACTTTGTGTAGACAGTGGCTCCAATTGCCTTAATGTCCACACTTGAACTTGGGTAAATATTGTGCCAACACGTGATAATCAAACAGCTCAAATGTACACGATATTGGCTGGAAGTATTATAAAGGCAGGCCCACACAAGCTATAGCCTCTGACCCTGGATCCACTCATTAGCAGACAAAGTATGGGATGCATCTGAATAGGGGCCGCATTGGGAGGATGGTGTGGTCCCTCATCCTCATCAGATTTGTGTTGCCAATCTTACATTTTATGACTGGGGACCTCACGGTCGAACCCTTGGATGCAACTGTGTAACCCTGAAATGGCAGTCTGTGCCTGTGCAAAGTAAGAAAGACACAAGCATTTGTTCAAAATTCCAGTCCCGTTGTTCGGCATGAAGGAGGAATGTCTGCTCCTAAGATATAATATATTGATACTATACTAAAAAAATCGGGTCCTTTACACATGTATATTTGAAATATAGCTCTCCCCTTCTACCCAGTCCATATTTCTGCTGGCAATTACTCTAAAAACAAGGATAACTACACTCTTACAGTGACCAAGAGTCAGACCTTAGGAGTCACTGTATGTGCCTTTCACACAAGCGTTCTTAGTAGGGAATCCTTGTATTAAAAATGAAAATAATATATGGAATGTAACATGTATATCTTGCAGACTGTATCATTGCATAAATCATGCTGTAATACAGAGCAACCCTGTGCTTGTCTTTCAACGTATGCCCGCTGCCTGGCTTCCAGTTAACTTCACCGAACCTTGGGAGGCAACACCTGGCATGCATTTAATTATCCAGACACTTGATTCCCTGGTGCATTGCACTTAAACGCTTCGTGGGGATGTTGATGGCAGGAATTATATCCTTGTTGTTCTAGTGGCTGCTACTGCTGTTGCAACCACTGCCCTAGTAGAGACCTCGCAGACACAGCGCTTTGTCAGTGACTGGACGGGAGAACAGATACAGAGCCTACACTCACCAGCAACAGCTTGTTTGCTACTGGAATGTTACTGATTACTGGGTTGCTCCTCTTAAATATAATGACTACACATACCTGGGATTTGGTTAAAAAAAAATCACCTCCGAGGAGCTTGGGGCAATGTGTCACTAGACATGGCCCATCTCCAGGAACAGGTTACTTTTACCAGTCAAGCCCAGCTTCAGGCTGACCCAGCCTTAGAAGTTCTGGCTAAAAGTGAAGATTCTTTTCAAGAACTTAACCCTTTAAATGTAATCAAAGGCTTCGGAGGAGGTCTACGGGGAACCTGAGTACTAATGCTTCTTTGTGTTTCACTCCTCATAGCCTGCAGATTCGGCCTCAGATCAATGAGAGAGTCCTCTGAGACTCATCCGTTATTGACCACGATGGCCCTGCAGTCAAAACAAAAGTGGGGAGATGTTGCAGCCTGGCGGAGCAGAGACCAGAACCTGCCCCAAGTCTCCAGGGTGTGGAATACCGCACCCCCGTGATTGTCCTAGTAAGCAAGCTGAAGGACATGCTCTCTGCTCCGCTTCACTGCCTGCCCCTGCCTCTGTCTCCATGGAAACAAAACAAGATGTTCCTGATCAACAGCAGAGCCTTAACTTGCCTCCCTCTTTATGGTGCGCTGATCAAACTCCCCAGTATAGCTGTTTCCTAGTGATCTCATGGGACTTCTGCCAATAAAAGTGCAGGCTGAAAGGAGTCATTTTGTCTTCCTGCCATGGAGAGCAGCAGGGCCCCTGTCTCCCCACTTGCCAAATTATATGTGTCTGTCTTTTCATCACTCCGGTCTTTCTCACCAGCTGTGCTGGACATAGCAATTATCGAGCATTCCCTCTGTGGATGTATACCCAAAATAAATGGAAATAGTATCTCAAAGCAGTGTACAATATTTGTACACATATGTTCATAGCAGCATTATTCCCTGTAGCTGAAAGATGGAAGCAAACCAAATGTTCATCCATGCAGGATTGTGGTTTGGGTGTACAGTGGAATATTATGCAGCCTTAAAAGAAATGATAGGGAATTCCAACTCAAGCTACAACACTGAGGAGTCTTGAGGACATTATGCCAAGCGGCATAAGCCAGTCACACACACACACAGACACACACACACAAATATTATATGATGCCACTTCTATGAAGTACCCAGAGTAGTCAAATTTGTAGAGACAGAAAGTAGAGTGGTAGTTAGTCTGGGGCTTTGGTGAAGAGGAGAATGGGAAGTAACTGTTAAATGGGGACACAGTTTCAGTTTTATAAGATGAAAAGTTTTCTAGAGGTTGGTTGCTCAACAATGTAAGTACGCTTTACTGAACAGTCTGAAATGGTTAGTAAATTTTACATCATGTGTATTTTAACAACCATTTAACAAAGTTGCTGCCAATGATAAATAATAGAAGGAGCATCACAGAGTTGCTGGGTATAATGTACTGCAAGGTGGTTTAATATAAATCACCACGGCGGCCTCCTCCATGGGTACTAAAGGCTGCAGGTTCTCAAGTCCCTGATGGTCTCCTCCATATTCAAGGAGGAGGAGCCTCCAATTATGGGGTGCCGACAGCATAAAAGAGACTGAAATGAAGTGGCCCGCATATCATAAATCGTCTATGTGGGTAATCTTTGATATTGTTTGAACTCCAGACAAAAAAAAAAGAGCATCCAGACCTGATCCCGTCTCCCACACCTAACCTGTTTCCCCTCAACACAAACATACACAGCTCCCAGCTCCTTCTGCTTTCATCTGGAAAACGGGTCTCTCCACCCTCAGGCTGGAGCCAGGCTGACCCCTGCACTCTGGGGTTGCAGAGGTCTCTTTGGGAGGATGTGGACTCAGCGCCCAATCTCCTACAGAAGAGGGTGACCCGAGACTTACTGGATCCTTGGAGCAGAGCCTGGAGCCCTGGGTCAGTCAGGGAGGCTGAGGATAAGCCGTATGGGGCTGGAGCTGAGACATTTCCAAGAACCAAAGCGGGGAGTCCTGAGCACAGAAGACAGCCTGAGCACAGAAGACAGCCCTCACCCCTGGGTTGTTGGGGTGGAGATGGGGCTGGGCGGGCGGGGAGCATCTGCCATGTTGCTATCAGCTTGACTCCTCTGTGGTTACCCTCAGGGGAGGTTCCAAAATTTTTTGTGTGTGGTAAAATACACATAACATAAAATTGACTAGTTTAATCATTTTAAGTGGCAGTTCAGTCGCATTAAATACATTCACATTTTTGTGCAACTGAACTCCAGGACTTTTTCCATTTGGCAAAACTGAAACTCTGTACCGATTCAACAAAATTCCCTCCTTTCTCCATTCTCAGTTTCTGGCAATCACCCTTCTACTTTCTGTCTCTATGACTCTGACAACTCCAGGTTCTTCATTTCAGTGGAATGAGACAATACATGTCCTTTCCTGACAGGCTCATTTTACTTAGAAGAATGTCCGCTAGGATCCATGTTGTAGCATGTGCTAGAATCCCATTCCTTTTTAATGCTGAAGAACATACTATTGTGGGCACAGACCACATGGGCTTAGCCATGCTTTGATCAAGGGGTGCTTGGTTTACTTTCATGTTTTATTGTGAGAAATGCTGCTATGAACATGGGTGTACAAACGTCTCTTCCAGAGTGTGTTTTCAATTTTCCTGGGTACATCCTCAGAGGTAGAATTGCTGGATCATGTGGATCTAAGATTTTTACCTGCTTGTGATGGAGAAAATGTTGACATATTGAAACACGAGGAAGTCAATTTGACTTATACACGGTTCAGCTGGAACTTTGTGTGAATTAAAACAGCCTGTCAGACCCTCACAGCTCATCTTCTTTAACCATTGAGGTAAAGAACATCTGTTTTGAAGATAAGAATGAGTAACTCCCTTCTCGTGGCGTCCCTGTTAACGTTCCCTGGAAGATAAGGTTCCCTTCCCAGACACCAGGATGAAGTTCGTTGCCTCACTGTCTATGTACTCAGTCTGTCTCTTTGGAAATCTGGATGGAATACACCCTGTCAGTTTGATGTGTGTTCTTTGTTTGGATGAAATATAAGATGATGCTGGAAACTGTCCTTCAATGGAGCAATTCCCCAGAGCTATCTGAGAGTCTGTCTCCCAGACTGTCATACTCATTTTGACTCAAATAAAACTCTTGCTTATTCCCATTATATTGATTATCTTCACAGACACTTGAATTCATATGATCATCAAGGACCCTGGGAAGATAGGGCTATAAAACTGGGGACCCCACTCAAACCCTGCTCCTTCCCAGTCTCTCTGATACTACTTGACTCCCCATAGTCTTCACATGATCTGAGACACTCCGGTGTGGGGAGACCCCAAGCCCAGCTGGACCCCAATCAGGAGAAGGGGAGCTTAACCTCTCTGATGTGAATTCAAGCAACAAAAGCATTTAATGAGCCTCATGCCTGCGTCCAGCCTTGCACAAAGGGATGGAAGAGGATAAAGGGGATGTGACTTGGTCCCCTTCTTCAAGGAGCTCTGTTTGCTGGGAGAGCTGAGTGCGCAGGCAGAGAAGTGATACTTGATCTAGGAGGCCAGGAGCTCTGCTCCTCATGAAAGAAAACCTGGACCAGGAAGTGGAGGGGTGAAGCAGGGATGGGGGTACTGGTGAAGCAGGGACGCGGGTACTGGTGAAGGGCTGACTAGATTCTGAGCTGCATCAGGTGACCCACATGCTGAAACACTGGGCACACACCTTCATAATGGAACTTAGATGTAGTGGTGGGCTGTTAGATTAACTTATATAAAAATTGAAATAGTTGATGTAAAATACTTCAAATTTTTTTTAAAAAAAGTCAACCACACAAGATGTAATGGAGTGGCTTATGCTGTAGTGGAGAGCTTAGGTCTTTTTTTTTTTTTTTTATGGCTGAGTAGTTGTTTCCTATGTGCAGATTAATATTTTTATTTCTTCCTCTGGTTGCTGATTACATTGTGGTAATTTCCTGGTAAAAATGTGTCTTGCTGCACACTTATGAAGCATGCACTTTTCTGTATACATATGATATTTTAAAAAGCTTACATGAAAATTGTACAAATTTAGGAATTCCCTAGAGGTCCAGTGATTAGGACTTGGTGATTTCAGTCCTGTGGCCCTGGGGTTCATTCTCTGGTCAGGGAACTAAGTTCCCACAAGGTATGCTCTGCAGCCAAAAAAAAAAAAAAAAAAAACCGTTCAGTATTTAAAGTCGCTTTGTCCATTGGCAAAAAATTCATGGCTGTAAATGCATCCCACATTCATACTCCGTAGAGGCTCGGAGTGTCCTTGAACCAGCAGACCCTCCAGGGCATGGAGGGATTCCACGCAGCATTTACTTCCTGCAGTTAAGATGACCCAGCACCAGGGATGTCTTTGTCAAGAGTCTGGAAGGTGGAGGCTGGTGGCTGTTGCGCGTTGTTCTCCTCCAGGCTGTGTCGGATCCCATATCCAAAGTATATGACAAATCCTAGTAGGGAAATGAGATGATGGGAAGGGAAAGTAGGTGCTCTCCCCCCTTATAAATGTCCAACAGGCCTCCTATCATGGTGTCTGACACAGTTTAGGGAGAGGTGGTAGGAAAAGGATTAGGTTCAGTTACTCAAGGGGTCCTATTCTCCAAGGAAGCCTCTTACCAGTCGCTTCCCAGATGCCAAATAGGGCCCAGGTCCCAGAGGTCATCTGCATCATCAGGTAAACGTTCACAAAGATGCTCACCAGTGGGAGGACAGGCAGAGCAGGGACCTGTGGGCAGAGTCAGTTCATCCTGAACACAGTCCAGACGTCTGAAAGGGAGACCCTACCCCATGTGGGTGGGAGACTCCGTTATTACTGGGGATGTGTTCAGTGCCTCTTAGATTAGATTTGTAAAGCACCGAGTGTGGATCAGGGAAGAGTCCAGTGGTTTCAGTAACTCCCCTTCTTCCCTGGTCCAGCGAAGGATGTTTAGACCTCAAAGCATGCAGACTTCATAAACTAAAGGTGGACATTTTGGGCACATAAGGTCACCTACCTTAAAGTAAAGATAAGTGGGGTCCTGGGGCTGCCTCCAGATGATGACCGTGACCCCAGTGATGAGCAGCAGCAGCAGCACAGCCACTGTTGTGAGCACGGGGTCTCCAGAGAACACCTGGCTGGGCCACTGGGCCAGGATCAGGCTCAGGATGGTCAGCAGGAGAACTGCAAGGGTCAAGGTGGAAGAGAACAGGCTGGACTCCAGAAGACAAAGACGTCAGGACCTTGGGTCACACCCCTCCCCAGGCTGCCCACATCAGGAAGGGCCATTATCTCCAAGTGTCCTCATCAATGAAAAAGATACATTTCCACCCTACCCTGCTAACTTGAGAATACCATAAAAAGAAACCCCACTGCTCACCAAGCAGGGAGGCACATCCGTAGACAATCTGCCCAGATTTCCGGGTGGGGATGGTGCTTGTAGGGAACCACAGACTCTTTAGAATGTTTGAGGTTCCTGCTTCAGGTCCATAGTCCAAAGGACTTCCTTCAACTTCGGACTTCATCTCAATTTTGTCTTCTGTTTTCTCCTTCTTGCTTAAGATCCGATCTGGCTGGTATCTGAATTAGAGGTGTTACAGCAATAATAACAGCACCTCCTACTCATCCAACATTGGACAATCTAATCTATCTATTCCCAGCTAAGTGGACAGGGACATTTAGAAAGCAGCATGAAGGCAGAGGATGATTACCGCCCCCCCCCCCCCCCCAATCAAACTCCTAGAGCCCAAAGCCCCCAGTCAAGGTGTAGTGAGGTCTCACCTGAGGACAAGCACAGCAAAAACCACCAGGGAATAAGCAAGCAGGGTCCCAACAGATACGAGATCCACAAGATCCGTGAGCTCAAAGAGTAATGCCATGACCGCTGAAGTGACAGCATAGACAAGGTGGGGAGGGGAGAGAGTGAGTAACCGCTGCAAGTTTGGGAAGTTGATTCAGAGAGGGAGTAGGTTCTTTTTATTCACCTGCAATGTTTCCAGAAGCCATGATGGCCATGATGGGGGTGCCTGTGCGATCATAGATCCGGGCAAGTCCCCGGAAAATGAGCCCGTCTTCTGCCATTGCATAGATCAACCGAGGCATGGTGAACATGGTACCCAGGAGGCTGGGAGAGGAAATGGGGACATGTGAGAGGACATGGAGAAGCAGGAGAGACCAGGGCATCCACTCCCTTGTCTACATGGGGTAAGATGTCTTTCTCTCTTGTCTCTCAATCCCAAGGGCTGGGATACCCGAGCATCTGACAGAAAAAACCAAGACACTCTCTCCCCTTCCTTGGGGAGAAAACCAAGACACTGACCTGGAGGTAAGAGCACAGAGGGTGCCAACAGCCACGACATATCTGGCCGTGTTCCAACCAACAAGGAGAAAAGCCTGCGGCAAAGGACTCTTGGGCTGAATCTGGTAGTAGGGCACCATGAGGGTGAGTGCGGCTGAGACTCCAAAATACGCCAAAAAGCAGATGAAGAGAGAAATCATGATGCTGAAGGGGATGGAATGCTGAGGATTTAGGGCTTCTTCCCCTGCAGGAAGGGTGGAAATACTGAGTCAGGAAAACATGCTGGGATGAAAGCACAAAATCAAATTTCCTCTTGAATCTTCAAGAACAGGCTAACCTACTACCAACCCCTACACCCAAGGGGTAGGGCAGCCCAAACTGTGCCCAACCCTCTGATGGGACACACCGTGACCACGTTACCTCTCGTGGTAATGGAATCAAAACCAAGAAATGCGTAGAAACATGTTGCTGCCCCGTGGAGAATTCCTTCAAAGCCAAAGGGCATGAACCCTCCAGAACCCAGAGGGTCCAAGCTATGGTGAGAAAAGGAATGAGGAAGGACATGGGTGAGATGTGTTGAGCCATCTCTACTGGACTCCTCCCTTAATACCACAAATCCTGGACCCTCATCCCCTGGATCCATCAGCCCAGGTCTCTTTGTTGTTTTGTCACTAAGTCATGTCCTACTCTTTTGCAACCCCCTGAACTGTAGCCCTCTAAGCTCCTCTGTCCATAGGATATCCCAAGCAAGAATACCAGAGTGGGTTGCCATTTCCTTCTCCAGGGGATCTTCCCAACCCAGGGATCGAACTCAGGTCTCTGGCATTGGCAGGCAGATTCTTTACGACTGAGCCACGAGGGAAGCCCCGGTCTTTTAGTCTCCACCATATCTCCAGCTCTGCACCACCTCCCCCAAGCATTGCTACGGCCAAGAGTACCGTTCCAAACTATAGGTGTCAGGGGATCCAGATGTGTTTGGTTTGTAGTCCTGTTCTGTGAGCTCCCAGTTGTGCAGGTCTCCTTTAATGAAGCCAGAGAGGATGATGAAGCTGAGGACCAAAAGGTTGATGACCGTGAACACTTTGTTAACCAGGGTCGACTCACGAGCTCCCAGGACCAGAACTCCTGTGGGAAAGATGGAATATGAGACATCCAAAACAATATGAGACATCCAAAACAGCCAAATCCATAATCACAGAAAGCAAACTAGTGGTTGTCAGGGGTAATGGAGTCAGTGGCGGTGGTGGACGAATGGACAGTGATTGCTCGGTGGGTAGGTGTCTCCTTTCAGGGTGATAAACATATTTGGAACCAGATGAAGGTGACTGTTACCCAACATTCTGGATGTACTAAGTACCACTGAACTGTACACTTTAAGGTGGTTAATTTCTTACTGTGACAATCATCTCACAATATATACCTCTACCAAATTGTCATGTTAAATCCAAATCTATCAAATGTCAGTTTAAATTTGTATAGGGTTGCATTTATAGCTCAATAAAGCTGGGGAAAATAGTATGTTTAATTTTATGCTATGTTATTTCCCTCTCAATTAAAAACACATCTTTGTAAGGTCTCAATAAAGTCTCAATAAATGATTCTCATCTGGGCTAACTTTGTATGCCAAGTGACATTTGACAATGTCTGGGGACATCATGATTTTCACAGTTTAGTAGGTGTGTGTCACTGGCATCTATTGCATAAAGTTCACAGGTGCTACTCAACATCCAATGAGTGATGAGTATTTTTAAAAGACCCAAATTGCACACCCCCACACCTATGAATGATCAAGCCCCAACTGTCAGTGGTGCCAAGAATGGGAAATAACTCTCTATGTCTTGCCTTCTTGTCTTTCATATCAGAGACCCTATTTTCCAGTCCTCATTCTCCATCATTTTGCTACCCCAAGCCTTTCCCTCCTGAGCTTCTGCTCTGCACCCCACTCTTTCTGTCCAATCACCCCCTCTCACCTGTGAACAGCAGCACCAGGCCCAGGGCGACGAAGTCTGCATATGTGGGCAGGAAGTAGGGCACTTGCAGAGAAAGAGTTCCCTGTAACCTCTGAGAGATGTGGTTCCCAATCAGGCTGTCCAAGGTGGAGCTCCAGCCCCGGGCTGTACAGGCGGTGCCTGCAGTGACAGAGGAAGGAAGATCCATTGACAAACATAAACTGATATCTAGTATGGGCCTTGGACTGCAAGGAGACCCAGCCAGTCCATCCTAAGGGAGATCAGTCCTGGGTGTTCATTGGAAGGACTGATGTTGAAGCTGAAACTCCAATCCTTTGGCCACCTGATGCGAAGAGCTGACTCATTGGAAAAGACCCTGATGCTGGGAAAGATTGAGGGCAGGAGGAGAAGGGGATGATGGAGGATGAGATGGCTGGATGGCATCATTGACTCGATGGATGTAGGTTTGGGTGGACTCCAGGAGTTGGTGATGGACAGGGAGGTCTGGCGTGCTGCGGCTCATGGGGTTGCGAAGAGTCGGACACGACTAAGCGACTGAACTGAACTGAGTATGGGCCGTGGGCTACATTTTTCTGGAGGAACCCAAACAAAATAATACCTGACCTCAAAGAGTTTCTTTTCATGGGTTGGCATGGGAAGACCCAGACGATTCACACAATAGATCAACTATTTAATATGCTAGGGGGAGATTAATGTTATGTAAGAAAAAGTAACAGGAAGTTGGGACCAGGAGGGCTGGAAGGTGTGGATTGAAATTTTAAATCCAGATGTAAAGGAAAATTCCATGAAAGAAATAGTTGAGCTGAGACTTCAGTATGGTGAGGGGATGAGCCTGCGGGTCATGCCTCCCTCTCAGCCTAGAGTCCCCTTTCCTTGTGGGTTCTTGGGCCATCATTTAAGGAAAGCAGGGGAGAGCTGAGAACAATGAAGTTGTGGAGTTTTCCTGCCACTATTATCCACTTCCCCCTACAAGGTGGATAATCAAATTCTCATGAAAGAGTGAAGACCTAAACCCCACCTCCTAGAACCTGATCTTAAGCCCCACACTCTCTTTTGATCCATCCTCTCACCGATGACCAAGGACAGGATGAGGTTCCAGCCAGTGATGAAGGCGCAGAGTTGTCCCATGGTGATGTAGCTGTAGAGATATGCAGAACTGGAGCCTGGTACCCGGGCCCCAAACTCTGCATAGCAGAGCCCGGACAACACGCAGGACAGGCCGGCCACCAGGAAGCAGATGACGGTCGCTGGTCCAGCTCTTACTTTGGCCACTGCACCAACCAGGATGTACACGCCAGCCCCCAGCGTTCTGCCCACACCCAAGGACACCAGGTCGAGGGTGTTCAGATGAGCTTCGGGACTCTCAGACTCTGCTCTGGCCTCCAGCAGCTGCCTGTGGACCAGCTTCTGACCAAATTGGCGAACATACTGATGCAGCATCCTAGACGTAGCTGACATGTTACAATCTGCTGAGAAAGTAATACACAAAGCCATCAAGAAGGTCTATCTGTCATTGGCCCTGGGAGCCCAATTCCACAGAGCAATGGAGTGATTAGGAGCAGTTGGTCAAAAGGCACATTGAGCAAGTCTTCCATGTCTGAGCTTTGGATTGTTAAACTCAGGGAAGACTTTTAATATGTTTCAAAGTTACTGGAAGTGTAAGAGGATTGAGGAGAAGAAAACATGTTGCATCAAAATGTGCCACAGTACTGAACTGGATGCTTAAAATATTTTAAGATGGCAAATTTTGTGCTCTGTGGTATTTATTCCTGTTTTCCTAAATTGCTGCCATGGTAAATAACAGAGCCAACTTCACAGAGTTGCTTCACAGAAGGTTGTAGCAAACCTCATGGTAACTTAATATAAATCACCATACAGTCATCTCTGCAGTCACCAAAACCTGAGGAATCTCAAGTCACTTATGTCATCCCTGTATCCACAGAGGAGGAACCCACAGATATGGAGGATCAACAGTATACAGGAGACTACCATCAGTATTCACATCACAAACCCTATATAAGGGGAATCTTCACTATTGTTTGAGCACCAGTCAAAAAAGAGTCACAGCCTGCAGACTTGATCTAACTCCCCAAATCCCACCTTTTCTCACACAAACGCAGACAGGTCCTAGCTCCTGTTTTCATCTAGAAAATGGGTCTCTCCACCCTCAGGCTGGAGCCAGGCTGACCCCCTGCACTCTGGGGTTGCAGAGGTCTCTTTGGGAGGATGTGACTCAGCTCCCAGTCTCCTACAGAAGAGGCTGACCTGAGACTTACTGGATCCTTGGAGCAGAGCCTGGGGCACTGGGTCAGTCAGGGAGGCTGAGGTTAAGATGTGCAGGGCTGGAGCTGAGACATCTCTAAAAACTGAAGCAGGGAGTCCTGAGCACAGAAGACAGTCCTTACCCCTGGGTTGTTGGGGTGGAGATGGGGCTGGGTGGGCGGGGAGCATCTGCTGTGTTGCTATCAGCCCTGACTTTTCTGTGGTTACCCTCAGGGGGTGGTTCCAAGATGGTTTGTGTGTGTGTGTGTGTGTGTGTGTGTGTGTGTGTGTGTGTGTGTATGTGTGTGTGTTAAAAGACACATAACATAAAATTGACTAGTTTAATCATTTTAAGTGTGTGGATCAGTCACGTAGGGCTTCCCTGATGGCTCAGCTGGTAAAGAATCTGCCTTCTATGCAGGAGACCTGGGTTCAATCCCTGGGTTGGGAATCCCTGGAGAAGGGAACAGCTACACACTCCAGTACTCTGACCTAGAGAATTCCATGGACTATACAGTCCATGGGATAGTAAAGAGTCAGACATGACTCAGTGACTTTCACTTTTCAGTCAAGTTAAATAGATTCACTTTTTTGTGCAAACAAACCAGGACTTTTTCTTCTGGCAAAACTGAAATTCTACCCACTCAACAACAACAACCCCCTTTTCTCCTTTCCCAGTTCTTGGTAATTACCATTCTAATTTCTGTCTCTATGAATCTGGCCACTCTAGGAACTTCATTTCAGTAGAATCAAACAATATTTGTCCTTTCCTGTAAGGCTTATTTTACTTGGTAGAATATTTACTAGGTTGGTCCATGTTGTAGCATGTGTTAGAATCCCCTTCCTTTTTTAATGCTGAAAAATACTTTATTGTAGGCACATACCACATTGGCTTATCCATTTTTTGATCAATGAGCATTTGGGTTGCTTTCATTCTTTATTTATTGTGAAAAATGCTGTTATGAACAGGAGTGTAAAAATATCTCTTCCAGAGTGTGTCTTCAATTCTCTTGGGTGTAGCCTCAGAAGTAGAATTGCTGGATCACATAGTTCTAGGATTTTTAGAGAAAATGTGATAGAGAAAATGTTCACATATTGAGGAATGGGGAGCTCAATTTGTCTTGTGCACGGTTCAGTCTGAACTGTGTGTGAACTAAGACAGCCTGTCAGACCCTCACAGCACATCTTCTTTAACCACTGAGGTAAAGGGCATCTGTTTTGAAGATAAGGATGATAATTCCCTTCTTATGGCATTCATGTTAACACTCCCTGGAAAATAAGACTCCCTGCCCAGACACCAGGGTCCTGTAGTCTCCCTATGTACTAAGTCTGTCTCTTGAAACCTTGAAGGAATGTACCCTGTTATATTGCTGTATGTTTTTTGTTTGGATGAGGATAAGAATGTGCTGAAAACCATGCTTTAAAGGAGCAGTTAGTCAGAGCTAATTCTGAGTCTGTCCTCCAGACTCTAATACTCATTTTGGTTCAAATAAAACATTCTTATTCCCACTAGAGATTGTTTATTTTCATGTCTACTTGAATTCTTTTGATCATCGTAGACCTTAGGCAGAAAGGACTGTAAATCTGGGGATGCCACTCAAACCCTGCTCCCTCCCAGTTCTCTTATACCTCTCAGCTTTCCACAGTCTGCACATGACCTGAGAACACTCCAGTGTGTGTGTGTGTGTGTGTGTGTGTGTGTGTGTGTGGGGTCTTCCCTGGTGGCTCAGTGGTAAAGAATCTGCCTATAATGCAGGAGACACAAGAGACTCATGTTCATTCCCTGGGTCGGCAAGATCCACTGGAGGAGGGTGTATTGCTGATCCTATTCATGACACCAGTTGTCTAACTGTTCACATTGTTTGCTGAACCCACAGTAGGTAAGGTGCAAGCTAAGAAGCTGGAAGGAGATGTGAGGAATTGTAGAACCTGCAGACACATTTATTCTCTCCTGGCTGGCATGGCAGCCATAACACAGCCTCTCTCCTGTCTGGTGCAGCAGCCATAACCATAACGTAGGTAAAATGGAGCCATAACATAACCTCATGTAACATAACCATGATGTTCCTGCCATGTGGCCCTAATGCAGCAACACCAGGGCTTTCATGGTGAAGCTCTTACATGTGTCCTGCACACAGTAGCCCATGACCAGGTGAGTACGCCATGATGCACATGTGCAGTGCTTTAAGTGATCTCAGCGGTTCAGTTCACTGGCTCAGTTGTGTCCAACTCTTTGTGATCCCATGGACTGCAGGATTCCAGGCCTCCCTGTCCATCACCAAGTCCTGGAGCTTGCTCAAACTGATGTCCATTGAGTTGGTGATGCCATCCAACCATTCATCCTCTGTCATCTCCTTCTCCTCCTGCCTTCAATTCTTCCTAGCATTAGTCTTTTCCAATGAGTCAGTCAGTTCTTTGCATCAGGTGGCAAAAGTATTGGAGCTTCAGCTTCAGAATAACTCCTTTCAATGAATATTCAGGACTGATTTCCTTTAGGATGACCTGGTTGGATCTCCTTGCAGTCCAAGGGGCTCTCAAGAGTCTTCTCCAACACCACATTTCAAAAGTACCAATTCTTCACCGCTCAACTTTCTTTGTGGCCCAGCTCTCACATCCATACATGACTACTGGGAAAACCATAGCTTTGACTAGACGGACCTTTGTTGGCAAAGTAATGTCACTCACCTAGAGCCAAACATCCTGGAATGTGAAGTCAAGTGGGCCTTAGGAAGCATCACTACGAACAAAGCTAGTGGATGTGATGAAATTCCAGTTGATCTATTTCAAATCCTGAAAGATGATACTGTGAAAGTGCTGCAGTCAATATGCCAGCAAATTTGGAAAACTCAGCAGTGGCCACAGGACTGGAAAAGGTCTGTTTTCATTCCAATCCCCAAGAAAGGCAATCCCAAAGAATGCTCAAACTACCGCACAGTTGCACTCATCTCACACGCTACTAAAGTAATGCTCAAAATTCTCCAAGCCAGGCTTCAGCAATACATGAACCGAGAACTTCCAGATGTTCAAGCTAGTTTTAGAAAAGGCAGAGGAACCAGAGATCAAATTGCCAATATCTGCTGCATCATCAAAAAAGCAAGAGAATTCCAGAAAAACATCTGTTTCTGCTTTATTGACTATGCCAAAGCCATCGACTGTGTGGATCACAATAAACTGTGGAAAATTCTGAAAGAGATGGGAAAACCAGATCACCTGCCTCTTGAGAAACCTATATGCAGGTCAGGAAGAAACAGCTAGAACTGGACATGGAACAACAGACTGGTTCCAAATAGGAAAAGGAGTACATCAAAGCTGTATATTGTCACCCTGCTTGTTAAACTTACATGCTGAGTACATCATGAGAAATGCTGGACTGGAGGAAGCATAAGCTGGAGTCAAGATTGCCGGGAGAAATATCAATAACCTCAGATATGCAGATGACACCACCCTTATGGTAGAAAGTGAAGAAGAACTAAAGAACCTCTTGATAAAAGTGAAAGAGGAGAGTGAAAAAGTTGGCTTCAAGCTCAACATTCAGAAAACTAAGATCATGGCATCTGGTCCCATCACCTCATGGGAAATAGATGGGGAGAGAGTGGAAACAATGACAGACTTTAATTTTTTGGGCTCCAAAATCACTGCAGATAGTGACTGCAGCCATGAAATTAAAAGACGCTTACTCCTTGGAAGGCAAGTTGTGACCAACCTAGATAGCATATTAAAAAGCAGAGACATTACCTTGCCAACGAAGGTCCGTCTGGTCAAGGTTATGGTTTTTCCAGTGGTCATGTATGGATGTGAGAGTTGGACTGTGAAGAAAGCTGAGCACTGAAAAATTGATGCTTTTGAACTGTGGTGTAGGAGAAGACACTTGAGAGTCCCTTGGACCAGTCCATTCTGAAGGAGATCAGTCCTGGGTGTTCATTGGAAGGACTGATGCTGAGGCTGAAACTCCAATACTTTGATCACCTCATGCAAAGAGTTGACTCATTGGAAAAGACCCTGATGCTGGGAGGGATTGTGGGCAGGAGGAGAAGGGGACGACAGAGGATGAAATGGTTGGATGGCATCACCGACTCAATGCACGTGAGTTTGAGTAAACTCCGGGAGTTGGTGATGGACAGGGAGGCCTGGCGTGCTGTGATTCATGGGGTCGCAAAGAGTCAGACATGACTGAGCGCTACTGAACTGAACTGAACTGACACCTATGAGTGATCCAACCAAAATTGTCAATGATGCCAAGAATGGGAAACAATGGTCTGTGTCTTGCCTTTCTGCCTCTCACATCAGAGACCATTCCAACCCTAATCCCCCACCATTCTGCCACCTAAGCCTTTCCCACCCCAGCTCCCCCTCCACACTCTGCTCTCCCCATTCTATCTCTGACCCCTGACTCACTGGTGACCAGCAGCACCAGGCCCAGGGTAAAAAAGTCTGGGTACCTGGCCAGGAAAGAGGGCATATATGGAGAGAAAGTTTCCTGTAACACCTGAGAGATGTGGTTCCCAATGACGCTGTCAAAGGTGTAGCTCCAGGCTTGGCCTACAGTGGTGGTGTCTGCAGTGGCAGAAGGACAATTCATTGACAAACATAAGTAGATTGCTAATACAGCCATGGGCTATATTTTTTGGGGGAGGGAACCCAAACAAAATACCAAATCACAAAGAGATTCTTTTCAAGGGTTGGGATGGGAAAACCCAGATGATTCACAAAGTTGTGTGTGTGTGTGTGAGTGTGAATGTGAGTGCACGTGTGTGCACGCTCTGTCTTGTCTGATTCATTGTGATCCCATGGACTGTTGCCCTCCAGACTTCTCTGTCCATGGGATTTCCCAGGCAAGAATACTAGAGTGGGTTGCCATTTCCTACTCCAGGGGATCTTCCCTCCCGGGGATGGAACCCATGTCTCTTTTGTCTTTTGCATTGGCAGGCAGATTCTTTACCACTGCACCACCTGGGAAGCCTTCACAAAATAGGTCAGCTGTTTAATGTGCTAGGAGGAGATCAACGTTATGCAAGAAAATGTCACAGGAAATTGGGACCAGGAGAGCTGGAAAGTGAGAGTAGAAAATTTAAAACCAGATATAAGGGAAAATTCCACGAAGGCAGCAGTGAAGCAAAGACTTCGAAATGGTGAAGAGAAGAGCCCATGGGACATGCCTTCTTCTCACACACTCCCTACAGTTCCCTGACCCCTGGTTTCTTGGTCCATCATTTAAAGAAAGCAGGATAGAGTTGAATAGAATGACATGGTGGGAGTTCCCTGCCACTGTTATCCTCTTTACCCCACAAGGTGGATAACAAGGTTCTCATGAATGAGTGAAGAGTGAAGAACTAAATCCCGCCTCCTTGTTTCCTGATCTTAAACCCACAACTCCCCCTGATCCATCATCTCACTAATGGCAAAGGACAGTATGAGGTTCCAGCCAGTAATGAAGACACACAGTTGACCCACAGTGATGTAGCTGTAGAGATGTGTAGAACCAGAGTGAGGTAACCCGGGCCCCAAACTCAGCATAGCAGAGCCCAGACATCTCACAAGACAGGCCAGCCACCAAGAAGGAGATGATGATCGCTGGTCCAGCGACAGACAGGGCCACTGCACCAGTGAGGATGTACACGCCAGCTCCCAGGGTTCTGCCCACACCCAAGGCCAGCAGGTCAAGGGTGTTCAGATGAGCTTCCAGTCTCTTAGACTCCTCTAGTGATTCCAGCAGCTGCCTGTGGGCTAGTTTCTGAGCAAACTGTCTAACATACTGACGCAGCGTCCTAGACATAATCAAGGAGGTTTTGTTCTGCAGAAGAAACAAGGCATAAAACCACCAAGAATGTCATCTGCCCTCGGCCCTGTGAGTTCAATTCCACAGGACAATGGAGTTGTGAGGGGCAGGTGATAAAAGGATATATTGGGCAAGTTCTCCATCTCTGAGCTTTGGTTTCTACAAACACAAATGCAACTTTTAAAACATTTCAAAGTTGTTGGAGGTATAAGAGGATTGAGGGGGGCAAAACATGCTGCATCAAAATGGGCCACATTACTGAAATGGACACAAACATTTTTAAGATGGCAAACTTTATGCTCTGTAGTATGTTACTACCATTTCCTAAATTGCTGCCATGGTAAATAATAGAGCAAGCTTCACAACCCAGAGTTGTGGTTAGAGCAAACATGATGGTAATTTAGTATAAATCACCATACAGTGGAGAGGGTAACAGGCAGGAAGGCCAGGGGTCTCCAAACGGAGGAAATAGGCTGCAAGTGCCAGACATTTTTATCTCTCTTAAGAGGCAGGAGGAAACAAACCAGTGATATATATATATTTTTTCTTCTCTATACAAATTTAAAAGGAGGTTTCTCTTAAAATGCTATGTTGCCATGACACCTGGTTTCACCTGAAGCTAACTATTCTCAAACCTTGAGTCAACCAATACATTTCTTTTTCTTATGGAAATGTTTGTCTTAAACTATGTTAATTTACCCCAGACTCTGCAAGTTCCGCCAAATGGCCCAATCTACTTACTCAGATATTGTTCCCCTAATCTATGTAAATGAAACTATTTGTTGGTAATCTGCCCTTCTACAAGATTCAAGTCAATTGTTTTATGGCCAGGGATGAATTATCTGGTGCCATTCTAAATTCTAAGGCATTCCTTTCTTTTCATTAACAGACTGCGAGTGACTGTATAACTTACAGCTAAAGACTAGCAGGCGGGTACTCTTTCGGCCCCCTTCTGATGCCTATGTCAGAAACTTTCTCTATCTCCTTTATACTTTAATAAAACTTTATTACACAAAAGCTCTGAGCGATCCAACCTCATCTCTGGCCCGGATTGAATTCGTCTCCTCCAGAGGCCAAGAATCCCAGCGTCTCATCGTTCAGCAACAACCTTTCACAGTCGTCTCTGAGGTATAACAATCTGGGGGTCCTCAAGTCCTTTACATCATCCCTGTGTCCACAGAGACGGAGTCCGCAGATGCAGAGGGTCAACAGTATACAGGAGACTGACATCAGTATTTACATCACAAACCCTGTATAAGGGGAATCATTACTATTATTTCTTTCTTTTTTTTTGAAAGCAAGCAACACAATTTATGAAGTATGCAAGGCAATGCACTAAGGCTTTTCCATTTCATCTGTGCATAATAAACGAGTATGGCTATTTTCACTTGTACAAAACTCTCGTATAAGAAACTTGTTTAGGTTACAACAAGTACTGAGCAGCCGCATGGTGTTTAAAGCTGATTTGCTGTTACAGAGAAGGTCCCCCTCCACACACACACAAAACCAAGCCTGTGATGTTATATATGTACATTCAGAATTTTATTTCAAAATGAAGAACCATAGTAACAATAATAGAAAAAATCCATTTGGAAATTATTCACAGCCTTGTCACTGAGAACTGGGAAAAATTCCATGCTGCACCACTGCCAACCCACTGGTCTGAGTCGGAGCAGAGGTGCAGTTGGAGGACAGTCCCCCGTCACGGCAAAGCCCTGTCCCAAGGCTCTGCGAATTTTGAACCCAAAGCCTCAGCAACCAGAGGGAATGGTGAGAACTTATAACCAAAATACTGTCATAGGCGAGGGTTTGACAGAAGGGCTTGAAATATGTAAGCACCAAAGAGGGAAAGGGAGATCAAGCAACATAGGAAGGAGGGATGAAAAGACCAGTCTCCACTTCTAAAAATACTGGATGATCCTGGAGGTGGCTGTGGGCTGTGGCAAATGTCATCCCTCCATCTCAGCAAACCCTCTGGCCCCCCCAGATCTAGAAGCTTATTGTCCCCTTAAGAATGCCTCCCTCCATGTCCATGAGACAAGTGCTCGGGCCTGGTGCACTGGGAAGACCCAGAGGGACTGGGTAGAGAGGGAGGTGGGAGGGGGAATCGGGATGGGGAATACATGTAAATCCATGGCTGATTCATGTCAGTGTATGACAAAAACCACTACAATATTGTAAAGTAATTGGCCTCCAACTAATAAAAATAAATGAAAAAAAAAAAAAAAAAAAGAATGCCTCCCTCTCCCCATGACACCCTTCCAGTGCACCCAGGAGGCATAATGTCCTGGTCTCATACTCTTTCCTGTCTTCTCCTGATGTCTGAGTGGAGAGTGAGTCCCCCACTCTTAGTCTCAACATTTAGGGAGTTCTCTCTGTCCTCTCCAACAAGGAAAGGCAGCCAGATGAGATGGAACTCTGGTTTCAAAGAAAACCATTGATGCAGATTCCACCCAGCAGAGGCAGTGTTGTTTACATATACACGAATGAGTCTGAACACATTATACCCAATAGGGGCCTTAGGAACCTAACAAGATAACCAGCAACTGCTTCGTGACAGTGCACAGACGTTCACGCTCACGTGTGGGCCTTGCCGCACATCCACACAGACCGTCACGTGTGGTCTAGAGGAAAGCTCAAGTCCCTCAGGGGTCACCTGACATAACACTATGGTAACAAGGGTAACTTGACATGGCTACAGACATAAACAGGCATGAGATGACCCTCATGTAATAAAACACGTCAAATGGATAATAATCGTTCAGGAAAAGAAATTGTCTTCCAGCGCTGAGGTTACAAATTCCAAGTTAGCTACAAACATCTCTAAGTTCTTTTAAAGCTATGGCTTAAAGCAAAATAAAAATCAACATATAAAATCCTCTAAACAACAAACTGAAGAAATAATGAACCTCTACCAAGAACCAAGATTTTTGGTTGCTCACTTGGGAGGCTCTCCCACCAGATGGGTGATAGGAATTTTTTTTTTTTTTTTTTTAAAGTGAGTTCACTACAGAGAAAGAAGCTGTTTAGTCCAGTGAGGGGAGAGAGGATTTGTAGAAATAACCATCCCTTCTCTGGACTCCATCCAAAATTAGAACCCATAAACCCCTATTAAATACAATGCCCACCTTAGCAATAATCCTAGATTTCAAGTAAAACTACATATAATCTTAAAAAAAGAAAAAAGTTCCAAAGGAAACCAATAGCTTCTTTACACAGGCATATGACTTTTCTGAGAAAGTTGAGAGTTTTTATCTGAAGGATAGAAATTGTTAACAGGCAACGTGCAAACCTCACACTGACCACATCATGCATCCTCCAATCATGCATGACCTTTCTCCCTAAATCCTTCCCTTCTTATTGCACCTTAGCTTCTTTGGTTTAAATCTTCCACCGTATAACCTCTCTTGAAGCACCTCCCTCTAACCTCAATTTCCTTATGCTTTCATTATTTGGTAAAATTACTTTATATTTAAAAAAATGAATATCTATGCAATAAAACCAGAAGATAAATAAAACTCAAGTTAATTTGCTCAGCAGAGCTGTACAGAAGTGAAGAAGGAGCTCTTATGGAATCCCTCTCTGCCCTCCACTCTTAAGTGTACCTGCTTCCTGGTGAGTCTGAGGTTGGGGGGAATGGTACGTTCTAGCCCACTCTGCAAAATGCCCTGAGGCAATTTTAGAACCTAAGGGAGCAGGAGCTGGCCAAGTTGTCACATACCAAGCAGCCAATCCCTCCTGAAATGAAGGTAGGTTTACTTGGTCTCTCCTGAGTTGAAGAGAATGTCCAAGAAATTAAAATTTTAAAAGCCATTGAAGACAATGACTAACCCCAGCCTTGGGATCCTCTGAGCACCCATCGAGTGTGTGGATGAGAAAGAAATGGAGTAGCAGCATTCAGGAACAGCCCTGGGTTACAAGCTGATGAGGTCTCCCCAGTTGCTCAGGGGAGGCTGCTTTTCATGATGGGAGGGAGGTGGGTAGAGGCATGTCTTAGATGTTGGGTGTCCCTCGTGGGCTGGATGCTGTTCATCTCCATGATGGGGCCTTTCGCACCATGGGTTCCTGTCTGCACCTACCCTTCAAAGGCTGGTGTAATTTCCTCAAAAGTCCTGCCATGGTTCTCAGGAACTTTGAAGAAGGTGAAGACCCAGAAGATAATGAGGAAGATGGTGAAGAAGATGAAAACGTAGGCGCCTAAGTAGAACGTGGCCAGGGGGAAGAGCAGTCCAAGCAAAAAGTTAGAGGTCCAGTTGGAACAACCAGCCACTGCCATGGCAGCTGGGCGGGATCCCTGGCCAAAGAGTTCAGCCACAATAAACCAGGGAATGGGGCCTGGGCCAATTTCAAAGAAGGCCACAAAGACCAGGATGGCCCCAATACAGATAAAGATCATCGAGCTATAATCATTCTTTAGTAACAAAGAAATCGTGATGAAGATGGAACAAAAAGCCATCCCTCCAAGGCCAATCAGGTGTAGAGTCCTCCTCCCAGCCCTTTCCACCAAGAACACAGACGCCACAGTGAAGATGGTGTTGACCACACCTGTGCTGATGGTGGCATAGACCGGCTCCTGGACACCTGCATCTTCGAAGATTCCTGTCGAGTAGTAGAACACCGCGTTGATCCCAGAGAGCTGCTGGGAGAGCTGGAGCATGATGGAGATAATGATGGGTTGCCGGTAGTTGGGGGAGCGGAAGAGCTCTAGTACTGTGACTTGCTTCTCCTGTGACATCCGCACACTCTCTTCCTTCATCTCCTGGATGTCCTGAGCCACGTCCTCGGTGCCCCAGAATCTCTGGAGGACCTCCTTTGCTTTCTCCTCCTCCTTTCTGTTAATGAGTAAGAATCTAGGACTTTCAGGGCAAAATGGAAGGGCAGCACACTGTACGATGGCTGGTATGATGGTGAAGCCCAGGAGCAGAGGCCAGAGATCTTTAGTCCCCAAGATGACTTCTAGACCAAAGATCTGGGCCACCAGAATTCCAATAACAATGCCCAGCTGGTTGAGAGCGCCAAAGGTGCCCCGAAGGGCAGTAGGTGAGATCTCTTTAATGTACATGGGCACGAATCCTGTGCAGAGTCCGCAGAAGAGGCCGATAACCAGTCGGCCCATGATCAGCATTTCAACTGACTCTGCTATTTTGCAGAATCCCATAAGGCAGCCGCCAGCTATGGCCAACAGGTTGACAATAAGCATTGAATTGCGCCTGCCAAATTGGTTGACAAAGAGTCCAACGGAGAAGGAACCGATCATACCACCTACGGAGAAGATGGCCACAGACAAGGACCACAGGAATGTCAGGAGCACGGTGGATGGGGGGGTTTCTGACTGCTCTTCCAAAGCATAATTGAGAAAGTCCTTTATGATGGCCTCAGGAGCATTGATGACTCCAGAGTTGTAGCCAAACTGGAAAGAGCCTATGGTAGCAACTGAGATGGCAAAGATCAGAGGTGCCGTGACCTTCACGGTCCCCATGGCCTTAATTTAATTCTTTTCAAATCTTCAATAAAGATCTAGGAGTGGGACTCCAGAGACCCCTCTTCCAGGCAGCAAAACCTCCAAAATGTCCTCTCTTGGTGGCAAGTTTTCCTCCAGGTCCTCAGTTTATTATTTCTATATTAAAGAGTCTAAAAAGAGTCTCACAACCTCTAGAGTTGATTCAATCCCCCCTTCCCACCTCTTCTCTCACAAACACAACAGCTCTCAGCTTCTTCTGCTTTCATCTGGAAAATGGGTCTCTCCACCCTCAGTCAGGAGCCGGGCTGACCCCTCTGCACTCTGGAGTTGCCGGGGTCTCTTTGGGAGGATATGAACTCAGCGCCCAGTCTCCTGTAGGAGAGGGTGACCCGAGACTTACTGGATCCTTGGAGCAGAGCCTGGAGCACTGGTTCAGTCAGTGAGGTTGAGTTTAAGCCATGCGGGGCTGGAGCTGAGACATCTCCAAGAACCGAAGCGGGGAGTCCTGAGCACAGAAGACAGTCCTCGCCCCTGGGTTGTTGGGGTGGAGATGGGGCTGGGTGGGCGGGGAGCAGTGTTACTATCAGCCCTGACTCTTCTGTGGTTACCCTTGGGTGGGGGGTGGTTCTGAGAGGTTTTTTTCTGTGTGGTAAAATACCTATACCACAAAATTGACCATTTTAGCCATTTTTAAGTCTGCAAGTCAGTTGTGTTAAGTACCTTCAAATTGTGCAAACTTCAGAAGTTTTTCATCTTGCAAAAACATCAATTCTGCTCCATTCAACAGTAATTCCCATTTCCCATTCACAGTTCCTGGCAATTATCTTTCTACTTTCTGTCTCTATGAATCTGACCACTCCAGGTACTTCATTTTAAGTGGAGTCATTCAATATTTCTCTTTTCCTGTCAGGCTTATTTTGCCTAGTAAAATGTCCACAAGGTCATCCCTATTGTATCTTGTGTTAGAATTCCTCTTTTTTATAATGGTGAACAATACTCTATTGTGGGTACCTACCATATTGGCTTATCCATTCTTTGATCAATGGATAACTTGGGTTGTTCTCATGCTTTAGTTATTGTGAAAAATGCTGTGAACAGGAATTTGCAAATATCTCTTCCAGAGTGTGCATTCAATTCTTCTGCGTACATCATCAGAAGTAGAATCACTGAATCAAACAGTTCTAAGATTTTTATCTGCTTGTGATGGAGAAGATGTTCACATATTGAGGTATGGGGACGTCGTTTTGACTTATAATACATGATTCAGCCTAAACTTCGTGTAAACTAAACCTTCACAGAATGTCTTCTTTAACAACTGAGGTAAAGAGCATCTGTTTTAAAGATAAGGATGAGTAACTCCCTCCTCATGGCATCGGTGTTAGCACTCTCTGGGAGATAAGGGTCCCTTCCCAGTCACCAGGGAGCTGCCGTCTTGCTGTCTGTGTATGAAGTGTGTCTCTTTTGAAAGCTTGAAGAAATATATCCTGTCATGTTGATGTATGTCCTTTGCTTGGATGAGGTAGAAGACTGTGCTGGACACCACGCTTCAGCAGAGCAGTTCCTCAGAGCTATAGAGACACTGTCTCCCTTGCTACAGTCCGCAGTTTGGCTCAAAGAAAACTCTTTCCTATTTCAGCTATGTACTTTTCATTGATCATTTCTGTGGACACTTGAACTCACTTGATCATCAGGGACCCTAGGAAATGTGGGCTGTAAGGCCCAGGACCCCATTCAAGCCTGCTCCCTCGCAGTCCTCTTACACGCGACCTGACTCCCCACAGTCTGCACCTGACCTGAGACACCCCAGTGTGGGGACCTCCAAGCTCAGCTGTGCCCCAACCAGGAGAAGGGAGCTTAACATCTCTGATGTCAATTCAAGCAACACAAACATTGAACAAGCATTGTGCTTTGTTCAGTCTTGAACAATTGATGGGAGAGGATAAAGGGGATGTGACTTGGTCTTCCTCAAGGAGTTCTGCTGCTGGGAGAGCTGGGCACAGGCACAGAGAAGTGATACTTGATGTGAGAGGTCAGGAGCTCTGCTCCTCACGAAGGAAGACCCGGGAGCAGGAAGTGGAGTGAAGAAGGGGTGATGGTGGTACTGGTAAAGGGTTGACTAGATTCTGATCTCCATCAAATGACCCACAGGCTAAAACACTGAGCACAAACCAGCAACATGGGTCTTAAATATAACTAGTTGACTATTATATTATACTTCTTTAAAAATTGAAGTATAGTTGATTTACAGGATTATCATTTTGTTTTTTAAAGCCAACCACACAAGAGGGGTGAATAGATTAAGCTATTGTGGAGAGTTTTAGTTCTTTTACTGGCTGAGTAGTATATCATTATATGTATACACACACACATATATATAAATATTTATATGAAATCTTCATTATCCATTCATCTGACTTTTTCTTTTTGAAAAATTATTAATTTTTTTCCCAGTTATTTTTATTAGTTTGAGGCTAATTACTTTACAATATTGTAGTGGTTTTTGCCATACATTGACATGAATCAGCCATGGATTTACATGTGTTCCCCATTCTGAACCCCCCTCCCACCTCCTTCCCCATCCCATCCCTCTGGGTCATCCCAGTGCACCAGCCCCGAGCACTTGTCTCATGCATCCAACCTGGACTGGTGATCTGTTTCACACTTGATAATATACATGTTTTGATGCTGTTCTCTCAAACCATCCCACCCTCGCCTTCTCCCATAGAGTCCAAAAGTCTGTTCTATACATCTGTGTCTATTTTTCTGTCTTGCATATAGGGTTATCATTACCATCTTTCTAAATTCCATATATATGCGTTAGTATATTGTATTGGTGTTTATCTTTCTGGCTTACTTCGCTCTGTATAATGGGCTCCAGTTTTATCCATCTCATTAGCACTGATTCAAATGTATTCTTTTCAATGACTGAGTAATATTCCATTGTGTATATATACCACATCTAGGGATCTAGGGCATCTATCAGATCTAGGGCATCTAGGTTGCTTCCATGTCCTGGCTACTATAAACAGTGCTGCGATGAACACCGGGGTACACGTGTCTCTTTCAGATCCCGTTTCCTCGATGTGTATGCCCAGGAGTGGGATTGCCGGGTCATATGGCAGTTCTAGTTCAAGTTTTTAAAGGAATCTCCACACTGTTCTCCATAGTGGCTGTACTAGTTTGCATTTCCACCAACAGTGTAAGAAGGTTTCCTTTTCTCCACACCCTCTCCAGTATCAAGCTACCAACAGTATTCTTCACAGAACTAGAACAAATAATTTCACAATTTTTATGGAAATACAAAAAACCTTGGGTAGCCGAGCAATCTTGAGAAAGAAGAATGGAACTGGAGGAATCAACCTGCCTGACTTCAGACTATACTACAAAGCCACAGTCATCAAGACAGCATGGTACTGGCACAAAGACAGAAATATAGATCAATGGAACAGAATAGAAAGCCCAGAGATAAATCCACGAACCTATGGACACCTTATCTTTGACAAAGGAGGCAAGAATATATAATGGAAAAAAGACAACCTCTTTAACAAGTGGTGCTGGGAAAACTGGTCAACCACTTATAAAAGAATGAAACTAGAACACTTTCTAACACCATACACAAAAATAAACTCAAAATGGATTAAAGATCTAAATGTAAGACCAGAAACTATAAAACTCCTAGAGGAGAACATAGGCAAAACACTCTCTGACATAAATCACAGCAAGATCCTCTATGACCCACCTCCCAGAATATTGGAAATAAAAGCAAAAATAAACAAATTGGACCTAATAAACTTAAAAGCTTTTGCACAACGAAGGAAACTACAAGCAAGGTGAAAAGACAGCCTTCAGAATGGGAGAAAATAATAGCAAATGAAGAAACAGACAAAGGATTAATCTCAAAAATATACAAGCAACTCCTGCAGCTCAACTCCAGAAAAATAAATGACCCAATCAAAAAATGGGCCAAAGATCTAAACAGACGTTTCTCCAAAGAAGACATACAGATGGCTAACAAACACATGAAAAGATGCTCAACATCACTCATTATCAGAGAAATGCAAATCAAAACCACAATGAGGTACCATTACACACCAGTCATAATGGCTGCTATCCAAAAGTCTACAAGCAATAAAAAATTGTTAATTTATATTACTTTTGGCTGTGCTGGGTCTTCCTTGTTGCACATGAGCTTTTTATAGTTTTAGCAAGTAGGGGCTACTCTCTAGTTTCAGTGAACAAGTTTCTCATTGTGGGGTTTTTCTTGTTGCAGAGCATGGTTTCTAGTTGCAAGGGCTTCAGTAGTTGCAGGATGCGGGTTCAGTAGCTGTGGTTCACAGGCTTAGTTTCTGCATGGCATGTAGGATCTTCCCGGACTAGGCATCATATATCTGTGTACCCTGAATTGGAAGGCAAATGGACCACCAGGGAAGCCCTATCCATTCATCTGTTGATGGATACTTAGGTGGCTTCCATTTGTTGGCAATTGTGAGTAATGCTGCTATGAACATTGAAGGGCATGCGTCCTTTCAAATTAGTGTTTTTGTTTTTATTGGATATATATCCAGGAGTGGACTTGCTGGGTCAGATGGTAGTTCTAATTTTAGTTTTTTGAGAAACCTCCATATTGTTTTTTATAGTGTTTGCACAAATTTAGATTCCCAACAACAGTGTATGAGGGTCCCCATTTGTCCAAATCTGCCTTCTGCTCTCCTGGGTTTTGTCTTCATATGTGGTACTGGAACTAATCTATCTTCCCAAGGTATGTCTCAATAACTGGCAAGTAGGTTTATCGTATTGGGTCATTATGCTACCTCCCCATTACAGAATTAAGTGATCCATATTAGCAGGATACCAAGATAGCTGGTGGCAAAGTCTTTGGGAATCTTGGTTCCTGGGCCAAGGGTATATGTAAGCAGGAATATACTTAGAAATCTATAAGCCAGCATTGCTCAAATAACTTGAAGAAACCACAAAAAGAATTGCAGCACAACAGATATACCTAAAATGCTTGGCCAAAGTAGGTTTTAGAGAATAGCATTGCCCTAGATTTTCTACTGGCCAAACAAGAAGGCATTAAACTATTACTCACATGACTTCTTTGACTTACATTACTATCTCAGAAGACATTGAGAAACACATGGAAAAAGTTTTCCAAGGGGCAAAATGGTTGCAAAATGTAACATAGACTGACCCTTTCAATGACCTGATTAATTGGTTCCCCTTGGGACTAGGCAAATTTTCCACACTGCTTTATAGCTGATTATTGTTTTAATATTATTATCCTTTCCCTAGCTATCAAGTTACTCATGACATATATCTCCATCTGCTTAAAGTCTGCTGCCAAAACCGCACATACAAATGATTGTACAGGAAACTGAGATGATGGATCAAATGTATAATCTATAAAATGGCTTCCCACAAGGGTCTGTGGTAAAGAATCCACTTGCCAATGCAGGAGATGTGTGTTTGATCGGTGGGTTGGGAAGATCCCCTGGAGAAGGGAACGGCAACCCACTGCAGTACTCTTGCCTGGAGAATCCCATGGACAGAGGAACCTAGGGGGCTACAGTCCATGTCACAAAGAGTCAGACACAACTGAGTGAATGAGTGCACACACCCACATCCACACCCACTTCTATAAAACATTTCTCCATAATACACATCTATGTTGTTTACCGCATTTTAATTAATTTACCCAATTATAACATTCTATACATTATGTACTGTTTTAATACAAATACTTTACATAGGCACACATTTTATGAATATTAATACTTATGTGAATGCTAATTACATATAAATTGAATATAAAGATACATACATACATATTTACAGATATACATTTCTTTGTTGTGCTTTGCAAATACTGCATTTTTTACTTCTTTACATTTGAAGCTTTGTGGCAACCTTGAGTCATCAGATGATGGCAAGCATTTCTTAGCAATAACATCTTTAAAAATAAGGTATGTACATTGTTTAATTAAAGACAATGCTATAGCACACTGAACAGACTACAGTGGGGTGTAAAATAACTTATATGCCCTGGGAAAACAAAGAATTGTGTGACTCTATTGCCACTTCTTATTGCAGTGGTTTGGAACTCAATCTCCAAGGTATGTCTACATTAACTCTCCACTTTGGGTCATATCATTTAACTGTTACAGAAAGTGCATCATTTTTCCTTGCTGGAAAATTGTCCACATTCTGGTTTTGGCTAATAGTGTTTTTGGCTGAAACTCTTAGGTCTTCTATGAACTAGCAGTTGACCTAGAAGCTTGAGTACATTCTGATTCAACTTCTCATCAAGATTCTTTCATGGACAGTATTCTGTGTTGCCTGTTACAGCACATGGGGTAACACAGAATACCTGGTTGTTCCCCAGCAGTAAGGGAAGAACAGCAATCAGGTGATGTCAGCCTCTTCCATCAAAATTTTACTCAAAAGAATCAGTCTCCATGAACTGCTTTCTAAGCCTGTTATCTCATAACTTGTAAGATATTGTATGTCCTAATTCTGTTCATCCTCATCTGTTTTTTAAATTAATCTAATAACTTGTACTCAATATCTTGACCTCCATCCCTCGTTCACTCTACATCAGCTGTTCATTCCCACCAACAGTCCTCTACTTCATTATTATCAATATCTTCAATGTCTCTAAGCCCAATTTAGACATTAATTCTGCAGCAACCACCTTTTAATCTTGTCTCTCCAATTTTACTTCCTTTTAGTTCTATGCAACTGCAGCCATTTATCAGCCAACCATTACTTCCCACCCTCTTCCCTCTCCTCTGGCAAAGTAGGAGTATTTTTTTCAATAAAGAACTTTTCCCCATCAACTCTGTTGTGTAACTCTAAGAGTATGTGACTGGCTTCCCTGGTGGCTCAGTCAGTTAAGAATCCACCTGCAGTGCAGGAGAGATGAGTTCCATCGCTGGGTCGGGAAGATTCCTTGGAGAAGGAAATGGCAACCCACTCCAGTATTCTTGCCTGGAGAATCCCATGGACAGAGGAGCCCGGCTGGCTACAGTTCCTGGAGTCACAAAGAGTTGGACATGACTTAGCAACTAAGCCACCACCACTACACTATAACTCAATAAAGTTGGGGAGGGATAAAAATGACTGTTTTGCTTTATCATTATGAAATGATCCAATTTATCAGTGAGTATTCTCTTTTTCTTAAAGTCTACTTTGATATTAATATAGCTGCCTTGGCTTCCTAGTATTATGTTTGCACATTATATCTGCTCCGTTACTGTTACTTTCAACCTATTTGTATGCTAATATGTAAAGTGTAACTCTTGACAAAATATGTAGTTATGTGTGTTTCAATCTCTGTGTTTTTGCTGGAATTAGGTACAAGAAGGTGCTTCTTATGTGCATGTTAATATTTTATTTCTTCCTCTAGTTGCTGGTTATGTTGTTTTCCTTTTTTGTGAAAAATCATCTTGTTGCTCACTTCTGAAGCATGCACTTTTCTATATGAATAAAGGGAAAGACTCAGTCGTGTCCGACTCTTTGCAACCCCATGGAATTATTCAGGCCAGAATACTGGAGTGGGTAGCCTTTCTCTTCTCCGGGGAATCTCCCCAACCCAGGGGTTGAACCCAGGTCTCCCGCATTGTAGGCGGATTCTTTACCAGCTGAGCCACAAGAATACTTTGGAAGCCCAAGAATACTGGAGTGGGTAGCCTATCCCTTCTCCAGTAGATCTTCCTGACCCAGGAATCTATATGAATATAATGCTTTTAAAAATTTGCTTACAAATTGTAAAACATCAAAGTCATTTTGCCCACTGGCAAAAATACGTGGCTGTAAATGTATTCCACCTTCATACTCCATCGAGGCTCAAAGTGTCTCTTGAACCAGCAGATTCTCCAGTGCATGGAGTGGTTCCACATAGCATCTCTTTCCTGTGGTTAAGATGCTTCAGGACCTGATATGTTTTTGTCAAGTCTGGGAGGTGGAGGCTGGTGGCTATTGATGATTGTTCCCTGCCAGGCTGTGTCGGATTCCATATCCAAAGTATATGAGAAATCCTAGTAGGGAAATGAGACAGTGAGAAGGAAAAGTAGGTGCTCTCCTCATTTACAAAGGCCCAATAAGTCTCTTATTAAGACAGTTTGGGGGAGTTCAGCTTGGGTTCAGTCACTCAAGTGGAGTTTTCATCCCAGAAAACCACTTACCAATCACATTCCAGACACCAAACTGGGCCCAGGTCCCAGAGGTCATCTGCATCATCAGGTAAACGTTCACGAAGATGCTGACCAGTGGGAGGACAGGCAGAGCAGGGACCTGTGGGCAGAGTCAGTTCATTCCTCAACACAGCCCAGACGTCTGAAAGGGAGACCCTGCCCTATATGGGTGGGACACGTTTAGTCCAATTTAGGCTGTATGTTCAGTGCCTACTGAGATTGTGTATGTAAAGCACTGAGAGTGGGTCAGGGAAGGGTCCATTTGTTTTAGCAAATCTCCTTCTTCCTTGGTCTAGCAAAGATATTTAGACCTCAAAGCATGCAGACTTCATTCGCATAAGGTAGACAGTTTGGACATGTAAGGTCACCTACTTTGAAGTGAAGAGGAGAGGGGCTCTGGGGCTGCCTCCAGATGATTAGGGTGGCCCCAGTGATGAGCAGCAGCAGCAGCACAGCCACTGTTGTGAGCACGGGGTCTCCAGAGAACACACGTCTGGGCCACTGGGCCAGGATCAGGCTCAGGATGGTCAGCAGGAGAACTGCAAGGGTCAAGGTGGAGGAGAAGAGGCTGGGCCCAGAAAACAAAGATGTCAGGATCTTGAGTCCACCCATGAAACTGCCTACATCAGAAAGGGCCATCATATCTCCATGACTCCTCCTTAACTGCCAAAGACACAGTTTCCCACCCATCTTGTCAGTTTCAGAGTATGACCAAAGAGAAATCCCAGTGCTCACCAAGCAGGGAGGCACATCCATAGACAATCTGGCCAGATTTCTGGCTGGGGTTGGTGCTGGTAGAAAACCACAGACTCTTTAGAATATTTGAGTTTCCTGCTTCAGGTACAGAGTCCGAAGGACCTCCTTCAACTTCAGGCTTCATCTCAGTTTTCTCCTTCTTGCTTACATTCTGATCTTGCTGGTACCTGAATTAGAGGCATTATGGCAGTATTAACAGCAGCCCCTGCTCATCCAACATCACACAGCCTATTCCACATCTGTCCTGCATTAAGCAGAGAAGCATGTTTAGAAGGCAGCATGAAGGCAGAAGACGATTACAACCCCATTAATCCCCACAAGTCCAAGGTCCCCAGTCAAGGTGTAGTGGAGTCTTACCTGAGGACAAGCACAGAAAAAGCCACCATGGAGTAAACAGACAGAGTCCCAATTGACACGAAGTCCACAAGATCCCTGAACTCAAAGAGTAATGCCATGACCACTAGAAAGAGGGCATGAATAAGGGGGGGAGATAGCGTGAGAAATCACTGGAAACATGCAAGTTAGGGAAGTCAAACAATGAAGTAGTGGGTTTTGTTTATCCACCTGCAAGGCTTCCAGCAGACAAGATGGCCATGATGGGAGTATGGGTGCGGGCATGGATCTGGGCAAGGCCCCAGAAAAGGAGCCTATCTTCTGCCATTGCACGGATCACAGGAGGGGTGGCGAACATGGTACTCAGGAAGCTGGGAGAGAAAATGGAAGCATGTGGCGATATGGAGAAGCAGGAGAGACCAGGGCATCCATTCCCTAGTCTACACGGGGCAAGGTGCTCTTCCCTCTTGTCTCTCAATCCCAAGGACTGGGATACCTGAGCATCTGACAGTAGATGGGGAGAAAGCCATGATACTGACCTGGATGTAAGAGCACAGAGGGTGCCAACAGCCACGAAATATCTGGCAGGGTCCCAGCCAACGTGGAGAAAAGCCTGTGGGAAGGGGCTGTCACGACGAATCTGGTAGTAGGGCACCATAAGGGTGAGTGCCGCTGAGACACCAAAATATACCAAAAAGCAGATGAAGAGAGTGATCATGATGCTGATGGGGATGGATTGCTGAGGATTTATGGCTTCTCCCCCTGCAGGATGGGAGGAAGTACTGGGTCGGTAAACACTGGAGTGAAATCACAAAATTAAATTCCCTTCTCAATGTTCAAAACCAGGATCACCTTCTCCCAACCCCTAATGCCAAGGGCAGCCAAATTGGCCCCAAACCCCTGATGGAACACACAATAACCATATTACCTCTAGTGGCAATGAAATCAAAGCCAAGAAATGCGTAGAAACATGTAGCTGCTCCATGGAGAATTCCTTCAAAGTCAAAGGGCACAAACCCTCCAGAACCCAAAGGGCCAAAGCTATGATGAGAGAAGGGATGAGGAAGAAGGTGGGTAAGGTGAGTTCAGCCACCTCTACTGGGCTTCTCCCTTAATATCACAAGTCCTGGGCTCTAGGACCCTGTTATCTGGATCCATCAACCAAGATCTCTTTCAGTTCAGTTCAGTTCAGTTCAGTAGCTCAGTTGTGTCCGACTCTTTGCGACCCCATGAATCGCAGCATGCCAGATCTCTTTAGTCCCCACAATATTCCCAGTTCTGCACCCTCACATGCATTACAATGGCCAAGAGAATCCTTCTAACCTAGAGGTGTCAGTGGATCCAGATATGCTCAATGTGTAGTCCTGTTCTGTGAGCTTCCAGTTTTGCAGGTCTCCCTTAATGAAGCCAGAGAGGATGATGAAGCTAAGAACCAAAATGTTGATGCCTGTGAACACTTTGTTAACCAGGGTCAACTCACGAACTCCCAGAATCTGTAGTCCTGTGGGAAAGATGGCATATGAGACATCCAAGATAACCAAATCCATAGAAACAGAAAGCAGACTAGTGGTTGCCCAGGGCTGGTGGTTGGAGGTAGTGGACAGATAGTCAGTGACTCTTCAGTGGTACAGGGTTTTCTTTTAGTGTGATGAACATGTTTTGGACTAGATAGAGGTGATGGTTGCCCAACAACTAAGTACAACTGAACTGTACACTTTAAGATGGTTAAATTCTTACAGTGACTATCACCTCACAATATATACATGTACCAGATCATCTCATGTAAACCTTAAATTTGTACAGTGTTGTATTTATATTTAAATAAAGCTGGGGAAAATAATAAAATCTTTAGTTTTATGCTATATTAATTTCCTCTCAATTAAAACACATCTTTGGGGACTTCCCTGATGGTCCAGTGTTTAAGAATCTGCCTAGCAATGCAGGGGATGCACATTCGATCCCTAGTCAGGAAACTAAGATCCCACAGGCTGCAGAGCAACCAAGCCTGTGCCCTTGCACTCTGGAACCCGAGGGCACAAGTAGAGAGTCTGTGCACCATATCTAATTTCCATCACAGCCAAATAAACAAATAAAAATTTAAAAGATATTTTTATAAGAAGATAATCCATATTTGGTCTTAATACAGAGAAGAAACTTATAGGTCTAAGTAGTTGATCCTCAGTTGGGATGATTTGTCTACCTCTTGACTTTTGGACAAGGCTATGGTTTTTCCATTGGTCATGTATGGATGTGAGAGTTGGACTGTGAAGAAAGCTGAGTGCTGAAAAATTGATGCTTTTGAGCTGTGGTGTTGGAGAAGATTCTTGAGAGTGCCTTGGATTGCAAGGAGATCCAACCAGTTCATTCTAAAGGAGCTCAGTCCTGGGTGTTCATTGGAAGGACTGATGCTGAAGCTGAAACTCCAGTACTTTGGCCACCTCATGCGAAGAGTTGACTCATTGGAAAAGACCCTGATGCTGGGAGGGATTGGGGGCAGGAGGAGAAGGGGACGACAGAGGATGAGATGGCTGGATGACATCACTGACTCTATGGGCATGAGTTTGAGTAAACTCCGGGAGTTGGTGATGGACAGGGAGGCCTGGCGTGCTGTGATTCATGGGGTCACAAAGAGTCGGACACGACTGAGCGACTGAACTGAATTGAACTGACTTTTGGAAATGTCTGGAGACATTCTGATTTTCCCAGAGATGCTACTCAACATCCAACAAGAATCTTTTTTTTTAAACCTGAAGTGCACACTTCCACACCTTTGAATGATCCAGCTCAGTCTGTCAATAATGCCAAGGGTGGGAAACAATGGTCTATGTCTTACCTTCTGGTCTTTCGTGTCACACATCCTCCTTTCCAGTCCTAATGCCCTAGCATCCTTCAATCCCAAGCCTTTCCCACCCCACCTCCCCCTTCTACACCCTACTCCCTGCTTCCTGACCCCTTTCTCACCTGTGACCAGCAGCACCAGGCCCAGGGCAAAAAAATCTGGATACCTGGCCAGGAAGTAAGGCATATTCAGGGAGAAAGATTCTTGTAACACCTGAGAGATGTGGTTCCCAATCAGGTTGTCAAAGATGTAACTCCATGCCCTGGCCACGCTGGCCGTGGCTGCAACAACAGAAGAAGGAATATTCATTGACAAACATAAACCGATTCTTGATATATTTTTTGGGGGTGGGGGGAGCTCACACAAAATATTTAATCTCAAAGAGTTTCTTTTCTTGGGTTGGAGAGGGCAGACCTAGATGATTCACAAAATAGGTCAGCTATTTAATATGCTATGAGGAGATCAATTTTATACAAGAAAATATAACAGAAAGTTGGGATCAGGTAGCTGGAAGGTGTGGATTGAAAATTTGAGTCCAGGTGTAAATAAAATCCCATGAAGGCAACAGCTGAGCAAAGACTTCACTAAGGGGAGGGAATGAGCCTGTGGACCATGCCTCCCTCTCACCCGCTCCCTACTGTTCTGTTTCCTCTGGGTTCTTGGTCCAATTATTTAAGAAAAACAGGATAGACTTAAGTACAGTGAAGTTGTGGGGTTTTCTTGCCCCTATTATTCACTTCACTCCACAAGGTCAAAAACAATGTTCTCATGAATGGGAGAACATAGGCAAAACACTCTCCGACATGAATCACAGCAGGATCCTCTATGACCCACCTCCCAGAATATTGGAAATAAAAGCAAAAATAAACAAATGGGACCTAATGAAACTTAAAAGCTTTTGCACAACAAAGGAAACTATAAGCAAGGTGAAAAGACAGTCCTCAGATTGGGAGAAAATAATAGCAAATGAAGAAACAGACAAAGGATTAATCTCAAAAATATACAAGCAACTCCTGCAGCTCAATTCCAGAAAAATAAATGACCTAATCAAAAAATGGGCCAAAGAACTAAACAGACATTTCTCCAAAGAAGACATACAGATGGCTAACAAACACATGAAAAGATGCTCAACATCACTCATTATCAGAGAAATGCAAATCAAACCACAATGAGGTTCCATTACACACCAGTCAGAATGGCTGCTATCCAAAAATCCACAAGCAATAAATACTGGAGAGGGTGTGGGGAAAAGGGAACCCTCTTACACTGTTGGTGGGAATGCAAACTAGTACAGTTGCTATGGATAACAGTTTGGAGATTTCTTAAAAAACTGGAAATAGAACTGCCGTATGACCCAGCAATACCACTTCTGGGCATACACACTGAGGAAACCAGATCTGAAAGAGACACATGTACCCCAATGCTCATCACAGCACTGTTTATAATAGCCAGGACATGGAAGCAACCTAGATGTCCATCAGCAGATGAATGGATAAGGAAGCTGTGGTACATATACACCATGGAATATTACTCAGCCATTAAAAAGAATTCATTTGAATCAGTTCTAATGAGATGGATGAAACTGGAGCCCATTATACAGAGTTTAGTAAGCCAGAAAGATAAAGAACATTACAGCATACTAACACATATATATGGGATTTAGAAGGATGGTAATGATAACCCTACATGCAAAACAGAAAAAGAGACACAGATGTACAGAACAGACTTTTGGACTCTGTGGGAGAAGGCGAGGGTGGGATGTTTTGAGAGAACAGCATCGAAACATGTGTATTGTCTATGGTGAAACAGATCACCAGCCCAGGTTGGATGCATGAGACAAGTGCTCAGGCCTGGTGCACTGGGAAGACCCAGAGGAATCGGGTGGAGAGGGAGGTGGGAGGGGGGATCGGGATGGGGAATACATGTAACTCCATGGCTCATTCTTGTCAATGTATGACAAAAACCACTACAATATTGTAAAGTAATTAGCCTCCAACTAATAAAAATAAATGAAAAAAAAAAATGTTCTCATGAATGATTGAAGACCTGAAACCCACCGCCTAATTTCCTGATCTTAAGCCCCACACTCTCCCCTCAATCCATCGTCTCACCAATGACATAGGACAGGATGAGGTTCCAGCCAGTGATGAAGGCACACAGCTGACCCATAGTGACATAGCTGTAGAGATACGCAGTACCAGAGCGTGGTACCCGGGCCCCAAACTCAGCAAAGCAGAGACTAGATATCACACAAGACAGGGCGGCCACCAGGAAGCAGATGACGGTCGCTGGTCCAGCTCTCACTTTGGCTAATTCACCAGTCAGGATGTACACACCAGCTCCCAGGGTGCTGCCCACACCCACAGCCACCAGGTCGAGGGTGTTCAGATAAGCCGTGGGTCTCTCGGACTCCTGTCTGGGCTCCAGTGGCCGCTTGTGGATAAGTTTCTGACCAAACTGGCGAACATACTGATGCAGCATCCTAGACACGATTGAGGCGGCTCCGATGTGCAGAGAAAACAAGACACAAAACCATCAAGATTGTCCAATGGAAAAAAAAAAAAAGAGTGTCCATTGGCCCTTGACCCTGAGAGTATAATTCCTTGGAATAATGGAGTTAAGGGGTGCAGGGGGCAAAATAACACATCAGACAGATTCTTCATCTCTAAGCTATGGTTTCTACAAACATGAATAAAAAACTTTTAATGTCTTTTGAAGTTACTGGAAGTGTATGAGAATTGAGGGGAGCAAAATATGTTGCATCAAAATGTGCCATACTATTGAACTGGACACTTAAAAATGTTTCAGATGGCAAATTTTGTGCTATGTGTATTTTGTGTGTGTGTGTGTGTGTGCTCAGTCACTCATGTGTCTGACTCCATTATCCCTTGGACTGTAGCTTGCCAGGCTCCTTTGCCCATGAGATTTCCCAGGCAAAAATACCAGAGTGGGTTGCCATTTCCTACTCCAGGGGATCTTTCTAACCCCAGAATTGAACCCACATCTCCTGCATCTCCTGAATTGCAGGTGAATTTTTTACCACTGAGCCAACCAGGGAAGCCCATTTATATTTTATCACCATTTAAAAAATGCTGCCAATGATATGCAGTAGAGCCAGCTTCACAGAGTTTTTGGGTGCAGCAAATCCCATGACAATTTAATATAAATCATCATACAGTCATCTCTGCAGTTACCAAAATTGGAGGATTCTCAAGTCTCTTAAATTGTCCCCATATCCATGGAGGAGGAACTCTCAGATACGGAGGCCAACAGTATACAGGAGACTGACATCAGTAGTCACACCATAAACTTTGTATAAGGGAAATCTTTAATATTGCTTGAATATTAAAGAGTCTAAAAAGAGTCTCAAAGTAGCCACACTTGATCCAACCCCACAAACCCTAACTCTCCTCATACGTACAGTCCCCAACTCCTGTTTTCATCTGGAAAAAGGGTCTCTCCACCCTCAGGCTGGAGCCGGGCTGAGACCCCTGCACTCTGGGATTGCAGAGGTCTCTTTGGGAGGATGTGAACTCAGCGCCCAGTCTCCTACAGAAGAGGGTGACCCGAGACTTACTGGATCCTTGGAGCAGAGCATGGAGCACTGGGTCAGTCAGGGAGACTGAGGTTAAGCCGTGCGGGGCTGGAACTGAGACATCTCCAAGAACCAAAACAGGAAGTCCTGAGCACAGAAGACGGTCCTCACCCCTGGGCTGTTGGGGTGGAGATGGGGCTGGGTGGGCGGGGAGCATCTGCCGTTTTGCTATCAGCCCAGACTCTTCTACGGTTTCCCTCAGGGTAGGTCCTGAGAGGTCTTTTTTAATTGTGGCAAAATGTACATAACACACAATGTACCACCCTGTCATTTTAAGCGTGCAGTTCAGTAGTGTTAAGTACATTCGTGTTTTGTGAAAACTCCAGAACTTTTTTCATCTTGCAAAGCTGAAATTCTATTCCCATTAAGCAAAAATTCTCCCTTTCTCTTTTTCTAGTTCCTGGCAGTCATCATTCTGCTTTTTGTGTCTATGAATCTGAGCACTCTAGTTACTTCATTTCAGCAGATTCAAACAATATTTGTCCTTTCTGTCAGGTTATTTTACTTAGGATTGTGTCCACTAGTTTCATTCATGTTGTAGCATGTGTTAGAATTCCCTTCCTTTTTTAGTGCTGAATAATAGTCTTATTTGTATGTACCCCCCTGGCTTATCCATTTGATGGTCAATGGGTGCTTGGGTTGCTTTCATGCTTTAGCTACTGTGAATAATGGTGCTGTGAACATTGAGTGTACAAAAATCTCTTCCAGAGTGTGTTTTAAATTCTTCTGGGTATATCCTCAGAGGTAGAATTGCTGGATCATATGGTTCTAAGATTTTTATCTGCTTGTGATGGAGAAGATGTTCACTTATTGAGGTATGGGGAAGTCATTTTCACTTACCCATGGCTTAGCATGAATTTTGTGTGAATTAAGACAGCTCACCCAACCTTCACAGCTCATCTGCTCTAACCATTGAGGTGAGAGCATCTGTTTTGAAGATAAAAAATAACGCCCTTCTCTCGAAACATCCCACCCTCGCCTTCTCCCACAGCATATTATCAAGGGTGAAACAGATCACCAGCCCAGGTTGGATGCATGAGACAAGTGCTCGGGGCTGGTGCACTGGGAAGACCCAGAGGGATCAGGTGGAGAGGGAGGTGGGAGGGGGGATCAGGATGGGGAATACATGTAAATCCATGGCTGATTCATGTCAGTGTATGGCAAAAACCACTACAATGTTGTAAAGTAATTAGCTTCCAACTAATAAAAATAAATGGGGAAAAAAAAAGAAATGCCCTTCTCATGGCGCTTGTGTTAACACTCCCTGAAAGATAAGGTTCCCTTCCCAGACACTAGGGAGCTGCTGTCTCAGTGTCTACGTACTAAGTCTGTCTCTTTTGAAACCTTGAAGGAATATACCCTGTTGGGTGTAATGTCTGTTCTTTGCTTGGATGAGGTGTAAGACTGCGCTGGACACCATGCTTCAACAGAGCAGGTGCTCAGAGCTGTCTGACTCTGTCTTCCAGACTATAATACTCATTTTGGCTCAGAGAAAACTCTACCCTATTCCCATTACAGGTTGTTTATTGATTATTTTCACAGACACTTGAATTCGCATGATCATCAAGGACCTTGTAAAGAAAGGACTGTAAATCTGGGAACCCTGCTTACTACCTTCTCCCTCCCAGTGTTATAGCCACGCTTTCCGGGAAACAGACTCACTCAGAAGGACAATGCAGATAGTGGAGTGCAGTTTATTACACCGGCGGACCCAAGGCAGAGTCTCCTCTTAGCCAAGGACCCCGACCAGCATTTGTGAAAATCTTTTATACCCCATGTGTCCAAACCCACTACCCCAATTCCCTTGAGACTTACATAAACAAAGGAAGGGTAAATACAACTACAATAACCCCATCATTTACGTGTTATGTGTTCAAACAGTCAATAATCAATAAGCCCGCAGTTACATTCCAAATAGTTAATAACTGATAAGCCTGTGCTTACATTCTGATAGATAGTGTCCGGAGGCAGGGGTGACTAGTGTCTGTTTTTTCTTCTTCAAGATTCCCCTGCCCAGAGGGGGGTCTTACCCTTCTATTGTCATTCCCACAGGCGCTAAGCACAGAGTTCAGAGTCCACTGGAGAGGTGGCCGCGCACGATCAGCACAGACAGGCCTGAGATGGAGTCCAGGCCCTATGAATTCCTTCTTCACCAGCCCTTTTACACGACTCAACTTCCCACAGTCTGCACATCACTTGAATCGCTCCAGGGTGGGGTGCTGGGGTCCAGCCTTGGCAGGATCCAGGGGGTACCCTCAGGATGAACGGCGTTGGGTGGGGGGGGGAGAGAGAGAGAGAGAGAGAGAGAGAGAGAGAATGACCAGACAGGGGTGTTTGCAGGGTCTGGCAGAGTCTGGCAATGCTTTATTTTTTACTGTGGCTTTTATACCCTAAATTAGTACATTTCTAACGGGAGGGTAGTTTAACATTACATCAGCTTGTTCTTCACGAAACCAGGGTGTTTTCTGCATACTTCTTTGTTTATGAGGGTCTTGTACGTTATCTTCTGGCCTTGGGGCCTATTGACATTTTATGACCTAGGTGAATGCAAAGCTGTTTTCCGTAATCTATTCTTTAATGAACACAAAGGTCAGTCCTTTGGCAGAAGTTATCAGTTAAATTTATCTAAAAGGTTTACCACACAAAGACTCTGCAGCTCCAGCGAGGCAGCCCCTGTTTAGCATTCCTGGTTAAAATTAACAATTTTAAACTCTTATTTTTCTAAATCTTTAACTATAACCACTTTTAGAATAATATTTTTATGTTCTCTAATAGGGCTTCCTCACCCCCGAAGGGCTCTGTGCCTTTATGTGATCAGGTTCTTTTTTTTTTTTTTTTTAAATGTTTAATTCAAATTTACATTTTTTTTTTTTTTTTATTAGTTGGAGGCTAATTACTTCACAACATTTCAGTAGGTTTTGTTATACATTGATATGTATGCTGTTTTATGATTAGGGTATTATAAGCAATCATGCATATTAGTACCAAGGGCATAAATGCATTTGCCAAACAAACTAAAATACCAGCAAAGGAGTTTAAATTAGAACACTCCTTTCACCCTGGATAATCTCATAAAATACCACCACCTGGGAAACTTATTGATTAAAGTTCTAAATTGATTCTTATTTGGAAAGAGATCAGGGAAGGCCTTCTGCCTGTGTCACAGAAATTAGGGAGTAGTCTATTGAAGCAAGCCATCAGAAAGACAGATATCCTCTTTAAGGTGAGCGCCGGGGGCAGCTTTTCAGAATCCCTAAAAACCTGATCCGCCTTGCCTGTCAGGTTTTCTCCCTCATGACCTTGTCATGGGTAGGATCTCGTGTGCCGGCTCCCGGCAGTGGGGGATCCCGAAGCCCAGCTGGACCCAACCAGGAGAAGGACAGCTTAACATCTCTGATGTGAATTCAGGCAACACAAGCATGGAACAAGCATCGTGCCTGGTGTCCAGCCTTGCACAGAGGGATGGAAGAGGATAAAGGGGAGGGTGCCTTGGTCTTCTTCAAGGAGCTCTGTTGGCTGGGAGAGCTGAGAGCAGAGACATTGAAGTGACACTTGCCGCAAGAGGTCAGGAGCTCTACTCTTCAGTGAAGGAAAACCTGGGAGCGGGAAGTGGAGTGGTGAATGGCGGGTGAAGAGCTGACTAGATTCTGACCTGCCTCAAGAGACACACATGCTCAAACATTGGGCCCAGACCTTCCAAATGGGACTTCCATGTAGTAGTTGGCTCTTAGTTGTTGTTGTTACTCAGTCATGTCCGACTCTTTACAACCCCATGGACTGCAGCCCGCCAGGCTCCTCAGTCTGTGGGATTCTCCAGGCAAGAATGCTGGAGTGGGTTGCCATTTCCTTCTCCAGGGGAACTTCTCAGCCTGGAGATCGAACCTGTGTCTCCTGCTTGGCAGGTGGATTCTTTACCACCAAGCTGCCTGGAAATTTCCAGTTGACTCTTACATTAACTTTTAAAAAAGTGAGGTATAATTGATTTAAAATACTCTAAATTTTTAAAAAAGCCAACCACACAAGATGTAATGAAGTGGCTTATGCTGTTCTGCAGAGTTTAGTTCTTTTTTATGGCTGCGCAGTTGTTTCCTGTGTGTAGGTTGATATCTTTATTTCTTTCTCTGGTTGCTGATTACATTGTGGTACTTTCTTGGTGAATATTTATCTTGCTGCACACTTACGAAGCATGCACTTTTTTGTATATATACTATATTTTTTAAAGTTTACATAAAAATTGGACAACATTAAGAATTCCCTAGAGGTCCAATGGTTAGGGCTTGGAGATTTCACTGCTGTGGCCCCGGGGTTCATTCTCTGGTCAGTGAACTAAGTTCCTAAAAGCCATTCACTGTGGCAAAAAAAAAAAAAAAAAAAAAAAAAGTACATGAGTAGAGTCATTTTGTCCACTGGCAAAAAATTCATGGTTGTAAATACATCCTATATTCATATTCCACAGAGGTTCAGAGAGTCCCCTGAACCAGCAGACTGTCCAGTGCATAGAGGAATTCCACACAGCATCTATTTCTTGCAGTTAAAATGATTAATCACTAGGGACGTTTTTTCTCAAGTCTGGGAGGTAGAGGTTGGTGACTGTTGCTCATTATTCCCCGCCAGGCTGTGTCGGATCCCATATGCAAAGTATATAATGAATCCTAGGAGGGAAATGAGATGATGAGATGGGAAAGTAGGTGCTCTCCCCAGTTACAAATGCACAATAGGCTTCCTATTATGGTGGTCAAGTTTAGGGGAGAGTTAGGAGGTTATTTGGGTTTAGTCACTCAAGGGGTCTCATTTTCCAAGGAAGTCCCTTACCAATTGCCATCCAGATGCCAAATAGGGCCCAGGTCTTAGAGGTCAACTGCATCATGAAGTAAACGTTCACAAAGATGCTCACCAAGGGGAGGACAGGCAGAGCAGGGACCTGTGGGCAAAATCAGTTAATTTCTGAACACACCCCAGATGTCTGAAAGGGAGACCCTACCCCATGTAGTGGGAGACTCCAGTCCTTTTCAGGCTGTTTGTTCAGTGCCTACTGAGATTGTGTATGTCAATCGCTGAGTGTGGATCAGGGAAGAGTTGGTTTTAGCAACTCCCTTTCTTCCCTGGTCCAGCAAAGGATGTTTAGACATAGAGTATCCAAACTTCACTCATTCAAAGTGGACACTTTGGGCACATAAAGTCACCTACCCTGAACATAAGATGAGTGGGGTTCTGGGGCTGCCTCCAGATGATGACTGTGACCCCAGTGATGAGCAGCAACATCAGCACAGCCACTGTTGTGAGCACGGGGTCTCCAGAGAACACCTCGCTGGGCCACTGGGCCAGGATCAGGCTCAGGATTATCAGCAAGAGAACTGCAAGGGTCAAGGAGGAGAACAGGCTGGACCCAGAAGACAAAGACGTCAGGAACTCGGGTCACACCCATCTCTGAAACTACCAACGTCAGCAAGGGCCATCATATCTCCAAGACTCCTCCTGTACTGAAAAAGACACACTCTCACCCTATCCTGTCAATTTCAGAATATGACCAAGGAGAAGTCCGACTGCTCACCAAGCAGGGAGGCACATCCATAGACAATCTGGCCAGATTTCTGGGTGGGGATGGTGCTGGGTGGGAACCACAGACTCTTTAGAATCCTTGAGATTCCTGCTTCAGGTACAGATTCCAAACGACTTGCTTCACGTTCAGAAATCTCAATTTCATTTTCTGTTTTCTCCCTCTTGCTTAAATTCTCTTCTGGCTGGTACCTGAATTTAGAGGCATTGCAGCAATATTAATAGCAGCCCCTATACTCATCTAACAACAGTCTAGTCTATCCCTCTCCTCAGTTAAGCAGGGCAGGACTCTAGAAGCCAGCATGAATGCAGAAGAGGTTTATCTCCCCACCAGTCCTCAGGAGTCCAAGGCCCCAGGTCAAGGTGTGGTGGAGTCTCACCTGAGGACAAGAATAGAAAAAGCCACGAGGAAGTAAACAAGCAGGATCCCTATTGACACGAGGTCCACAAGGTCACCGAACTCAAAGAGTAATGCCAAGACCGCTAGAGTGAGGGTAAAACAAGGTGGGGTGGGAGTGAGAAATTATTGGAAATATGCAAGTCAAGGAAGTTGATCCAAGAAGGCATGGGTTCTTTTTATCCACCTGCAAGGCTTCCAGAAGCCATGATGGCCATGATGTGGGTGCCTGAGCGGGTGTGGATACAGGTTAGTCCCTGGAAAAGGAGCCCATCTTCTGCCATTTCACAGATTACCCGAGGCGTGGTGAACATGGTGCCCAGGAGGCTGGAAGAGAAAACAGGGAAACAGGTGAGGACGTGCAGAAGCAGGAGAAATGGGCACATCCACTCTCTAGTCTATGGGGAGTAAGATGTCTTGCTCTCTTGTCTCTCAGTCCAAGGGATGGGACCCTGAGCATCTGACAGTAGACAGAGAGAAAACCATGACACTGACCTGGATGGAAGAGCACAGAGGGCGCCAACAGCCATGACATATCTGGCAGCATCCCACCCAATGTGGAGAAAGGCCTGAGGCAAGGGGCTTGCAGGATGAATCAGGTAGTAGGGCACCATGAGGGTGAGTGCCGCTGAGACACCAAAATACAGCACAAAGCAGATGAAGATCGTGATCATGATGCTCACAGGGATGGACCGCTGAGGATTTAGGGCTTCTTTCCCTGCCAGAAGGGTGGAAATAGTGAGTCAGGGAAATACACTGGGTGCTATCACAAAATCAAATCCCTTTCCCCATGTCCAAAAGCAGAATAGCCTTCTCCCAACCCTTATGCCCAAGGACAGCCCAAACTGTGCCCAACCCCCTGATGGGACGGACACACAATGACCATGTTACCTCTAGTGGCAATGAAATCAAAACCATGATATGCATAGAAACATCTTGATGCTCCATGGAGAATCCCTTCAAAATCAAAAGGCATAAATCCTCCAGATCCCAGAGGGCCCAAGCTATGGTGAGAGAAGGAATGAGGAAGATTGTGGGTGAGGTGTGCTCAGTCATCTCTACTGGGATCCTCCCTTAATATCACAAGTCCTAGGCTCCAGGACCCCTATCACCTGAATCCATCAGCCCAGATCTCTTATTCCTGTTCATATTCTGAGCTCTGCACCACAGACACATGCAGTACTACAACAAAGAGCATCCTCCTAACCTATAAATGTCCCCAGATCCGGATATGTTCAGTTTGTAGTCCTGTTCCGTGAGCTTCCAATTGTGCAGGTCTCCCTTAATGAAGCCAGAGAGGATGAAGAAGCTGAGAACCAAAACGTTGATGCCCGTGAACACTTTGTTGACCAGGGTTGACTCACGAGCTCCCAGAGCCAGTACACCTGTGGAAAAGATGGAATATGAGACATCAGAAATAACCAAATCCATAGATACAGAATGCAGACTAATGGTTGCCAGCTGTTAGGCAGCTATTGGTGATGGACAGATGTATAGTGGCTGCTCAGTGAGTACAGGGTTCCCTTTTGCAGTGGTGACCATTTTTGGACTAGATGGAGGTGATGGTTGCCCCACGTTTTGACTGTACAAAGTCTCACTGAACTATACACTCTAAAATGGTTAATTTCTTACCGTGACAAGCATCTCACAATATATACATCCTCTGAATCATCATGTGCACACCTTAAATGTGTACAATGTTGTATTTATATCAATAAAGCTGGGAAAACAAGAAAATGTTTAATTTTATGCTATGTTAATTTCTTCTCAATTAAAAACACATTGTTGCAGACTTCCCAGGTGGCCGTTTGGTTAAGAACCACATTGCAATGTAGGGGACTCAGGTCGATCCCTGATCAGGGAATTAAGATCCCACATGCTAAGGAGTTAACAAGCTTGTCCAACACTACTTCTGAGCCCTTGAACTCTGGAGCCTGTGTGCCACAAGTAGAGAGTCTTTGAACTGCACCTGAATCCCAACACAGCCAAATAAATAAATAAAATATTTAAAAAAACCCCACATTTGTGTAAGAAAAAAGCAAAAGAAGGCAACACTTCTTTCGTCTCAATTAGAGAAGAAATTAATAGGTCTAAGTAAACGAATGTCAGGGGATCTTTTTTCTACTCGGGGACATATGACAATGTCTGGACACATTCTGTTTTTCACAGTTTAGGAGGTGGGTGTCACTGGTATCTAGTGAGTAAAATCTGAGATGTTACTCAACATCCAACAATTATTTTTTAAAACTTGAAATGCTCACCCCTACACCTATGAATGATCCAGCCCAAATTGTCAGTGTTACCAAGGGTGGGAAACAACAGTCTATGTCTTGCCTTCCTGTCTTTCATTCCCCAAACCCTTCTTTCCAGTCCTAACCCCCACCATTCTGCCGCCCCAGGACTTTCCCACTCCAGTTCCCCCTCCATACCCCATTCTTCCCATCCTATCACTGACCCCTGTCTCACCTGTGAGCAGCAGCACCAGGGCCAGGGCAAAAAAGTCTGCATATGTGGTCAGGAAGTAGGGTATTTGCAGAGAGACTGTTCCCTGTAACACCCGAGAGATGTGGTTCCCAATCAGGCTGTCAAAGGTGTAGCTCCAGGCCCGGGCTATATAGGCAGTGGCTGTAGCAGCAATTGAAGGAATATTCATTGACAACTGTAAACTGATTCCTAATATGGGTCTTGGGGATATATTTTTTGGCAGAAGGGGACTCAAACAAAATACCTAATCTCAAAGAGTTTCTTTTCATGGGTTTGGGTGGGAAGACCCAGGTGATTCACAAAATAGGTCAACTATTTATTAATAATATGCTAGGAGGAAATCAACATTATGCCAGAAAAATATAACCAAAAGTTGGAACCAGGAGGGCTGGAAGGTGAGGGCTGAAATTTTAAGTCCAGATGTCAGGGAAAATCCCATGAAGGCAACAGCTGAGCAAAGACTTCAATATAGTGAGAGGATTAGCCTGTGGGCCATGCCTCCCTCTCACTCATTCCTACAGTTCCCTCTTCTCTGTATTCTTGCCCCATCATTTAAGGAAAACAGTATAAAGCTGAGAATAAAGTAGTTGTGGGGTTTTCCTGCCATTAATACCCACTTCACCCTACAAGGTCAAAAACAAAGTTCTCATGAATGAATGAAGACCTAAATCCAGTCTCCTCGTTTCTTGATCTCAAGCCCCACCCTTTCCTCCAATCCATCTCTCACCGATGACTAAGGTCAGTATGATGTTCCAACCAGTAATGAAGGCACACAGTTGTCCCACAGTGACGTAGATGTAGAGATACGCAGAACCAGAGCGTGGTACCCGGGCCCCAAACTCAGAAAAGCAGAGACCAGAAATCACACAGGACAGGGCGGTCACCAGGTAGCAGATGACGGTCGCTGGTCCAGCTATCATTTTGGCTACTTCACCAGTCAGGATGTACACGCCAGCTCCCAGGGTGTCGCCCACGCCCAGGGCCACCAGGTCGAGGGTGTTCAGATGAGGTGTGGGTCTCTCTGACTCTGCCCTGGTCTCCAGTGGCCGCCTGCGCACCAGCTTCTGACCAAACTGGCGAACATACTGAAGCAGCATCCCAGACATAGTTGAGGAGGTTACGGTCTGCTGAGAAAAAAAGATGCGAAGCCATCAATAGTGTCCATCTGGGGGCTTCCCTGGCTGTCCAGTAGTTGAGAATCCACTTGCCAATGAAGCAGATGCAGGTTTGATCCCTGCCCCAGGAAGATCCCATATGCTGGGGAGCAGCTAAGCCTGTGCGCCACCACTACTGAGGCTGTTCTCTACAGCCTGGGCTCTGCAACAAGAGAAGCCACTGCAATGAGAAACCCCGGCACCTCTACAAAGAGTAGCCCACTACAATATTGTAAAGTAATTAGCCTCCAACTAATAAAAATAAGTGAAAAAAAAAAAAGAGTAGCCTCAACTCCGGCATCTAGAGAAAGCCTGCAAGCAGCAGTGAAGACCCAGTGTGACCAAAAACAAACAAGCAAATAAATCTTAAAAAAAGAGAGAGTGAGAGTGTCATCTGCCTTTGCCCTGAGAGTATAACTCCACACAGCAATGGGGATATGGGGAGCAGGAGGCAAACTGACATGTTGGGAAAGTTCTCCATCTGTGAGCTTTGGTTTCTTCAAACAAAAAGAAGACTTTTAATATCTTTTAAAGTTACTGGACGTGTGAGAGAATCGAGGGGAGCAAAATGTTGCATCAAAATGTGCCACATTGTATACCTATGGCCTATGCATGTTGATGTGTCACAGAAACCAACACAATATTGTAAAGCAATTATCCTCCAATTAAAAATAAATACTGTTATGAGTAAATTGCATAAATCTTAATTATGAATTGGTTTACAGTGCTTTTCAGGTCTACTATATGATTCTACTTCTCTGCATATTCATCCTATTAATTTTTGACGTGTGATATAAACTCCACTAAAAATCTTAATTGACTTAAAAATAACTGCAATAAATAGCAGAACTATGTGTAAGCTTGTTCTGTATTTTCCAAGTTTCCTGTAAATGTGTTATCATACTTTCATAATTAAAAAAAAACAAAGTAAAAAAAAAAGACTTCAACCTTTTAAAAAAATGTGTCACATTACTGAACTGGACTCAAAAATGTTTAAGATGGGAAATTTTATGTCACATGTATTTTACACATAAAAAAATGTCTGCTAAGGTAATGGACTTCCCCAATGGCTTAAACAATGGGTAAAGAACCCACTTACAATGCAGAAGACCTCGGTTCAGTCCCTGGGTTGGGAAGATCCCCTGAAGAGGAAATGGCATCCCACTCCAGTATTCTTGCCTGGAAAATCCCATAGACAGAGGAGGCTTGTGGGCTACAGTCCATGGAGTTGCAAACAGTTGGACACGACTGAAGCAACTTAGCAGGTAATATGTAATAGAGCCAACTTCACAGAGTTGCTGGGTGTACCAAAACCCATGACAATTTAATGTAAATCACCATTCAGTCATCTCTGCAGTTACCAAAATTGGAGGAATCTTGAGTTCCTTACATTGTCCCCATATCCACAGAGGAGGAACTCTCAGATATGGAGACCAACAGTATACAGGAGACTGATGTCAGTATTCACATCATAACCCTATATAAAGGTAATCTTTAATATTGTTTGAATGTTAGGTTGAAGAGAGTCACAACCTCCAGGCTCTGATCCAGTCCCCCCACCCCCACCTCTACTCACACACAGCTCCCAGCTCCTCCTTTCATCTAGAAAACTGGGTCTCTCCACCCTTAGGCAGGAGCTGGGCTGATGCCCCTGCACTTTGGGGTTGCAGAGGTCTCTTTGGGAGGATGTGAACTCAGGTCCCAGTCTTCCACAGAAGAGGATGACCCGAGACTTACTGGATCCTTGGAGCAGAGCCTGGAGCACTGGGTCAGTCAGGGAGGCTGAGGTTAAGGCGTGCGGGGCTGGAGCTGAGACATCTCCAAGAACTGAAGCGGGGAGTCCTGAGCACAGAAAACAGTCCTCATCCCTGGGTTGTTGGGGTGGAGATGGGGCTGGGTGGGCGGGAAGCATCTGCTGTGTTGCTATCAGCTTGACTCCTCTGTGGTTATCCTCAGGGGGAGGTTCCAAAATGTTTTTTTGTGTGGTAAAATACATATAACATAAAATCGGCTAGCTTAATCATTTTAAGTGTGCAGTTCAGTCACATTACAAACATTCACTTCTTGTGCGACTAAACTCCAGGATTTTTTTCTTCTGGCAAAACAGAAACTCTGTACATGTTCAACAACTATTCCCCCTTTCTCCTTTCCCAGTTCCTGGCAATCACCCTTCTACCTTTTGTCTCTGTAACTCTGACCGCTCTAGGTTCTTCATTTCAGTGGAATCGAACAATATTTGTCCTTTACTCTCAGGCTTATTTCACTAGGTCCACTAGGTTCCTATTGTGGGCACATACCACATTGGCTCATCCATTCTTTGCTCAATAGGCACTTGCGTTGCTTTCATGTTTTAGTTATTGTAAAAAATGCTTCTGTGAACATGAGTGTACAAATGCCTCTTCCCTAGTGTGGTTTCAGTTCTTCTGGGTATATTCTCAGAGATAGAATTGCTGGATCATGTGGATCTAAGATGTTTATCTTCTTGTGATGGAGAAAATGTTGACATATTGAGGAATGGAGAAGTCATCTTGACTTACACACTGTTCAGCGTGAACTTTGTGTGAACTAAACAGCCTGTCCAGCTCTCACAGCTCATCTGCTTTAACCACTGAGGTAAAGAACATCTGTTTGAAGATAAGAATGAGTAACTCCCTTCTCATGGCATCCGTGTTAACACTCCCTGGAAGATAATGTTCCTTCCCCAGACACCAGCTTCCCTGGTAGCTCAGACAGTAAAGAGTCTACCTGAAATATAGGGGACTCCAGTTCGATCCCTGGGTCGGGAAGATCTCCTGAAGAAGTAAACAGCAACGTGCTCCAGTATTCTTGCTGGGAGAATCCTGTGGACAGAAGAGCCTGGTGAGCCTCAGTTCATGGGGTTGCAAAGAGTCAGACATGACTGAGAGGCTAACACTTCTTCACTTCTTCTTCACTTCCCAGGCAGCAGCATGCTGCTCATTGCTTCACTGTCTGTAAGTGTAGTAAGTAAGTAAGTCTGTCTCTCTTGAAATCTTGCTGAAATACACCATCATGTTGATGTGTGCTCTTTGTTTGGATAGGACGTGAGATGATGCTGGAAACCATGCTTTAATGGAGCAGTTCCCAAGAGCTGAGAGTCTGTTTCCTGGGCTACAATACTCATATCGGCTCAGAGAAAACTCTTCCTTATTCTCATTACAGGTTGTTTACTGATTATTTTCACGGACACTTGAATTCGCATGATCATCAAGGACCTTGTGAAGAAAGGACTGTAAATCTGGGAACCCTGCTTACTACCTTCTCCCTCCCAGCCCTTTTACACGACTCAGCTTCCCACAGTCTGCACATCACTTAAATCTCTCCAGGGTGGGGGATCCCAAAGCCCAGCTGGACCCCAACCAGGAGAAGGACAGCTTAACATCTCTGATGTGAATTCAGGCAACACAAGCATGGAACAAGCATCGTGCCTGGTGTCCAGCCTTGCACAGAGGGATGGAAGAGGATAAAGGGGAGGGTGCCTTGGTCTTCTTCAAGGAGCTCTGTTGGCTGGGAGAGCTGAGCGCAGAGACATTGAAGTGACACTTGCCGCAAGAGGTCAGGAGCTCTACTCTTCAGTGAAGGAAAACCTGGGAGTGGGAAGTGGAGTGGTGAATGGCGGGTGAAGAGCTGACTAGATTCTGACCTGCCTCAAGAGCCACACATGCTCAAACACTGGGCACAGACCTTCCAAATGGGACTTCCATGTAGTAGTTGGCTTTTAGTTGTTGTTGTTACTCAGTCGTGTCCGACTCTTTACAACCCCATGGACTGCAGCCCGCCAGGCTCCTCAGTCTGTGGGATTCTCCAGGCAAGAATGCTGGAGTGGGTTGCCATTTCCTTCTCCAGGGGATCTTCCCGGCCCAGAGGTCGAACCTGTGTCTCTTGCCTGGCAGGTGAATTCTTTACCACCGAGCTGACTGGAAAGTTCCAGTTGACTCTGACATTAACTTAAAAAAAAAAATGAAGTATAATTGATTTAAAATACTCTAATTTTTCTTAAAAAGCTAACCATACAAGATGTAATGAAGTGGCTTACATTGCTGTGGAGAGTTTAGTTCTTTTTTATGACTGAGTGTTGTTTCCCAAAGCCTTTGACTGTGTGGACTACCACAAACTGTGGAAAATTCTTAAAGAGATGGGAATACCAGACCACCCAACCTGCCTCTTGAGAAATCTGTATGTAGGTCAGGAAGCAACAGTTAGAACTGGACGTGGAACAGCAGACTGGTTCCAAATATAGAAAGGAGTACATCAAGGCTGTATATGGTCACCCTGCTTATTTAACTTATATGCAGAGTACATCAGGAGAAACGCTGGGCTGGAGGAAGCACAAACTGGAATCAAGATTGCTGGGAGACATATCAGTAACCTCAGATATGCAGATGACACCACCCTTATGGCAGAAAGTGAAGAAGAACTAAAGAGCCTCTTGATGAAAGTGAAAGAGGAGAGTGAAAAAGTTGGCTTCAAGCTCAACATTCAGGAAACTAAGATCATGGCATCTGGTCCCATCACTTCATAGCAAATAGATGGGGAAACAGGGGAAACAGTATCAGACTTTATTTTTGGGGGCTCCAAAATCACTGCAGATGGTGATTGCAGCCATGAAATTAAAAGACGCTTACTCCTTGGGAGGAAAGTTATGACCAACCTAGACAGCATATTAAAAAGCAGAGACATTACTTTGTCTACAAAGATCCATCTAGTCAAGGCTATGCTTTTTCCAGTAGTCATGTATGGATGTGAGAGTTGGATTATAAAGAAAGCTGAGCACAGAAGAATTGATGCTTTTGAACTGTGGTGTTGGAGAAGACTCTTGAGAGTCCCTTGGATTGCAAGGAGATTCAACCAGTCCATCCTAAAGGAGATCAGTCCTGAGTGTTTATTGGAAGGACTGATGTTGAAGTTGAAACTCCAATACTTTGGCCACCTGATGCAAAGAACTGACTCGTTTGAAAAGGCCCTGATGCTGGGAAAGTTTGAAGGCGGGAGAAGAAGGGGATGGCAGAGGATGAGATGGCTGGATGGCATCACTGATGGACATGATGGCATCACTCAATGGGCATGAGTTTGAGTAAGCTCTGTGAGTTGGTGATGGACAGGGAGGCCTGGTATGCCATGGGCCATGGGGTCACAAAGAGTTGGACATGACTGAGTGACTGAAATGAACTGAACTGTGCAGTATCATTTACATGTGTGTGTGTGTTTAGTCACTCAGTTGTGTCCGACTCTTTGAACCCCATGGACTGTAGCCCATCAGTTTTTTCTGTCCGTGGGATTCTCCAGGCAAGAATACAGGAGAGGATTGCCATGCCCTCCTCCAGGGAATCTTCCCAAACTAGGGATTGGACCCAGGTCTCCTGCATTGCAGGTACATTCTTTATTGTCTAGAATCTAGAAGATATTGCAAATGAATGTATGTAGCAAAAGAGGAACAGACTCACAGATCCAGAAAACAAAGTAGTGGTTACCAATGGAGAGAGAGAAGCGGGCAGGGGGAAATTAGGGATATGGGATTCAGAAATACAAACTACTACAAATATAAATACTATGTATAAAATAGGTAGACTATAAGGATAGATTATAGAATGATACCCCTTATCTTGTCATAACTTTTGAGGGAGTCTAATCTGTGAAAATACTGAATCACTAGGCTGTACACCTGAAACTAATATAATAATTAAATAAATTATACTTCATTTATTATTTTTTGTTTATTTACTTTTGGCTGCACTTCGAAGCATGTGGGATATTAGTTCCCAGATGGATTGAACCCACATTCCCTGCGTTGGAAGCACAGAATTTTAACCACTGTATCACCACGGAAGTCCTTTACTTCAATTTTAAGAAATACTGATATAACAAGCAGTCAGGTGCTTAATTCTTAGATTTCATTACAAATTAAGGTTGCTAAGGGTTAAGAATTCTGATTAATATGTGTAATTAGAGTTACCAAAATTAATAAGGAAAACATCTTTGTGTTTGAGGAAATTTTTAAAAAATTATAAGGAAAAATATGTCTTTTGTTAAGGGGGAAGAAGGTAATTTTGTCCTAAAGTGACATTAAAGAGAGGAGAGAAGCACGAGACAAAATTGGAATGTAATAAAGGAAATTATAGAAAGTTTGTGGAAAAGGAGTGTGAAAAAAACTTCTGTTCTGGCTTTAGGACTGGCTAAGATGAGGATAAATTCAACTGAGTGAATTTTAATATTAAAAGGAAGCTTGTGCAGATATAGAGTTTTGTCTCCTAATTTTGACAACAGTAATACTCTGTTGTAACTGTCTGTATTTGTTTTTGAAAAATTTTATTGTCACTTTGGTAGATGGATAATCATTGTTTCACAGAGACCTATGATTCTCTTTGATGAAATGTTTAAGAGCTCTAATCAAATTTTAAATGAAGTACTTTTTGACCTCTAGCTAATTTGAACATTTTTTGAGAGCCTCTGCAGTATTATAATCAGGCATATTGGTACATATAATTACATGAGTATTATTGTGAAATAAGTGATGATAAACCTTCTAAGGTTATAGTGGAAGGATAAATGTTATTAATGTATGTTCTAAAAATTATATGAAATTCCTAAAAATCTTATATGTCCTGGCAAATTGTCATCAGTCATAATTCTAGTTATTATATTAAAAGACCAGATGTTACAGAAATAGCTCTTTTCTGTAAAAATTTTTTATTTTTTTTTGGCTGCACCACATACATAGCTGATGGACTTTTAGTTTTCTGCAGTTCAAAGTGCAGAATCCTAACCACTGGACTGCCAGGGAAAACCCTCTTTTCTTTTTAGTTACCTTGATTGTTATTTAAATTCATCAACAGAGTCAAACATCTTACCTCTGAAATTTTACATAGGTTATATAAGAACTCATCCTGTGTCTTATTTCTCCATTTCCTTGCCAAGCCTTTAGAGGGTTAGCGGGAAGGTTAGGTGACTTTTCCAGGCTCACGTGGCCAGTAAAGTGGGGAGGCATGGGGTGGGAGGAGAGGAATGTGTGAAGCCTCGAGGGTGTCCACATTGTACCCCTACCCCTGGAGAGACAGCAGACTCTCAGTCATCTCCCCAACCCCTTCATCATCTTGTTGCCCTGTTCACAATGACTCACTGACTCCCTGCCCTGTGGGGACCACCTATTTTTATGAATTTCCTCCATGATTCACTCTGTCTCCTGCTTCTGCCAATCATTTTATCCCCCTAATCAATCTACACCAAGAATAATCATTTCAAAAAGCCTTCACAGCTTTCCATGAGATACCCACCTACATCCATCACGTCATGATTTTCATATGAAATGAGCCCAGATCAAAGGAAGACGTTCTCATCTCACAGAATCCTTCACCCCCTGCCCCACCATTCTCTTCTCTCTCCTCTTCCCAATTTCTCTCTGCATTTCTTTTCTCCTGCAACATGATCTAGGATGCACCACTGATAGATGAGATATGCCTTTAAAGATTCATTTTCTAGTCTAAGTAGTTTAACAAAATATTTCCCCTCCAAAGCAAATACTGTGGTCTCCCTTTGATAATTCCTGGTAAATAAAAGATTCCTCATCTTGGATCATGTGAAATATTACAGATATGTTTGATTTTTTCATTACATGGTTCACCAAATACAGTTGAGCACTTACTGTGTTCCAGACACTGTTTCAGCTACTGGGAAGCATGAATGGGTCAAGTGTCATGGTCTGAAGGTAACTCTCCACTTTCAAATTCATAGGTTGATGTCTTAATCCCTAGGACCTTGGAATGTGACTGTATGTGGTGGAAGGGTGGTTTGGTGGTTAAGATCTACCTTCCAATGCTGGGGACGGGGATTTGATCCTTTGTCTGGACTAAGCCCACCTGGCAACTATTTTGCCAGAGCACCACAAATAAAACCTGATGCAGCCAAAAATAAACAAATGTGAGACTTCAATGAAGAAAAGACTTCCCTGGTGGCTCAGAGAGTAAACAACCTGCCTGCAACGTGAAAGACCTGAGTTCCATCCCTGAATCAGGAAGATCTCCTGAAGAAGGGAGTGGCAACCCACTCCAGTATTCTTGCCTGGAGAATCCCTTGGACCGATGAGCCTGGAGGGCTACAGTCCATGGGGTTGCAAAGAGTTGGAAATGACTGCAGCGACTAACACTTCACATTTCAAATGAAGAAAATTATTTTAAAATGAGGTAATTATGGTTGCTACTGCTAAGTCACTTCAAATAAGGTCATAAGGGTGGGCCCCAAGGAAATGTAACTAATGCTCTTATACCAAAAGGATTTTAGAGTACAGATAACATGCATAGAGACCAAGGGCTGAGAGATTTAGCAAATAATATTACAAAACAACCAGATACACTGAATTTAGATAAACAATGAGCACATATATTTTAATCAGTATATTATATGTATGTATCTTATGCATATTAATTATGCTGCTGCTCCTAAGTTGCTCAGGCATGTCTAACTCTTTGAGACCCTATAGACTGTAGCCCACCAGGTTCTTCTGTCCATGGGATTCTCCAGGCAGGAATACTGGAGTGGGTTGCAATTTCCTCCTCCATAAAGTGCAACTCATGACACAACACAGGGACCTGAGTTTCCTTCCTATGCGACAATCTCTATCTTTCTGCTGGAAATAGGCACAAGGAGGAGCTTTTTCTGGGATGATTAGTATTTTACTTCTTCCTCCAGTTGCTGCTTACATTCTTGTACATGGTCTTGTAACTTATATTCTTCTACAGAAAATTTCATCTTGCTGAACACAGACTTTTCCATGTATGCGTATTATGTTTTTAAATTATATAACATTAAAGTCATTTTGTCTTCTGTTAGTGAATACACAGCTATCAGTGCATCCCATGTTCACACTCCACAGAGGCTCACAGTGCCCCTTGAACCAGCAGATCCTCCAGTGCATGGAGGGATTCCACACAGCATCTACTTCCTGTGGTTAAGATGACTCAGCACCGGGGATGTTTTTGTTAAGTCTGGGAGGTGGAGGCTGGTGGCTGTTGATAATTGTTCCCTGCCAGGCTGTGTCGGATCCCATATCCAAAGTATATGATAGATCCTAGTAGAGAAAGGAGGCAATGAGAAGGTGAAGTAGGCACTCTTCCTACTTACAAATGCCCAGTTGTTGTTGTTTAGTCACTAAGTCATAAAAGACCTTCTATTATGGTGTCTGACACAGTTTGGGGATGGAGTAAGAGGAAGAGGTTCAGGTACCCAAGAGGCCTCTTTAGCCCAGAAAGCAACTTACCAATGGCATTCCAGACTCCAAATAGGGCCCAGGCCCCAGAGGTGATCAGCATCATCAAGTAAACGTTCATGAAGGTGCCCACCAGTGGGAGGACAGGCAGAGCAGGGGCCTGTGGGCAGAGTCAGTTCATCCCTGAACACAGGCCAGACGTCTGAAAGAGAGACTGTACTACTCCAAATGGGCAGGAAGACCAGTCCTCAGCCTGTGTGTTCAGTTCCTACTGAGACTGGATTTTTAAACACTGCGTGTGGATCAGGGACAGGTCCACTGGTTTTAGCAACTCCCCCATTTCCTTGTTCAGTGAAGGATGTTTAGACCTCAAAGCATGCAGACTTCATTCACTCAAGGTGGACACTTTGGGCACATAAGGTCACCTACCTTGAAGTGAAGAGAAGACGGGTTCTGGGGCTGTCTCCAGATGATGACTGTGACCCCAGTGATGAGCAGCAACATCAGCACAGCCACTGTTGTGAGCACGGGGTCTCCAGAGAACACTTGGCTGGGCCACTGGGCCAGGATCACACTCAGGATTATCAGCAGGAGAACTGCAAGAGTCAATGTGGAGAACAGGCTGGACCCAGAAGACAAAGATGTCAGGACCTCGGGTCCCCAGGCTGCCCACATCAGGAAGGGCCATCATAGCTACGAGATTCCTCAGCTCCCAAAGACACAGAATCCCACCCCATCCTGTTAATTTCAGAATGCAAAAAAAGAAATCCCACTGCTCACCAAGCAGGAAGGCACATCCATAGATAATCTGGCCAGATTTCTGGGTGGAGATGGTGCTGGTAGGGAACCACAGACTCTTTAGAACATTTGAGGTTCCTGCTTCAGGTACAGAGTCCAAAAGACTTTCTTCAGCTTTAGGCTCCATCTCAGTTTCCTCCCCTGTTTTCTCCTTCGGGTCTGGTTGGTACCTGAATAGAGGTACCAAGGCAATAATAACAGCAGTCTCTACTAACCCAACATCAGACAATCTATTCATCTCTTTCTTGCCTTAACCAGAAATAGAAGGCAGCATGAAACCAGAGAGGATTACCTCCCCATCAACCCCTAGGGGTCCAAGACTCCCAGTCAAGGTGTAGTAGAGTCTTACCTGAGGATAAGCACAGAAAAAGTCGCGAGGGTATAAGCAAGCATGATCCCAGTTAACATGAGTTCCACAATATGACGGAGGTCCAAGAGTAACACCATGATGGCTAGAATGAGGGCAGGAACAAGGGGGAGAAGGTGGGATGAGAAACCACTAGAAAAATCCAAGTTAAGGAAATTGATTGGAGAAGGAGTGTGTTTCATTTATTCACCTGCGAGGTTTACAGAAGACATAATGGCCATGACAGGGGTGCCGGTGCGGGCATGGATCTGGGCAAGGCCCCGGAAAAGGAGCCCGTCCTTGGCCATTGCACAGATCAACTGAGACATGTAAAATATGGTGCCCAGGAGGCTGGAAGAGAAAATGGAAACACATGTGCGGACTTGGAGAGAAGGGATAGCCTAGGCCATCTCCTCCCTTGTCTACATGGGGTAAGGTGTCTTGCTCTCTTGTCCCCCATACCAAGGGACAGATACCTAAGAATCTGACAGTAGACAGGGAGAAAACCATGGCACTGACCTGTATAAAAGAGCACACAAGAAGACAACAGCCATGACGTATCCAGCAGGGTCCCACCCGACGTGGAGAAAAGCCTGTGGTAAGGGGCTGAAAGGATGAATCTGGTAGTAGGGCACCATGAGGGTGACTGATGCTGAGACACCAGAGTACGCCAAAAAGCCAATGAAGATGGAGATCACCATGCTCAAAGTGATGGAACGCTGAGGATTTCGGGCTTCTCTCCCTGCAGGATGGGTGGAAGTACTGGGTCAGGAAAACACACTGGAGTGAAAGCAAAAAGAAGAAAAAAATCCCCTTTCCTCTTGCATCTTCCAAAGCAGGTTAACCATCTACCAACCCCTGTGCCCAAGGGCAGCTGAAACTGTGCCCAAGCCCCTGATGGCACCCACAATAACCATGTTACCTTTCATGACGATGCCATCAAAACCAACAAATGAGTAGAAGCATAGGGCTGCTCCTCGGAGAATCCCATCAAAGCCAAAGGGCACAAACCCTCCAGAACCGAGAGGGCCCAAGCTATGGTGAGAGAAGGAATGAGGAAGAACATGGGTGGCGTGTGTTCAGTCATCTCTACTGGATTCCTCCCTTCATACCACAAGCCCTGGGCTCCAGCACTCCCATCATCTGATCTTGTGGATTCACCAGCCCAGATCTCTCTAGTCTCTACTGTCTTCCCAGCTCTGCACTGCCACCTCCCCCACTTCACAAGCATTTCTCTGGCCAAGGGTCATAGCCTCCTAACCTATAGATGTCACTGGATCCGGATGTGTTCAGTCTGTAGTCCTGTTCTGTGAGCTGCCAGTTGTGCAGGTCTCCCTTAATGAAGCCAGAGATGATCGTGAAGATTGGAACAAAAATGTTGATGCCTGTGAACACTATGATGATCAGCGGTGATGCGTGAGGTCCCAGAAGCATTACTCCTATGGGATAGATGGAATATGAAGCACTCAAAATAAACAAATCCATAGAGAGAGAAAGGAGACTAATGGTTGCCAGAGGCGGGAAGTTGCAGACTGCGACAAGGTGGCGGACCGATAGTGCCTGCTCAATGAGTACCGGGATCAGTGTTTCCTTTTGGGGAGATAAACATGTTTGAAAGTAGATGGGGATGATGGTTGCACAACATGGTGAATGTACTAAGTGCCACTGAACTGTACACTTTCAGATGGTTGATTTCGTATCTCACAGTATATGTCTATGAAATCACTGGGTTGTGTAACTTTAATTTATTCAGTGCTGTATGTCAAATATATCTAAATAAAGCCGGGAGGGAACAATACAATTATTAATTTTATGCTATGAGGAGTTCCTTTCAACTGAAAAAGAAAATTATCTTTGGTCTCAATACAGAGGAGGAAGCTTGTTGGTCTAAGTCAATGATTCTCAGCAGGGGTGATTTTGCCTCCCAACTAGTTGGCACTGTCTGGAGACTTTCTGGGTGTCAGAATCTGGGGGCAGGGAGGGCATCACTGGTGTCTAGTGAGTAAAGGCTTGGAATGTTTGCTACTCCACACTCAACACTGATTTTTTAAAAACCTTACAATGCATAGGACAACCCCCCACACCAAGAATGATCCAGCCCGAATTGTCAACGGTGCCGAGAATAAAAAGCAACAGTGTTGCCACCTTTCCTTCCACCTTTCCTTCGAGTCCTAACCCCCCTCATTCTTCACCCAAGCCTTTCCATCCCCAGCTCCTTCTTCACACCCCACTCTTCTCATCCTATCTCTGTCCCCTTCTCACCGATCATCACCAGCAACAGGGCCAGAGCAACAAAGTCTGGGAACGTGGCCAGGAAAGAGGGCATATATGGAGAGAAAGTCTCCTCTAACGCCTGAGAGATGTGATTTCCAATCAGGCTGTCAAAGGTGATGCTCCACACTTTGGACAAACTGGCAGTGCCTGTAGAGGCAGAAGAATATTCATTAACAAGGATAAATTGATTCTTGACTATGTGCCGTGGGATATGTTATGAAAGAAAGACAAAGTACCTAATCTCAAAGAGTTTCTCCTCCTGGGGTGGGAAGAGCAGACCCAGATAACTCACAAAATAGGTCACTATTTGGTATAATTAGGAGAAGATCAATGTTATGCAAGAAAAGAACACAGAAAAGTGGGACCAGGGAGGCTGGGAGATGAGAGCTGCAATTTTTAAATCATGTGGTAAAGGAAAATCCCACAAAGACAACAGCTGACCAAAAACTTCAATATGGTGAATGGATGAGCCTGTGGGCCATGCCTCCCTCTCATCCACTCCCTACAGTTCCTTTTCCTTCTGGTTTCCTGGATCATCATTCAAAGAAACAGGATAGACCTGAGTACAATGAAGTTGTGGGGTTTTCCTGCCAATGTTATCCACCTCCCACACAAGGTAGATAACAAAGTGTGAATGAGAGAAGATCCCAATCCTCCTCCCTCCCTGCTTCCTGATCTTAAGACCCACGCTTTCCCCCACTCCATCATCTCACCAATGACTAAATACAGGATGAGGTTCTAGCCAATGATGAAGGCCCACAGTTGTCCCATGGTGGCATAGCTGTAGAGATACACAGAACCAGAACATGGTACCCTGGCCCATAACTCTGCATAGCAGAGCCCACACATCACACAAGACAGGGCAGCCACCAAGAGGGAGATGATGGTCGCTGGTCCAGCTATGTATTTGGCCACAGCACCAGCCACGATGTACACACTTGCTCCCAAGGTGCTGGCCACACCGAAGCCCACCAGGTCCAGTGTGTTTAGATGAGCTGCAGGACTCTCAGACTCCGCTATTGGCTCCAGTGGCCGCCTGTGGACCAGCTTCTGACCACGTTGGCGAACGTACTGATGCAGCATCCTAGACGGAGTTGATATGATCTGCTGAGAACGCAAGACACAAAGTCATTAAGAATGTTCATCCTAAACAACAAGGTCCTAACTGTGTAGCCCAGGAAACTCTATTTAATATCATGTGATAAACCAGAATGGAAAAGAATATGAAAAAGAATGTGTATATGTATATGTATCACTGAATCTGTACAGCAGAAATTTAGCCTATCCCTTCTCCAGTGAATCTTCCCAAACCAGGAATCAACCCAGGGTTTCCTGCATTGCAGGCAAATTCTTTACCAACTGAATTATCAGGGAAGAGGCTTTAAACAACATTACTTAAAAAAAAAAAAAAAAAAAAGTCCCATCTGCCCTTGATCCTGGGAGTCCAATTCCGTGGAGCAATGGAGTAATGGGGAGCAGGTGGTAAAAGGACACATTGATCAAGTTCTCTGTCTCTGAGCTTTGGTTCCTTAAACATAAATACATCTTTTAATATGATTCAAAATTACTGGAAAGGTTGCGTGATGGAGTGGATTCTATCTCCTCAAATGTACCCCTTTGGTGGATATACTGTTTTGAGCTGAAGGCAGTTAAGACCCAGCAGACTCTGGAGAAACTCCTTGCCTCTCCCTTAACTGTTCTAAATAATTGGATTAGGGGACCTATGCCAGGAAGAGAGCTATTACGAGACAACTTTTTATTTTTTTATTTTTTTCCTAATTATTTTTATTAGTTGGAGGCTAATTACTTTACAATATTGTAGTGGTTTTTGCCATAGATTGACATGAATCAGCCATGGATTTACATGTGTTCCCCATCCTGAACCCCCCTCCCACCTCCCTCCCCATCCCATCTCTCTGGGTCATTCCAGTGCACCAGCCCTGAGCACTTGTCCCATGCATCCAACCTGGACTGGCGATCTATTTCACACTTGATAATATACAACTGTTTAAACTCAGGAAGTCTTCCCTGCTTGGAGTACAAACAACAATATTTGTTCACCGAGCATTTGCTCTTCCCATCTTCCTTTGAGCCGTCTTCCTCCCCTTTGAAGCCCCAGATTCTTTCCTTTTTATGTTAAACTCATGATACCATATAAGCCTCCCTTGCTTGACTCTCTGAAGCCTCAAGTTTTTATGGGGCTCTCATACATAACAATCCGCCTGCATTGCAGGAGAATCTGCCTGCAATGCAGGAGACCCCAGTTTGATTCCTGGGTCAGGAAGATCCCCTGGGGAAGGGAAAGGCTACCCACTCCAGTATTCTTGGGCTTTCCTTGTGGCTCAGCTGGTAGAGAATACGCCTGCAATGCAGGAGACCCAAGTTCGATCCCTGGATTGGGAAGATCCCCTGGAGAAGGGAAAGGCTACCCACTCTAGTATTCTGGCCTGGAGAATTCGGGGTCACAAAATGTCCGACACGACTGAGTGACTTTCACTTTCACAATTTCACATACATAGCAAATTAAATTTGTTGATTTGTCTCACATCAATTTAATTATTAGACCAGCTGAAGAAGCTAGATAAGTTTTCTGCTTCTTGGGAAGAAAAAGCCTCAAATGCAGTGGTGATACACAGAAGCTGCTTAACTGGTATAAGTTGAGTGGATAAAAGGGGCTTCCCACGTGGCTCAGTGGTAAAGACTCTGCCTACCAAGGCAGGAGATGCAGGAGACAAAATGGCAACCCACTCCAGGATTCTTGCCTGGAAAAGTCCATGGACAGAGGAGCCTGGCAGGCTACAGTCCAAGGGGTCACCAAAATTCAGACATGACTGAGGATGCATGAATGAATAAATGAACAGTTTAATAAACGAATGGTTAAGAATATGATTTTTTAATTGAAATCAACCAGCTCTGGAACATAATAATTTTTCTGAGTTTTCACAAACTACATACCACCTTTTCCCTCCTTTCCTGTATAATGCAGGGAAGATTGTCATCATCATTATTTCATCCCTCTTTGATACATGTGAAGTGACTGTTTTAGGAGCTTGGTAATCAAAGAGCCCAGACTCTGCATAATTTTTTACCAAGGATCCTGAAAACTGAGAGCTTCCTGTTTTGTTGCTTGCAGAGTGACATGGAATAGGAACTCTGCTTTGGGCAGAGTGAGATAGAATTTGTAGGAGGGACAGACTCTAGACTAGCTCTGTCATAGCATCAAACCAGAGAGGTCTCCCAACTGCTTGGAGGGAGGGGGACCAACCTTCATTCTGAATCAGAAATGACAGGACTCTGTTTCCTGCTCCGTTGAGGCCTGAAATGTCTCCTCACCACATGGCTCTGCAGGGCTAGGATGACCCAGTGACCACGAGTTACCTTCAGGGGGCTCTCTCTTCCAATACTCTTAAGTCCAAGCCCAGCATCATGGTTAAGAGCAAGGTTAAGAACCCAGGAGAATATTATTAGAATATTGGCTTCCTCAACACTCCTGTGCCTTTGAAGAAGTCATTCACTTCAGCGGACCTCCATTTTCTTCTAGATTATGTTCTGCTGATGAATCCTTGTGCACGTTAAATGGTGCATCTGTTGTGGCATTCCTCCAAAAGGTAAAAGTGGGTTGATTTACCATGTGATCCATTCCCCCTATGGGTGTATACCCCAAAGAATGGAAAATAGGATCTCAAAGAGATATTTGTACACTCGTGTTCAAAAGAGTGTTATCACAATAGCTGAAAGTTGGAAGCAACCCAAATGTCCTTCTATGAAAGAATGGATAAGCACCATGTGATCTATATACACAGTGGAATATTATGCAGCCTTAAAAAGACAGGAAATTCTGATGTGTGCTACAACATGGAGGAACCTTGAGGATATTATGCTAAGTAACCTCAGCCAATAACAAGAAGACAAATACTGCATGATTCCACTTCCGTGAACTTGCAAGAGTTATCAAATTATAGAGACAGAAAGCAGGATGGTGGTTTTCAAGGGGCTGGGGTGAAGGGGGAAGTGGAGAGTTATCATAAAATGGGGTCAAAGTTTTAGTTTTACAGGATTAAAAATGATCTAGAGATTGGCTGCACAACAATGTAAATACACTTAACATTATTGAACTGTATACTTTAAAAAAATTTTATTGGAGGATAATTGCTTTACTATGTTGTGCTGGTTTTGGCTGTACAACAACATGAATCAGCTGTAAGTATATATGTGTTCCTCTCCCTCTTGACCTTCCCTCCCATCCCCCCATCCCACCCCTCTAGGTCATCACAGAGGGTCAGACTGGGCTCCCCTAGCTGCTAGTGGCAGCTTCCCACTAGCTATCTATTTCACGCATGACAGTGTATACATGTCTGTGTTACTTCCTCAACCTGTCCCCTCTCTTCTTCCCCCGCTGTACACTTAAAATCATTAAGATGGTTAATTTATGTCATGAGTATCTCACAACCATCTAAGAAATTGATGCCAATGATAAATAATACAGCCAGCTTCACAGAGTTCCCAGGTGTAGAAAAAACAAAAATTACTTAATATAAATTACCATGCAGTAGTCCTCTACACATACCCAAATCCGCAGTTGTTCACATTGATACAGTTTCCCCAAAATCCACAGAGGAGGAACCCTTAAATTTGGAGGGCCAACAGTATACAGGAGACTGAAACCAGTGATTCACCTAATGGAAACCCTATATAAAAGTTTATAATAATAAAATTTTATTAAAATACTTATAAAAAGTTTATAAAAAATAGTGTTGTGATAGTTTCAGGTGGACTGCAAAAGGACTCAACCAAAGGGACTCATATATATATGTGTGTATATATATATATACACACACATATACATGTATCCATTCTCTCCCAAACTCCCCTCCCATTCAGGCTGCCAAATAACATTGAGCAGAGTTCCCTGTGTCTACAGTATGTCCTTGTTGTTTATCCATTTTAAGTATATCAGTGTCTG